>NC_136798.1:32789182-33373623 GCF_951216825.1 Electrona antarctica
AATACGTGGGGCCAAATCACCCCCTCCACCACCCGACCCGTCCAGTGTGTTATGTGAGATATTGGGCGTACCCTCTCTAATGGCTGTGCTGCAGTGGGCCCCACCATCTCTCTCTCTCTCTCTGCCTGTATATTTCTTTACCTTTTCTGCTCTTACTTTATACTCCCACCTCGGTCTGTCTGTCTGTCTGTCTGTCTGTCTCCATCCCCCAGTCTGTTTCTCTCTACCTCGCTCTCTATCCCTCTGTGTCTCTTTTTTCCAGCACACTCCCTCCCTGTCTCCCCAGCCCACCTCTCCATCCCTCTTTTCCGCGTCTCTCTCTCTCTCTCTCTCTCTCTCTCTCTCTCTCTCTGTCTGATGCCTGCCCCACCACCTTGTCTCCCCTACTCCCCTTTCTCTCTCTTCTCTCCGTGTCCCTCTTTCCCCTCTCTCTCCTCCGTCCACCCTCCCTGTCTCTCTTCCTCCTCGCACCCCCCATCTCTCTCTCTCTCTCTCTCTCTCGGCCAGCAGCAGTACTAGTAGAACAGATGCCAGTTAACTTATATCTGAGCACTGCACTCAGAAGCCCTTTGTTCCCGTATTCTGATTCACCTCATGTGCACTCTGGTCGATAATTATATTTATAAATACTCTTATGTCTACTCGCTGCATGCGCTCACTGCAGTCTGCAGCGCAACTATCCGTTTTGTGCAGGTTATGTGGAATTGTGGTTGTTCTTTGTAGTTGGGTTATATCATTTTATTTACAACTAATACCTTTGAGTTGTGTCGGTGTGCAGTTTGTGGATTCACGGTGACTTGTCTTTTTTTCCCCCTCCATCTTCAAGTGAAGCAAAGCTCTAGTTCACTGTTCACTCTATGCTGATACCGTACTTTAATTCTCCCGGTTTACAGTAGGGCTGCTCAATACTGTATATCGCTATCATATTGATATTGTGATATGAGGAGATTGGATATTGTCTGGGATGTGGGATATCGTAATTTACAGGCATAGGACATAACACTGTTGTTTAGCGCTATTTACTCTCAGTCCCTCCCTGTCCAATTAACCTGTGTGATGTCACACAAGGTCGTTAGGGAGCAGCTGGAAGGCTGTAAAGAAAGCTAAATGTCAACATCCACAGTTGTGGCGCGCCCCCCCCCCCCCGTGGGTTGAGTGGGCAGACGCGTGCTTTGCTTGTGATGTCACAAGTTTGAGTTGTGGCCTTGTGGGTGGCTGCAGGCCTCGAGTTTCCTGTTGCTCATCAGTCAGGATCACACAAAGCACTTTTTCATCACATAAGATGAAAGTGAGAGTAATTTGACTCACCTTGGAACCTATAGGCTGATTTTCTTTTTAAACGTATAGCTGGTTGGTGGCTCAGCCGGCTAGTGCACAGACCACCATATACTCCCACCACCTGGGTTCGAATCCGACCCCCATCTTGTATCTCGCCTTTCTTTCTCGGTTTCCTGTCTCTCTTTACACTACACTGAACTATCTGAAATCAACAAATTGTGACAGGGGAAAATAAAAGTATGAGTTCTTGTTATTCAAGCACCCCAAGAGAATAGGTCTGCAGCTCATTTATGGTCCATATTTAACCCCACAGAGAACCAGGGTGCAGAATGGAGGAGGTTCTGCTTATTTCAATTTCACTTGTATGTATTTGTACTACAAAAATATTTCATAATTTAGTTTTTTTTAAAACACTTTTTTACAGTGTTTTAGATTATAACAGTGGTTCACAAACTTTTCTGACCCACACTTGTGAAAACAGCAGATCTACAGCTTTCCACCGTGTTGTTGTGAGCTTGTAGATCTTCTATTTTCACTACTATCTATTTATTTATTTATAGAAATTATTAACTTTGTTCATTTTATTTATGAAACACTTTTGAAAGGAAAGAATTACCCATCAAAACATTGGTCTGCGTCCCAGGCATGGGGCCGGAGTCGACCCTCTATTTGGGAAGCAAGTACTGTAGAGTGTAGACTATGAATAAAGGTGTTTCATGTGTCGTCTGCAGGTCGACCACATGGACTCCAGGCCGCAGGGCGGGGCCATGGAGAGGTCCGCCTCCTGCGGCGCTGGTACCGCCGCTACCACCATCAGTACCTTCGAGTACCACGACCTGGAGGCGGCCGAGGCGCTCGTCAGCATGAGCTTCTGGTGCCAGCGGTCCAATCAGCACAAGCCACGCCCACTGACCCCTACCTCAGACTCCTGTGACTCCCTGCACCTCCCCCCAGAAGGGAGCCCCCCCGACACTCCAAAGGACATGATTGCATTGTCCTCGCTGGTGAGTCGCACGCACGCACGCACGCACGTGCGCACGCACGCACACTCAGATGATAAAGCCGTAACCTAACCCAAGGTGTGTGTTTTGTGTCTCCCTCAGTGCATGACTCCACCTCACAGTCCCAGCTTCGCCGAGACCTCCGCCACAGCCGCGGCGGTCGCTGCCACAGCCCCCCTGCCGGCCCCGAGCCGGCCCAGGCTCTGCGTCGGCATCCCTCCGCCAGCTTCCTCTGTCCACGTGCCCGCCTCGGAACCCCAGCTCGCCCCGTCCGCGGACTGGTCGGGCAGAGCCATGGCCACCAGCGTTATCCGACACACGGCCGACCGCTCCCCCCGTAATCCTGGCGGCAACGGCAGCAGCAACATTCCTCCAGTCGCCGCCGCCTGGCGCGCAGACGCCTCCCTGCAGTTACCCATGAGCCCCTGCTTCACGGCGGCCCCTCCTCCCTCGGAACCCGTCCCCATGGAGACGGAGACGCGGAGCATCGTCAGTCGACGTCCGGCGGAAGAGGAAGTGTGCTCTCCGTCTTGTCCGGAGGCCGCGACACCCACCTCTCCTTCCTCGCGGCCTGCATTGTCTTCCACTCTCTCCTCCTCCACTCCAATGCTCTGCCAGGTGTTTCCGGTGAGCGGGCGGCCGGGGATGATCTCCGCCTTCGTCCAGGCGCCGGTTCAGGTCCAGGCCCAGAAGCACTTCCTCCCTCACCACCACGCCTCCTCCCCGCCCTCCGCCTGCACCCCGACCTCCTCCTCCTCGCCTCCGTTCCCCTCGGCCACGCCCATACTGGTGGGCTCGCCGGTCCCTCAGGGCACGGTGATGTTCGTCCTCCCTCAGAGCATGGTGCACCACCAGAGCCACCACCAGGGGGGCCACTGCCCCCAGACCACCACCGTCATGACCCTGGGCAGCACCAAGCTACTG
The DNA here is from genome assembly GCF_951216825.1 of Electrona antarctica. Taxonomy (NCBI): domain Eukaryota; kingdom Metazoa; phylum Chordata; class Actinopteri; order Myctophiformes; family Myctophidae; genus Electrona; species Electrona antarctica. The sequence continues at coordinate 32,792,386 of NC_136798.1, forward strand.
CCCTTAGCCCCCGCCCCCGTTTACATGCCCTCCGGACCCACGGGGGGCAGCAGCGTCCACAGCGGCGCCGCCCAGGCCGACTTCTCCCGCAGAAGGAACTACGTCTGCAACTTTGCCGGCTGTAAGAAGACGTACTTCAAAAGCTCACACCTCAAGGCTCACCTCCGCACACACACAGGTAATGTAATCCAGCACTCCCAGTTTCACGTGACTAGTAGTGTAGGTGCTGAACATTATTATTACTATTCTCCAGTAAGAGAGACAGAGGCCAGCCAGATAAGGGCACAGTGTGCCCGCCCCGATGGATGGCAGGGGTGTGGCCAGCGCATGCCGAGGTGTCAATTGTGTTAATGTTCAACAGAAATGTAACTCCATGCCACGGAGTCGGAGTGCCGCAACCGGAAGCATTCTGTCACTGTTTGGGTCACTGTGACTAAAGCCCTAAAGCCGTGTCAGTAACTCGGCTCACATTAAGGCTCCAATTTTTGACTTACTTTAATCAATAAGACATAATTTAATGTAAACCAAACTGTATGGTAGAGTATGTTAATACGATATAAATAGCACATCTACATTACATTGTTTGGAGGCGGTCTTCCTCTGCCACTGAGAAATTTAGACCCTGGTCATTGTCAGGTAGGACACCTACTGGTTGATAATGTTATGGCATCATTTGAAGCAAACGGGAGACAATGAAAATACAACGGATGGGTTATTATAGCTTTCTGTCCTTTACTTCATACTCATGGCTGGTACTTCTTCCCTGATGTGTCCAATAAAGTTGAATTCTTTGAAAATGTTTGAAGAGATGTGTCAGTAACAGAATGTGCTTCTTGTCTCCCGGCAGGTGAGAAACCATTCAGCTGCCACTGGGAGGGCTGCGACAAGAAGTTCGCCCGCTCCGACGAGCTCTCCCGCCACCGCCGCACGCACACGGGTGAGAAGAAGTTTGTGTGCAACGTGTGCGACCGGCGCTTCATGCGGAGCGACCACCTGACCAAGCACGCCCGCCGTCACATGACCGCCAAGAGGACGGCGATGGCGGCGCCGAGCGTGGCGTGGACCACCACCGAGATGCGCTGCGACACGCAAAACAAAGTGCCGCTGCCTGCGGGTCAGTCGAGAGCCCCCGGCGTCTCCCTCGGCATGCTCGTACCCGCAACCAATTAACTCATAACCGCACAGTTAAAACGGCTCAACGACACAGGACCACCTCAGGACTAGGGTGGGGGACACTTGACACCAGCCAACCTGCCGACAACCACGTGCTGGTTTAATGTACTGTCCGCATTAGGCAACCAGACATCATTCATAGATTCAATCGAGATGTTTGGTATATTACTCTACTCAGGGTTCGATTTGTAGGGGGCCCTATACTTCTTGGTTGTAAATCAGTTATTTTCACTGTTTTTGTACTAAGTTTTGAGCTAGTAGATCGGATTTGTTTTGATATAGGCTATTGGAAAAATCCTAATCAAATTTTTACAAATTCTTAAAATTTGCCCAAAATAGAGATGCAAGGGTTAGTGTGGTTAACATACCTTTTTAATATAATTTAAAAATTGTGATGTTATGAAATGCAACTATGAAACATATCGGACAGTCTACATTTCCAACAAAAGAAATGCATGTTTAATTCAGCCTGACACCCCCCCCTCACAACAAATCGAACCCTGACTCTACTCTACTCGCCACTTTTGGCAGGTAGCCAGCCATCACGTGGTTGTTTTCCCATTTTAGACAATGTTTTGGATGGTGAAGTTGTTAAAATGGTTGGTTTGTGTGCTGTTGTTGTTTTTTTGTTTTTGTTTTACAGTTCCATTCGATGGGAACATTGAGTTTCCCTACTCTGCTCAGGATAAATACCTCTCTCCAAACACAATGACTCAAAACAAACAGGCTGCTATTCATTCATACATGGACGGATTACAAAACAAAACCTTGACGTTGCACTGGATTTTTTATTATCATGCTTGTTTTGTACTTTATACATGTAAGCTACATGTTTACCCAACGTGTATAATGTAATGTTTAGCAAAATGTATGCACTCTTTTTTTTTTGCCAAAGCCTCTGTAATGTGCTTCTATTAGTCTACTTCTGTTTGTCTGTGATTGTATATACAATGTAAATATTGATATCTATATGAATGTTATGTGTATTCCAATCTGCATTTATTGACAATACATGAGTATCATTTTATTGATATGTTAAAAATGTCAGTGGACAGTATTTTTCACTGTGATACTACCTACTATGTTGCTTTACATATTATTATTATTATTATTATTATTATTATTTAATAAACATTTGTTCAAAAAGTGCAGTTTTTTTTATAGCTTGATTTGGCCTATAGTGTAGCCAGTAAGAAAATACCTCATGTTATTAAATGTTATTCTTAATAATGGCTTATTATATCTGAAATAATCCACTTTCTGAACACTTGCCTGTAAGCAACTTAAAGAACATGGCTTTTTTATAATAAAAAACAGAAAGAAAAAAAGAAATTCACCATTGAATCAGCATTGTGTATTCTGGGTCATTTATTTTCCACTGAACTACACATTCTTACATTCTAATAGGACAATATAGGCCTATATATGCCTCTACTTTTTGTTTCTACTTTTTCCCCCAATCTGCATTCCTTGAGACAATGGTACCTATTACGTATTCTGTTATACAACATTAGAGTGTACATAGGGAACATTTTTTCTTAGGTATTTAAATTAAATTTACTTTTTAAAGTTGAACATAGGTTTAACAATTGTTTCAGGAAACACAAAGGTACAACACAAGGTGGCCACTTTAAAGACATAGCCAAGTAAGTACTGTGGCTCAGGAGGTAGAGCAGGTCGTCCAATGATCCATGGGTCGGCGGTTCGAATCCCGGCTCCTCCTGTCTACATGTCGTGTCCTTGGGCAAGACACTGAAGCCCAAATTGCTCCCGATGTGCTGGTTGGTACCTTGCATGGATTCCGCCGCAATCGGTGTATGAATGTGTGTGTGAATGGTTGAATGTAATGCACAATCTATGTAAACCGCCTTGGATAAAGGCGCTATATAAATGCACCATTTACCATTTATTACACAGGGCCTAGAAATGTAGCCTAACATGCACATTTTTCAAGGCCTTCTGTTCTTTTAAACATTAACAACGCTCAATATTAATATTTAATGGTGGCTCTCTGTCATTTTTTATGTCCCATTAACGTACAAGAAAAACGTCTAATTAAAAAGTGAAGGAAATAAAATACCATATGCGACCACCGCTCTGTACACTGCTCCTCCACCCCCAAACATCTGAGCGGTCTCCCCGGTAACAGCGCTCCTCCAATCAGGTGTCCGCGTCGAGGGGGTGTGACCAATGGGAGACGACGACGTAAGAGCCGGGCTCTTGTGTGTGTGACGTCACTGGCTGATGGGTGCCGCCCCTTTGCCTTACTGACCGACATTCATTCAACAGAGAAAATAAATAAAGAAAACACTGGAGCTGCGCTTTCAATGAAGCGCAGCAGTGACACCCAGTGGTTTAACATCGTTACGGTACTGCAATGCAATTTGGAAAACTGGCTTGGTTGAGTGAGTTTTTTATTTATTTTTTCTTTTTGCAATGTGAAGTTAACATACACAGACAAACTCTACTATTCTCTCGTAGTCTGTACCTCGCGGAATTAATGGAGCGTGCATCACGAAGAATGTAGAACGCCCCACCAACAGCCATTATAAGAAATGTGAATCCCTTCACTCCTTCAAAACCGCTCTCAAAGAGCACCTACGGACGGCTGCAATTCGAAACTGGCCCCCATAAATGTATTGCTTTCGTTTGAAATGTACCCATTTACTGTGAAATATAAATATCAATCAAGATGAAGAAAATAATGTCACACACAAATAATGTCACACAATAATGTCACACAATCAACCGTTAGGTGGCAGTGTTTCTGGTCAGTGGTTGCTTCATGTGAACAGCACCTTCTCACACTCTTTGTCGCTTGTTGTCTTTGCTTTCAGCCAATCAGAGCCTTTGTTGTTGTTGCGAGGCGGAAACAGCTGATCTCTGCAGTTAGTTAGCGCATAAAGCATAAAGAAATGTTTTTTTTACTAGGGAAATGTTGCTATTAAATGTTTGGTAGTTCTGCTGGATAGTAATAAGCACGTTTCCCATTTAATCAGGAAACTATAAACAGCAGATGGAAATACATAAATACTCGCGGTAATTTGAGCTCATTATACATCGATATTACGGGAGGTTTTGGTCAGCAAAGGCACAAGAGGAACGCGAGTTTAATGTTCGTTCATCCTGCGGTTTTGTGGAACATAAAATAGACTGGGTTAATATTTCGAACATGATGTGAAATGCATAAACAGTTGCTCGGTAATGCTTGTTGTGGGTCTGAATATTGGACACTTTATGTGTCCTGGATGTTGCCGCTAAACCGCAAAGTACACAAGAGAAAGCGCGCTGGCGGGAAACAAACCCATAAATGGTGCTGTATTCTAAAACTGCATGATGCAGCACCATTGATGCCTCCTTTATGATGAATTCCTGTTCTGTCTATAGAAGTGTCTATTTGTACGACTCTAAATGTTTTGATGATTTGAACATGGTGGACCCTATTGGAAACAAGTGTAATGCTTAATTGGGTCGTCCACTCACAGAAATGTACTGTAATTCTGCAAACTGTTAATAAATTATTCAATCAATCAATCAATCCTGTTTAACAACGCATGTGTTGAAATTACTGTCAATCTGTGATTACATCAGTCACTCACGATGCATATTCATGTTATAACCCCGCTCTTTTAACCAGCGGGAGTGCTTGTTTTATGGCGATCATTTGATTTTTGCTTGAACACTAGATAAGGTTCTTCTGATATCTTAAATAATGGTCCTTCTATGCCCTGTTAGGCTGTTCTATCTCTCCCAGAGTACCTTATAACAAACAAGGGGATATATGATATGTCATCTGTCTAATCGGCTATCTACAGCAAATAACATTCTTAGCATTTGTGGACAACTTAAGTAAACACAGCTGTGTGTATCTTAAGGCCAGTCCACACTACACACACAGTACACACCAAATGCTGATCCTGATCACGAACATTATCACCGTCACAGTTGCAAGGAGTTGCACTATTGTGGACTGGCCTTAAAACTGTTTTGTTGCAAGGAGTTGCACTGGTGGACTGGCCTTTAAACTGTTTTGTTGGTGCGCTGCCTGTGTAGTGTGACATCTACAACTATAACTAAAAAAACACACCCGTGTGAACTGAGTGGTGTAAGGTCTTATATAGAATGATCAGCTGCGGTCTGACGTAATGAAATCACACCCGTGTGAACTGGGTGACCATAGCAACCATGCTCATTTTTTGGTACGAACAGACAGACAGACAAACTAACAAAGCCAGTTGTAGGAGTGGTTTACACCACTCAAAAATACATCGCATGGATGCATCTTCAGTGATGTTTCCTGTTTTCGGGTCTTCCAACATCATACCCCACTCAGGCAACCCAGCCGGGGCTGAACAATACTATACTAACAGGGACAGTGTCCAACCCCAGTCTGTGTCCAACATACATCTCTATTCTCTACTCATTACTCAACATTAAGATGTGAATACCGTCTCCCGTGTATAGTTTAATGTATTGGATTAATATGTGTAATGTTTATGTACAATGTGTGCTAGTGATACATTTTGTGTACATGGTTAAACGACATAGTTTATTATCTAAGATATATTTTTAATACAAAGTGTTTTCTGGTTCAAAGGACACAGTTTTCATAAACGCGGTTTTATAAGGTTTTGTAACTTTCTTTTCCTGGATCATGTAAGCTTCTTATTCGTTATGCTATAAAGACAAAGTGCTCTGTTGACGCGGCACTTGAACAAAAGCGTTTAAAAATCTCCCGCAATAATTGTCAGTGGGTACGTGAGCGCGCGGACTGCGCCCCGATTGGCTCATTTCCTTCTGCGTCGTTTCCGGGGTTTAAAGGCAACTCATCCGATTGGTTCCCAGCGGACACGAAACTTAAATCCCCACAACAAGGCGCGCTCTCATTGGTCGACACTGGAAGCTGCCGCCAAGGTTCGGAATAAAAAAGGACGGAACAAGGGAAAACAGCTGCGTTTACCCGAGTAGTTTCTTTGTGCTGCAGTGTCCGCCGTGTAATTAATAGAGTAGCCTTTCTTATTTCTTATTTTAGCTAGTGTATCGTTTTTATTGTTTAACCTTAACTTATTTCTGCCTTCTGTTTTACGTAAACTACTTTATAAACAAAATGCATGCCGCTCGCAATCCTCTCGCTGTAAAGAACGAGAACGCCGTCACTTCCCAGATCAACAACATGTCTCTGAAAGTTAGCAAAGAAAACACGGTAAGAGATTACAATCAGCGTTTATTTGTGGTATAATTCCATTGAAAGATTGTACACTGTTAAATTCTGAATGTAACTTGAGTGTACAAATGGGCCCGCCATTTGTAATTGTACATTACACTCCCCGCCCTGCCCCGAAAGGGTCTAATTTGGTTCCATTTGTACACTCTCGAAGTTAAATTGATGATGATTTTATGTGATATGTGATTGCTTGTGATATTTTCTTATGTTTTAGCCCCCAAGCCTGAACTCCACCCGAATCCTTGCGTCCAAAACCGCGCGTAAAATCTTCGACAATACCGAGGTGAGTCTGTCTTTGAACATTTATAGCAATATTTATATGATACGATAACGCTAAATCGCATAAAACCAACATTAATTTAATGTTCCCAACGTTGAGTTTGTACTAGTATTTGGTGGGCTTTTGTGACAACGTGGCGCGTAATTAGACGTAATGGCGCCAACAGACTGCAAAAAAGACAACAGGGTACACAGCAGTTAAGTTGTATGCAGTATGGGCTGCTATAGCCTAGCCCTATAAGGATACTAACACGGCTTTTATTTTGTTATTATCGTGTTTTGGCATGTTTGATGATTGCACCGTGACCTAGATAAATTTGACTGATCAGCTGAAACTAAAATGGTAGCATCGGAAGTCCCAGTCGCCCTACCCTACGGCGAGTGCAATTCATTATAGCCTACTAGTCTATGGTCACTCGAGCTTAAATGCGCACTTGTTTTTTACACTTATTGCTAACTGTACCTTGCTGACTTTGATTGTGATTATGTTGTGTTTATATGCTAGACATTGTTGCACAGTATGGAGACTGTGCCACACCAGCATTTCACTGTACTGTACCTGTATCAATATTTGTACACAATGACTGTACAGGTTGATTACAGGTTACATTTACTTTACTTACTAAGTCATTCTCGGCACAGTTACTTGCTAATTCATTTTAGCGTTGCCTATTCAGACAAACAAAAAATAAGACTCTGCTTATCTGCCAGCAGACTTGGTTAGAAGGCAAGCAGAATAGGCTTTTGTAGATTTGGTCTCGGGTCTTTAATGGTCCACTCACTGTTTGCTGAAAAGTCACTGGACAGTCTTTGCAAATGTAATAATGCCACACCACATCAGAATTGAATCTGGCAAATAAGAAATTGCCGTGTGTGTGCATATTAACGTTGCATGGATTGGGATGGCATCTGTTGCTAATAAGCGGGGGTTTGCAATGATGAGTGGCGCAGGGGTACGGACCTCAGCCGTATGATGGGGGCTGAGTGTTGGTACACCCTCTGCTCAGTGGGCCTGTAGTCTACTGGCAGAGACGTACCGGCATGATATAGACGCCTGTCTGAGCTCACCCTCTTACTGCCATGTAGTCTCTGTCATCTGAAAAGTATTAAACTATGCTCGTATGCCATTTTGGAAGTATCTATTCCTACTTCCGGGCCTCCCGATTTCTTCACAGGTGTTACTGACGCCAGTGGGTCTCAAATTGTCCTTGAGTGGGTTCCAAATGGCCCCATACGAGTGTAACTTCACTCTCAGAGTTATGGGAGTCATTGAAATTAAACATTTGAGAACCACTCTACACTGAATCGAAAAGGCCTTAATTAGTACTGTGAAGGAAGTCTGAAGAGCCCCGGAAGGAGTAATTTCCAAAATTGAGTGCATAGTGCCTTTTTTTGTGAAAGTTGTCAATCCTGGTGGTTTGTGGAAAACTAATTGCCTTTGCTTTTACCTTAAGGTTAAGTCCAAAGCGGCAAAGAAGTCCAATGAAGACGAGCCTCTTCTTAGAGAGAACCCAAGACGCTTTGTCATCTTCCCCATCCAGTACCATGACATCTGGCAGATGTACAAGAAGGCAGAGGCCTCGTTCTGGACAGCCGAGGAGGTGAGGATGAAATGCATGTCTGTGGTCCTTGATGTGAAAATATCAACCACTGGTATTAATCTATTCATCTCTGGGCCATGGATGTTAATTTTGCTCGGGTGGGTATTGGCTTGCACCGATTTCCCCCCCTGTATTTTTATTGAAGAATACAGAAGGCACGCAAGTACTTTATATTTTAAATCTGACAGATTGTTGGTGTTATAAATGGAGCAAGTGCATAAAACTGGGTGAAGTTGCTTAATGGCTGTCAAGATTATGATTGTATCAGGAATAAGGCTATGTAACGGGTGGCCAAAACGTATGTATATTAACAAACATTTACATGGATCAGAGTAGCACCCGTCACCATTAAACGGTGGTTTGCAATGATGAGTGGCGCAGGGGTACGGACCTCAGCCGTATGATGGGGGCTGAGTGTCGGTACACCCTCTGCCCAGTGGGCGTGTAGTCTACTGGCAGAGACGTACCGGCATGATATAGACGCCTGTCTGAGCTCACCCTTTTAACATGATTATACTGTCAACTCATGAGTAATCTGCACACAGTGCTTTGTTTTTCTTTGCTGCTTAATGGCTGTCAAGATTATGATTATGTTTCAGGAATAAGAAACCAACATGTAGCATTGATGGTGTTTTACAGTAGATGTTAATGCTGTTGTCTGTTTCAGGTTGACCTGTCCAAGGATGGGCAGCACTGGGAGTCCCTGAAGGACGAGGAGAGATACTTCATCTCTCACGTCCTTGCCTTCTTCGCAGCCAGTGACGGCATTGTCAACGAGAACCTGGTGAGCTTTACCTTCTGATGGTTGCAGGCCTAGTTCCAATATTCACTTCTCAAACACTGCTCACCCTACATGGCAATTATCTTTCTCAGCAAAATTTCTATACATTTTTATATAAACATATCGTAAAACATAACACTTTATGCTGCATATTAACGTTGCATGGATTGGGATGGCATCTGTTGCTAATAAGCGGGGGTTTGCAATGATGAGTGGCGCAGGGGTACGGACCTCAGCCGTATGATGGGGGCTGAGTGTCGCTACACCCTCTGCTCAGTGGGCGTGTAGTCTACTGGCAGAGACGTACCGGCATGATATAGACGCCTGTCTGAGCTCACCCTCTACCTTGATTTTTATATAATCAAGGTAGCCGTAACACTTTGTTCTATTGGTCTTTGTTGTACGCTCAATGTATGTTGTATGTGTGCAAATGTAATGGCGAATCTACAAGCGCGATAACTTCCCCCTTTTGTAGCCACCTTGCTCTGACTGCCCTGGTGCATTGTCCTCTAAAAACAAACATTTGGCAACACTGAGTCGGATTTTCATTTATTCATATGCAAATTTTTCGCTATCAGCTTTCATCAGATGGTATTAAGTCATCTACAAGCTTGCAACGTATCGTGCTGTGAGCTTGTTGATCTGCTATTTACTCAATTTTTGCTACTGGATTAAAACATTATTACAGACTTGACTAATTGGAATCATTGATTTTTACATGATGGCTGTATTGACACATAGTCTTTGCCCTAGTCCTACTGTAACCAGCACTGCTCTAGTTGTTCAACTGTGGCTTATTTCCTCTGACAACTAGGTGGAGCGCTTCACCCAGGAAGTACAGGTGACGGAGGCCAGGTGTTTCTATGGTTTCCAGATCGCCATGGAGAACATCCACTCTGAGATGTACAGCTTGCTCATCGACACGTACATCAAAGACCCGAAGGAGAGGGATTATCTGTTCAATGCCGTCGAGACACTAGAGTGTGTAAAGAAGAAGGCCGACTGGGCGCTCAACTGGATCGGGAACAAGGATGCTGCTTTCGGTAGGGATGCTGGGTCACTTGGGGAGTTTAAAATTGCACCCTCTTTAACAGTCTGTTTATGCACTGTCCTGTTTGGTCAACTTGCCGCTCTTGTTAATGAAATGTTTTGTCATTCTAGGTGAGCGTATTGTGGCCTTCGCTGCTGTAGAAGGTATCTTCTTTTCTGGTTCCTTTGCTGCCATTTTCTGGCTGAAGAAGAGGGGTTTGATGCCTGGCCTCACCTTCTCCAACGAGCTCATCAGTAGGGACGAGGTATGACTCCATTTTTTTTCGGTTCACATTCAGACTGGCCATGGTGGTTTTAGTTTACTTATTACACTAATTTCCAATTCAAAGTACTGATGCATTTACTTTTAATTCATTCTCGGGACAGTTACTTGCTAATTCATTTTAGCGTTGCCTATTCAGACAAACTAAAAAAAATCTGCCAGCAGACTTGGTTAGAAGGCAAGCAAAATAGGCTTTTGTAGATTTGGTCTCGAGTCTTTAATGGTCCACTCACCGTTTGCTGAACAGTCACTGGACAGTCTGCAAATGTAATAATGCCACAGTACACCAGAATTGAATCTGGCAAATGAGAAATTGCTGTGTGCATATTAACGTTGCATGGATTGGGATGGCATCTGTTGCTAATAAGCAGGGGTTTGCAATGATGAGTGGCGCAGGGGTACGGACCTCAGCCGTATGATGGGGGCTGAGTGTTGGTACACCCTCTGCTCAGTGGGCGTGTAGTCTACTGGCAGAGACGTACCGGCATGATATAGACGCCTGTCTGAGCTCACCCTCTTACTGCCATGTAGTCTCTGTCATCTGAAAAGTATTAAACTATGCTCATATGCCATTTTGGAAGTATCTATTCCTACTTCCGGGCCTCCCGATTTCTTCACAGGTGTTACTGATGCTAATTAAATTAAGGCTCTGTTTCACTGGAAATGCTCTGCTACGCCAGTGGGTCTCAAATTGTCCTTGAGTGGGTTCCAAATGGCCCTGTAGTGTATTCTGTGTACTGATGCACTTAATCTTTTAAACAGTTTGTTAACCTATTGTCTATGCTTTCTCTTTGATACTAGGGTCTACACTGTGACTTTGCGTGTCTGATGTTTAAACACCTGGTGCACAAGCCTTCTGAGGAGAGGGTCACACAGATCATCAGGAATGCTGTGGCTATAGAGCAGGTGGGTTCAATTGTGATAATCTGATCGTCCTTGAAGTAACATGTTTAGTTTGTGTTGAGCCTTTCACAACAATCTGACTTTTCTCTCTGTCCAGGAGTTCCTGACCGAGGCACTGCCAGTGAAGCTGATCGGTATGAATTGTGACATGATGAAGATTTACATTGAGTTTGTGGCAGACAGGCTGATGCTGGAACTGGGCTTTGACAAGGTAAGGAATCCCATAATCGGCAGTAGCATCTTTTGTCTTTAACTCATCCAGTGATTTTTTTTTATTTATTTTTTTGCTGATTCAGTGGTTTAATTGTAGTCTGATGGGTGCAACAACTTTTTGAATTTGACTGGGCTGGTATGCAATCCAACATGCGACAAGTCTAAAAGAACATGCACATGCATTGGATCCATATTTGTCCAGGCAAGCTTGCGTTGTCTGTACGGCAATGTGCCGTTTATATAACGGCCGGCCAAAACTTATGTATATTAACAAACATTTACATGGATCACCCATCACCATTAAACAGGCGTTGGCAATGATGAGTGGCGCAGGGGTACGGACCTCAGCCGTATGATGGGGGCTGAGTGTCGGTACACCCTCTGCTCAGTGGGCGTGTAGTCTACTGGCAGAGACGTACCGGCATGATATAGACGCCTGTCTGAGCTCACCCTCTTAACATGATTATACTGTCAACTTGATAAGTAATCTGCACACAATGCTTTGTTTTTCTTTGCTGCTGTAACTCTGTAGATTTAAGTGAATGCTCAGGTGTAGATTTAAGTGACTGTTCACAGTGCTCAAACTGAGTGCATGATATTTATCAGGAGGTAAATCAAGTGTTTTGTTTGTTCTGTAGCTCTACAGAGTGGAGAACCCCTTTGACTTCATGGAGAACATATCACTGGAGGGAAAGACCAACTTCTTTGAGAAACGGGTCGGCGAGTACCAGAGGATGGGAGTCATGTCCGGCACCGTGGACAATACTTTCAGACTGGATGCTGACTTCTAAAGAGTCAGTGGACAGACACTGGACCTGTTGGATACTTGAAAGACTGTTCCATACTAGTGATCATTCTGGAACTTCTTCATTACACTATCATTTTGGCCTTCTGACTTTTACCGGGTGTCATATTGTCTGGAATCATAATTTTGGTTCTTTGTCTTAAACAACGTGAACACGCCACATGTCGGGTTAATGTGTGAAACTAATCTTCTATAGTTGCTGGGTTGCAGCATTCACTAGCAAAATTCACTGGAAGACTTTGACTAGGACCTAAATTATATTTTTATACTTCCAAGTCTTTCTTGCACTGACAATATTTGGTGCAGACAATATTTGGTTCACTGTGTAAACTGCTTCAACGGCACTGCAGCCCTGCTTGTGTAAACTGCTTCAACGGCACTGCAGCCCTGCTTTTATGTTTGTATAATAATTTTAAGCTATTCTGGCGCTTGTATATGCAGTACTTTTTTTTTAATGTAGTCTGTTTAATGTATTTTAGTTGTGTTCTTGTACAGTATTTTGTAATTAAAGTTGGCTATATGCAGCTCTTTGGGTAATTACTGTAGGCTGTGTTTTTCTTTGTGCACAAAATACTGACTCAAATGTAAGACTGTCAGCTGTTTTCCACCTGTTGGTGTAGAAAAATGGGGGGGCCCTTGACTTAAGAGGGTATCTTTGACAAACAAAGAAGGGTCCCGCACACTGTCAGAGAACTTGCCAAAAATGTTGCTCTTTATTCAACGTTTCGGTCTATGAGACCTTCATCAGGACACACAGGGCACAATAACCACCAAACATTTATAGACCACACCCCCAGTGAGAAGGTCATGGAGATGCAGGTCATTGGCTGCACAGATAACCAGAACCCTTAAGACACTCCTCAAAACCATATTAGACCCACCCTAAATAAAGAAAAGGTGTATGCAATCCCATAAAACAAAATACAACAATTTATCAAGGTCGGGGCATCACTAAAGAACAAAGGATCATATGACCGTGTAAGTCATCCAGGTCTCAATATCTAAAAGTCATTAGTGGACCCAAAAGTTTAAAAACTCAGTGAGGAATACAATATAGCGAAGCCACAAAAAGATAAAAGCACAAATATATAAAGGCAGTCCAGCCAATCGACGCATGATAAATCACAGCATAATAAGTTAATTCATCATTAAGACCCTTAGGGGCCAGGGTTTGCAATGTAAAGAGCCAGAATGTTTCTCTTAAGCCACCTCTGGGTGGCATTTGGACTGGTTCTAGCCCCTGAAATCTAAAAGAGGATATGTCATTAAAATGAACGGCGACAGGATATTCTCTGGCCCTTGATTTGACACCACTGTAACCACACATGATATGGTAAGGTATAGGTTGTCCTATGACTAATCAGTGGAACTGCTGTAAATGCAGCTTCCTCACAAAATGAAAGGTCAACCTACCATATTCCAATAACGCACCCAGCTTCAACTTCCCCAACAAATGAACTGCTTTCAGACACATTCACAAGTGACGCCTTCAGTACTCCCCATCTCTGAAACCGGGTTCTAGGTGCGAGTGAGATTATAATGCGAAAGTAATGAGTCCATGGTACTAGAATTGTAACCACAACTATTCACGAAATGGTTTCCTGATTTTGACAATAGTTTGCAATTGCAAACGTTATGTTGTGCAGCTGTACTGTGCAGTGCACTGGGTCATTGCTGAACAGTTTGAGCATTCCTCCACTAGGGGGTGGTGTTCATCTATAGTCTGTTCTGTATGCATAAATCTTGGCATACAGTTGCCTAACTTGCCTACCGTAGTTAACTTTAATCTTATTGTACCTTGTCATTAATCAATGGTGTAATGGTTATTTTTTCGGTACCACGCACGTGCACTCGCGCCCAGAACTGCAGATGGCCTACCTAAGCCCTTCAGTGGCGAAAATAAAAGTTCGCTTTGGACGAATCTCTTTGATGGTGGAGGAGGCATTCTTGTTGCGTGCAGCAGCACCACAGAAGCAAGTTACAATGTAATTTGATGTTGGCTGAATTCATTTCGGTTCAATTAAAGTCAGACGTATGTGGGTACAAAAAAGTTAACTATTAACATGTATGCGTAATTCATCATTGTCTTGGTTTGTTTATTGGTCTCACACATGACCCGTTTAAGGACCTCATCACATACAAGGACGAGACGAGAACGCCAGCAATTTTTTGATACTTTATTTTCTAATGAAACCACTTCCTGGTCTCCGTCAATCGACTCATCCTTGTCATTAGCAACCTTGCTGCTGACGTAGACGGAAGTAAACAGACTCCAAGGTTTTTGGTATATTTCCAAGTAGCATCAGATCAGCAGCAGTGATACTGACAGTGAGATCCTCTGATCAAATTTAACAAACATGTCCATTACAAACCCGAGGCAGACGTTCTTAAACCCGGTGAGATGCAATTCTTTACCTATTGAGATTATGTCAGGTAACATTTGCGGTTAGCAGCAGCCAGTCATGAGGTTTGCTAAAATCAATGGCGCAGCAGGCGCTTGTTCATCAGACACTGAAGTTGTGTTTTCTTCTGCCAAGAAAGACTAACAGTCCTCCATTTGATAATATCTATTCTGTTGCCCTACACTTCGTTACGATGAACGTCTATAGATCCAAAATTAAATTAAAATAAACACTGACTTCTAATGAAGTACATGGGCACGGTTGTCCTGTGTTCTTTTAGTCATGTCTGACAGTCGCATGCTTAGAAATGCTTGTTTTCCATTATAATAAGGAAATGGTTTTGATCGAGATTGTTTTTTTGTTTTTCTAAATTTAATTTGCATTTGTTTCTTTTCTGTTTTTTTTATGATGGTCCACCCACCCCTCAATGTATTCCTGAGAAAATGAGTAAATGAACGATCACGTCTGTCTGGTGAATTCCATTACAGGTTGTTCCATTTGCTGGGACCATACTGGGGGGCCTGCTCCCAGGGGAGATGGTTCTCATTCAGGGCTCTGTGCCCTGCGATGCTGACAGGTAACCATGAAAGTAATATTGTGGAAGAACTAATACAAACGCAACACTGTGTGTGTGTGTGTGTGTGTGTGTGTGTGTGTGTGTGTGTGTGTGTGTGTGTGTGTGTGTGGATCAATGCCACACATTTGCTGTGTTTGACGCACCAGCCATTGAGTTGAGTCCACTCTATTCTCTACTGAGGCCTTTGAGGGTGTTGTATGGGTCCCCAGCTAAATTATTGATAGTTAGGATCCTTACAGGTCTTATCTCAGTTACTATGTGTAAATATGTAGATCATTCTTTTTTTTTCTTTTTTTTGTCCTAACAGACATTGAATTCCATTGATTATGAATGGCCAGTTTTGAGTACGACAATTGATCTCTTTTCCCCCATGCCCCCCCTTCTTCCTTTTTTGAGGGCCTCCTATATTCAGCTATTAGTGTAGATTTTCGTCTTGCACACAAACATTAAATTCCCATTGACAATGAATTGAGAATTTACGTCGTATGTGAACGAGCAAATCGGCTATTTCTGTCCTACATTTGTCGAACAAATAAACACTTCATGTTGATGTACGATGATAAGAGCACCCCTCTTATCACATCCGTGAGTCCCGTGACCCACATGGGTCACGGATGTGATTTTTATTTAATGGAATTAACAATATGGAACTTTCACAAAAACAAATTTCACCCACTTTTTTACTTCTTTTTTACTTATGTGACAATAAAACAGATTCTGATTCTTCTGAACTAAAATTCAAAAAGGTCGAGATAGAACTTGAAGCAGATTCTGATCTCGTCCCGTCCCATCCTTGTCTCACGCTGTGTTCCAGGTTTCAGATCGACTTCACGTGCGGCAGCAGCGTAAAGCCGAGAGCAGACGTAGCGTTCCACTTCAACCCCAGGTTCAAGAAGTCTCCGGGAATCGTGTGCAACACCATGCAGAACGAACGATGGGGCAAAGAGCAGATGCAGTCCCAGACGTCCTTTAAGCCAGGATCAGCATTCGAGGTGTTTGTCCTCGTACAAACACAGAGCTTCAAGGTGAGAGGGAACAGGAGTGGGTTTGAGTCGAGGACAAACAAAGCGTTGTTTGACATAGGACTGCTTCTTATTCTTTCCGTATAATATTGAAGGAGGCCCCTCGTGCCCCAGGCAGAGCACAAGACGTGTGATGAGGTTGTAACAGATGTCACGTTGTGTAATTCTGTCTTTTCCACTTCTCGTTGTGTGGTAGAGTTTTGTGATGTGTGGCCCAGGGACCCCCAGGGGTCTTTCAGGGACAGTAATGAGATTATGAGAGTATGAGATTCTTCCCCCCCAAAAAGATAGGTGTGGCTGCGGTGGCTCCCTTGTGAATGTCAGACTTCATGTGCCCCGTCTGTGATGTCTGCTATTCTTTGACGTATCTTCTATCTATGACATATGACTTCAGATTCGTGCAGGGTTTCAGCCCCTGCCGAGCCTCTCTGACTTCGATTATAAAAATTTAATTTTAATATTTCAAAAGGGAACTCCCTACAATAATGTGCAAACTGCTTCATAAGATCAATGTTGGTGTAACTAAAAGGGAATACCACTCATTTTCAACATTCAACTATGTAATTTTTATACATTAGA
The DNA here is from genome assembly GCF_951216825.1 of Electrona antarctica. NCBI lineage: Eukaryota > Metazoa > Chordata > Actinopteri > Myctophiformes > Myctophidae > Electrona > Electrona antarctica. The sequence continues at coordinate 32,809,257 of NC_136798.1, forward strand.
GCTGGAAATAAGAAAAAGGTCTGGTCTTGAACTGGAGAATTGATTGTTGGGGTCATGTGATCAGTGGTCATGTGATCAGTGGTCATGTGATCAGTGACATACGGAAGGTGTACTCATTGTCCCGCCCTCTTGGCCATTGGTTCCCAAATGTTCTAGCTCGAGACCCAAAATAGCTGATCTACAAGATCACAACACGTCTGTTTGCACTGCGTTATAAGCTTGTAGATCGGCTATTTTCACTCATTCTTATTCTAAACAAAACGCATTGGAGGACTGATTGTCCTCCAGTGAATTTATTTTACATTCAGCGAGTGGACGTGTTGATGACGCTTCTATAGAGCGTCGCAGTCCCGCCTCCTACCCTGGACCAGGAAATGAAACCCAATGCATTATTCTCATAGACATTTCTTAAAGTATTTATTTAAAGACGGTTACGCCGCGGACAAAGCCAACTCGAGTCGTGACAACTCATGACAACACAAACAATATTTTGGACCAAACAAATAATTAGAAAGAAGAAAAAAACGGCAGGTTACAACACTTTTTTTGTTGTTTTTCTTCTTTGTAATTATTTGTTTGGTCCAAAATATTGTTTGTGTTGTCATGAGTTGTCACGACTCGAGTTGGCTTTGTCCGCGGCGTAACCGTCTTTAAATAAATACTTTAAGAAATGTCTATGAGAATAATGCATTGGGTTTCATTTCCTGGTCCAGGGTAGGAGGCGGGACTGCGACGCTCTATTGTCAATGAGTGGAGCCTCAACTCCTGAGGTATTTGGAGCGAGAGATACAGTAGTTTCATTCTGCGTTTGAGTTGGAAATGTTCACTGATGGAACTTCCATGAAATGTCTCATAAGTAACACAGTACACATTGACACACATGGTACATAGACAAGACCTCACATACAGTGGAGATGACGCAGACTGCAGTTTAACCAGTGAGCTTTTCTTTGTCTCGTCAAGGTGGCTGTGAATGGAGCTCATTGTTTGGAATATAAACACAGACTTGACCTGGACAGGGTCGACACTTTGGCCATATCTGGAATGGTCAAAATCGAAGTAGTCGGCATCATTCCATCAAACACTGTGAGTTGTCATTTTACAATACACAATATCATTGTTTACAATAAAAGTATATCTACCAAATACACCTTTCAAGAATGTTTAGTTTCTCATTATCCGCCATGAAGTTTTAGATTACTTTCAAGATTTTTCTAAAATGTTCAAAAAAAGCAACGCGTACGTCTGCACTACAGCAATGACTACTATCAGATTATAGTGCTTTAACCTTTTAACAAAAAGCTTTTTGTTTTAACCAAAGAATATCACTTACCCTAACCCTACCTTTAAGGTGAAGCAGAAGGGAGTTACAACCGTGCCTCAAGCCTATGGCAGGCTAATCTGGTGCATCTCGGAGGCAGGACGGGTAGCAGGAGGAAGGACAGTTTAAGACCGTAGACAGTTTAAGCCCTTATTTTATTCACAGGGTGCAAGTAAAAATGTACAACGTTTCGATGTATCGAAAGATGTCACATCTTCGTCAGGTCTGGTCATGATCTGTCCATAAACTCCAAAACACAGCTCATAGTGTGTCCCAAATGTCTTTATCATTTTGTATAAAGGTGAATATATATATATATACTTTTTAAACACTTCCAGGCTAAATGTGTCATGCACGAAAAACACACAAATGAACTCCGGTTGAACCCCATGGGTTCGCCCATGCTTGTTCTTGTCTGTCACGGTTTGCTTAAAAAGATTATTTTCATCAAGAAGAAGTTGGTTTTACCTGAGCTTTATAATAAATGATTTTACAAACAAATTATCCGTGACTGAAAGACCACCAGGAGAGTTAACGGTAGAAATAATATAATTTCTTGGGTGAACTACCCCTTTAAGTAAGAACCCGTGTTTGCGGGTAGTAATTTAGTAGTAAAGTAATTTAACTTAATGGCGTCAGTAGAATTATGCACGCTTTGGTTTATTAAGTTAAAGTTAATACTTTGTAGTATTTCTTTAGCGAGAGGATGAGAGATTTAAAGAGCTATTCCACACCAAGCAAGCGCTAAAATTATAACTACCGGTATAGTGTGTTATAGCTTTTATCTTTCCTCTGTTTAGACCACAGCTCCCGTTCCAGCCAATCTGAGGACAGAAGCCACAGAACCTAATGTAAGTGGTTGATTACACTACTAGTAGTGCAATGCCTGTTCCACATGGCATGTCCACCATTTGGAACACATACCCTTTCAGAGCGTTTCTGGAAAACCGCTGATCTGATCAACTTCACACTCGGCACTACACTTCCCTGAGTCCTCAGGAATGCACCCGCCAAGTGTGAAGTCGTTTTGATGAACGGTTCTCAAGATATGCGAAGGAAAGTAGAGATTACTCTATACTGTACTTTTTTTTTTATTCCTACTTTCCTTCCTTCTGCAGTCCCTGCTGTCATCGTCGGGTGACTTGGTGAGTACCTGTCCTGTTGCATGATGGTAAATGCATAAACAGTCAGCAGGCTGAAGCGACAAACGAGCTTTTATTTTCACATTTATTGTCTACAAATCACAGAGTTCGTTCTGTTATGTTATGTTTTTCTGCTGAGTACAACAATGTTTTCCCAGAGTCTTCCGTTCAGGGGTCAGTTGGTGAAGGGGCTGAGTGTTGGACACACCATCACCATCAAAGGAAAGACCAACGTCAGCAAGTAAGTGTCCTAACTGACACCAGGATGTACAGTAAATGTCTCCATGTAAGAGTGTATTAGTTATATTATATTAAGATACTCTACCACAAGGGTTCTAAACCGTGTGTGTGTGTGTGTGTGTGTGTGTGTGTGTGTGTGTGTGTGTGTGTGTGTGTGTGTGTGTGTGTGTGTGTGTGTGTGTGTGTGTGTGTGTGTGTGTGTGTGTGTGTGTGTGTGTGTGTGTGTGTGTGTGTGTGTGTGTGTGTGTGTGTGTGTGTGTGTGTGTGTGTGTGTGTGTGTGTGTGTGGTAGTTTCGGTGTGAACCTCAGGGTGGGAGGGGGTACAGACATCGCCCTCCATTTGAACCCCCGCCTGAAGGAAGCCCAGTTTATCAGGAACTCCTACCTGTCAGAGTGCTGGGGTCCCGAGGAGACCGACCTGCCGGGCACATTACCCTTCAAAACGGGAGAATACTTTGAGGTAAAATCAACTGATAATACTTTTTGGACACAGGTGACCAAGTTGAATGTCAAAACCAAAAACGAGTCAAAAAGCCTTTATTGAATTGGCTAATGCACGGTAAGGTAAAAATAAGTGAATCCTATGCTGTGCCGCACACAGCTTTCATAGAGTTGGCTCTTGAATTCAACAAAGGCTTCTTATTGAATTACTATTACCGGCGCCCGGGTAGCAGTTAGACATTAAGCGTCTTGCTTAGGGACACTTTGACCCCAGCCCTGGGCGACCTTCTGATTACCAGATAGTCTCTCAAACCACTTGGACACCAAAAATAGGGACACCAGTTTGTAATGTTACTGACTGTAAATGTATTGATAACCCTTTCTGTTGTCCTTACTTTGTAGCATTATGGAGTGTAACTTAGTAATTTAAAGCACAATGTTGATACATTCAGTGTGTGTGTTAGGGTAATGGATTAGGCACTAGGGACATCTGGGCACCTCAATGAGTTCAAATGGTTTAATCCAGGGTTCCACCACGCCTAATATGCTAAACCCGCTATTTGTTTAATGCGTTTAATTCGCCGTTTTAAAATAATTAAAAAGAAATAGTGGATTTGTCCCGGACCTGGTGACGAGGCCGGCGCATTATGATGACGAAACCGGAAATCAAGTCATCCTCTGGGCTGCTAGGGCTTCTGGGAAATTGAGCCCAATGCATGTGAACGGGCCGTTTGTTTAGACTACAACACTACAACATGTGCAGGGTGGTTTCGTTTCGCATTGTCATGGCTGCTGGTTCTTCTGATCATAACAACCCATCAGACTATTTTTCGCCGGATTTTTGTGGTTGAAAGCTGCAAATACTTCAGCGTATTCTCTAAAGGTAATAAAACAATCTCGGCAGCGTAGGCTATTGGATTAAATAGCGGGGAATGCGGGTTATGCAGTAATACTGTTTTTTTTGTTTGTTTTTTAAGGGAAAAAAAAGTAAGATTAGAAATGGCTTTTTATGGTTATCAGTATCACTTACAGGCTGTACACCATTTTAATTGAATCATCAATCATATTGCTTGTGTTGGAGCTTCACCTTGTGGAATGTTCATATATTGCAGCTAAATTCCACATTTTACTTAAATTGTGGTGCACACATTTTTACATTTGCTGAAAGCAAATTCCTCCTGCTCGAAAGTCCTTAGTGTCAACTCCTGGGAATAAGTAAGCCTTGCCGAACCATGAGGCCCATAGTGCAGGAGCCTATATCCTGGTTTTGTAGCGTGAGGCAGCTTGATGTACAAGTACACCCCCTGGACATGACGCAAGTATGTTGAAGGGCCCCAATGGGCCACTGACCAATAGCCAACACCAATTCTGGACTCCTGAATTGGTGTTGGCTAGTCTACATTCTTGCATCGCACACGTCTGACATGTTGTGGTTGTGAATGTCAACCTGTCAGACCTTGCCCCGTAATCCAAAAAATCTAATTGATGTCTTGTTAAAGGACCACTTCACCACTTTTCAACATCTCTTCATATAATTGGTCCTCACTAATGTTCATGATAAAACACCACCATTTTTTCCTACTCAGTCTGTGTCTCATAGGAGGGCTTTGGGCAGTTCGGACACCCGTCCACCAGTGACATCATCATTAGGCAGATTTTTTTTTAAACAAGATTTGTTTTAAATAAATTTAGATTTTTATTATCGTGAGAACGATGGCTTCAACTTTTGCATTGCAACTTTTCAGGAAAAGAAAGCCTGCCGTTTCTATTAGCTTTGATTCACCATCGATGATGTCACTGGTGGACGGGTTTCTGAACTGCCCACAGCCCTCCTATGAGACACAGACTGAGTAGGAAAAAATGGTGGTATTTTATCATGAACATTAGTTAGGACCAATTATAGGAAGAGAAGTTGAAAAGTGGTGAAGTGGTCCTTTAACTGTTGTGTATTGAATCCCTTCAATACGAGTGATATGAGGTATTGCACAATTCCACCAGCTGCTAAATGCAGGCGTGTCTTACCGACTTTTGGGCAGCAGTGGCACAGGAGGTAGAGTGGCCATTTGGATTTCAGAATGCCGCCTGTTCGACACCCCAGCTCTCCCTCGGTTAGTGTCGAAGTGGATCGCGCTGTATCGACATTGACTGCATCCAGAAATGTTATGAAATGCAGTGGTTCAGAAACGTGGGCGTTCGATGTATCCGTGGTTTGCAGAAAAGCAAAAATGCACCATGTGGCTCGAGGTGCTGGAAGGCTGCAGCCAGACACACAGTTTTTGTACCAAATCTCTATGTGTGTGTGTGTGTGTGTGTGTGTGTGTGTGTGTGTGTGTGTGTGTGTGTGTGTGTATTCCAGATGATCATCCTGTGCGAAGCTCATGCTTTTAAGGTCGCGGTGAATGGCGTTCATCAACTGGACTACAAGCACCGCGTTCAGGACCTGAAAAAGATCACCGAGCTGGAGGCCATGGGAGATGTGCAGCTGTTAGGCGTCAAACTGTTGTGACCCATGACCCCTAGGCCCCCCCCCCGCTCCAAAACCCACTGCCCCCCCCCCCCCCCCCCCAGCACAGATAGAGAGGCGTTTGATGACAGACCCCAAGATGGTTTACGTCTCTACTTCTTGTCGTCATTGTACCTGATCATCACAGAGACCTTCCAGGGGGCCTCCTTTTAGAACGGTGTTCTTCAGCGTCATCCTCGGCTCCATCACATAATTAGCCTGATTTGTACTGAAAATAGCCAATCTTTAAGTTCACAACACGTTGCACCGTGATCCCTTGTGAGCTTGAAGATCGGTTATTTGGGGCACATGTCACTCCGTCGTATGATGCGTATAATTTTAGCAGTTAGGTGAATGCTCTCTCACATTTTTAAGTTAATTAGAGACCAAGTGCTTCAGAACCCCAATGCTTACAGTGCTGGAGCGATGATCAATGAATAGTCTCAACACAAATCTCACGTCTCTGAAATTGAAGTGCACTGTTCACGATTCCATGATCCTGGAAGTTTACCTCTAGTCATAGTCACTGGCATGCGCTAACATGAACACATAAATACAATTGACTAATGTATAGGTCCGAAAATATAAAGGTGCAAAAACCAAATGAAAGACGGTAGTATTATGCTTAATTTATACTCTTATAGATGTACGATGGTGTCGCAACCTTTGTACGACTGCTGTCGTGCAAGCTAGCTGATCGGCAAGCTCACGAAGCCTTGCATCGCAATGCCTTGTGAGTTTGCAAATCGACTATTTTGCAGTACCATCGCATCGTACCATCGCTTTGCTGGAGAACTTGAACAAACATTACTTCCAGGCTCATTGAACTGTTCTTTTGGAGGCAGTATCATTTGCAGTGTGTAAATGATACTCATCAGTAATTATTTACTATATTGACTGTTATGATGACTCAGGCTAAACTCAGGCTTGTACGTGAAGTTACTGATCCGTTAAATGAAGGAAAGATCTTTTTTTTTCTCGCATATTTCTTTGTCGACGTGTATTTGAAGTTTGGTTCCAATATTGTATCCGTTTATGAGTATCCTTGTCCTTGAAATTCTTCTCTCAATATCTCATGTTATGTTTTTTAATCTAAAACATAACATTTCATAATATAATGTCTTAGAATGACTTCATCTTTCCCAGTAACCCAATATACTTTACTGTCATCATTTCAAATTGGTAATGTACTGTATATAGACCTGTATTTACATCATTTACATATATATATTGCATACATACGAACTTAGCAGTACCACTCATATCTTCCCATGTTATCTTGTACTCAGTTTTTCTGCCTTTTTGGATCCAATTAGTAGTTGAAGCTGTTCAGATCTCAGTTGCATCAGAGCGAGTTTTTGTCTTTATTCAGGGAATCTTGGTGTTAGTATAGGAATTATGATCTCTTGAACAAAGAGTGCATCGTGTTCAAGGTTAAGACTTGTGGTTGATGCAACACAAATATTCTATTTTTAAGCTGTATTTTCACACAGACAGAAAACATTGGATCTCATAAAATAATATTCTATTATACTGATCATGGGAAGGAGAAAGATTGTGTATTATAGGGTTATAGGTTTTATTTTTGCAATGATGACCGTGACTCATTGTCATAATATTACACTGTTTGGGCATGTTAATATAGGCAAAACAAATGGCTGATCCACAAGCTCAAGATTATTTTTCAAAATAGGGCTTTAAAGAAAATCACCTTCAGCTTCTGCTGCCATAGCAATGTAAACGGAGGCAGAACAGCGGTCTGATGTCAGCGAATAAGTGAGTTAAAAGCCTACTGTTTGCATGTAAATGCAGTGTGGATTCATTCAAGTTCAAGACTTCGGGCAGATAAACCATTAAACAGTCCTATTACGGCAATAACCAAGTAACCTATGGAAGCAATGCGTCTCCGTATCCAATGCTCTACTATGCAAATATTCATAAACCTACCAGAGACTTGATATAATTCTGTTGTTCCTGTTTTTATTTATGATCAATGTCACTATTATTTGTCACCCTAGAACAAATGTGAGCTGCTTTGTCCTGCGATGCTTAACGGCAGAAAACTGACAAACCAACAAACAATAAAATATTTACTGTTACACCTGTATGCTGTTGTTGCTTTTTGTGTTACAATATACTTCATCCTTTTTTTATCTGTAAATCTGTTATCTTATATTGTTTCCAGAAGATGTCACTCTAATACATGTGTTATTAGCTGGTCCCCTTCCACAACCCAATTCAGTCTCACACACAGACACCATACTTAATCTTTTAGTGATTTTTGGGATCCACATTAATTTGCTGTCCTATAGATAAGTGTACCGGTATGTACATTATGTTATGTTTCGATAGAGTGCAAGCTTTTACCTCTATTCAACAGATGCTGGAGGTGGCAATAGAAGGAAAGTGCAGATTATTTGGGTGATGTGAATCTGGACCAGATGCCTGGTCATGTGGTGCTGTGCGTAGCTGCAGCTCATTGCTCCTGGGAGCTCAGGATGTCCACAGCTGTTCCCACAATATACATAGCTACAGTGAATGGAGACCCATGGCCAAATGGTATGTCACAAAAGAAACAAATTGGTACTATCACACCAGCATGTTGGTTACTAGTTTTATTTCTATAGTTTATTAGGGACAGATACAAATAATGACACATTGAAAAACAATTGCTTATTGTATTGTATTGACTGCCTATAACTTCATGTTAGTTTGAAATCATTATTCCACCAAAGTCTGGCCAGCTCCTTATCTAATCCTCTATTACTATTGCAACTCCCTCCTCCTTGCTGGCTTGTCCTCATGCTCTTTCAAACCTCTACAACTTGACATGCCTGCTCTTCAACATCAACATTTTCAATTCTGAATTCACTGCTTTTAATTCACTGGCTTCCAATTCAAAACACAGGTGATGATCCACTTCTACAACCCTTTTCACACACCTATAGATCAACTAACACAGGTGATGATCCACTTCTACAACCCTTTTCACACACCTATAGATCAACTAACACAGGTGATGATCCACTTCTACAACCCTTTCCACACACCTAGATCAACTAACACAGAACATCTGTCTTCTACGGAAGTACGGAACTAGTGTTTTACATTCTTCTCCCAGAATTGTTGAATTCTGTATTTCATCTAATATAACTACAGTCCATGGATAACAAACAAAAGGGGCTTGTTTCCATTGTGGGCCTCCGTATTCAATTCATCGAGACATTTAAAGACATAAGAATAATATACAAGTCAGCGTCAACACTAGTAGCAATAAGACATATAGTTGGGGAGGGGGGTCATTTCTGGTGTTAAGCTTAGATGTTTAGTTTAGAGCAATTGTTCCCAAAGTGGGGGCCAGGGACCCCCAGGGGTCCTTGAGGGAGCTCCAGGGGGTCCCCAACTAAATTATAGTTTGGAACCAAATGGACCCTTATGGGTCTGTAACTGTACTGATGTACTCTCTCAGAGTTAACAGTTAACATTGATTTTGTAATATAAATTGGGGTCACGGAGATAGAAATGCTATTACATGGGGGTCCGTAGCCTAATGCATATCAAACTGGGGGTCCTTGAAATTAAACGGGTTGAGAATCACTGCTAGAGCCGTAAAAATCTTCTGTTATGGGGGTCTCCGGCATATCTTTTCAAATGGTGGTCCACGGGCTAATTAGTGTCAGTTTGGGGGTCCTTGACTGACATGAAAAAGTTCAGGAACCACTGGTTTATAGGATCAGTTACCATTTGCAGAGGTTAAATGGAAAATGGTAAATGGTGCATTTATATAGCGCCTTTATCCAAGGCGCTTTACAGAGATTGTGCATTACATTCACCCATTCACACACACCGATGGCAGCGGAAACCATGCAAGGCACCAACCAGCACATCGGAGCAATTAGGGGTTCAGTGTCTTGCTCAAGGACACTTCGACAGTACACTTTCTCCCTGGAAATAAAAACATCTGGGTTTCCGAGGCTACTTTGACAGTAACTCTGGGGGAGCCCGGGTTCGAACTGGCAACCTTATGGTTACCATCCAGCCACTCTACCCCTGAGCCACCACCACCCCTGGTTCTCCTTTATGGCAGTTTTGGAGGATAAGTGTCTGGTGAGGGTAGTATGTAACCGCTTACACGACCAGACATAATCCAATGATGGCATGGTACATAACACATGGCCTCTCCCACTAAATTGAACAAATTAATAAGGCAATCCAAAATACTATGTTATGTTGTCAAGACATCCAGGAACACAAAAAGACACATTTCACATCTCATTTAAATAAGTTATAGATACAGTATTTGCGTTCAGTCATAAGATATTTTAACTTTCCTAAAGTTCACTGTCCCTCTTTGACACATTCAAACCTTGGTTGGTTTGGACCAATTTCGTCCCAATCAGTGGTTCGCTACAGGTGCGTTTCCTGGCAAACCTATATAATGACCTGAACCCCAATTTGACTCTTTCAGGTTCCACAGCACATCTGAGGTGGCAGAGAGATGATTATGAATTGTTGGTGATTCTTTTCTTGAATGAAGTAACTGTGAAGTCTGTGGTTTGTTTGAAGTTTGTGTCCATGCACCAGCCAGCAACTTTTGATGGGCATGTACAGCACAATCAGTCGGCATTTCATGACTATGTGTGGTCACAATGTCACAGGATGTAGGCAATGTTTGACAACCACTGCATTATGTAACTGGTAGAGCAGTGGTTTTCAACCTTTTTCATATCAAGGTCCATTATTCGGTATTTGAGCCACGGACCACCATTTGATGAGGTTTAATCCTCTCGGATAATATTTTAGATGTTGTCCTCAATTTCATGCTGTATTGATGTTGGTACCATAGGAGAGATGACAAACGATAAAAAAAATACATTCTCTAATTGTGTAGACCTCTTGTAAATTAGGTAATGCACATGTTTAACAATAATTTCACTCTTGAGAGCGTAAAATGAAACCAAATGGACCCGTAGAGTCCATTTGGTTTCATTTAACTCTAGAGTTAAATAAGTGTCATTTGGTTAACCAACTTCATTTAGCTGGGGATCACCTGGAACCCCCTTGAGGACCACTTTTGGAAACCACTGCTTTAGAACTGCCTTAGGATAAGTAAAGTGAACCATCTCCTGGCCTTTACAGGTAGCTTCTTAGGCCAGTCAATCTAAGCTAAAAAGGTGCGTTACCCAAAAGAAATTGCAAAAGTAATCGTTCAAGGTTTTTTATGATCCTTAGGTTCATCCAAATAACATATTAAAAATAGAGTATTATATAAATTGTGGATCATGGTAAATTCAGGGGTTGAAAGTTGGAGACAGTACCATTAAAAACCTATAGGCTCCTAAGGCAAAAAAATAAATTTTTATCTTTAAGAAGCATGTAATGTGTCAAACTAGGGTTTTTTCATGATTCTGAATCTATTCCAAGCATTAGTTTTGCACGAAAAACACTCATTGGGCTAAATTAGGCCATCGCCATTTCTCCAAATGTGCTGACCTCACATTTGGGCAAGAGGCTATGGCCTTTTTAGCCCAAGAAGTGTTTTTCGGGGGAAACTAATGCTTGGAATGGATTCAGAATCATGAAAATCCCCTAGTTTGACACATTACATGCTGCTTAAAGCTAAATTAGATTTGTTTTGCCTTATAGGTTTTTAATGGTACTCCAACTTTCAACCCCTGAATTTACCATGATCCACAATTTATATAATACTCTATTTTTAATATGTTATTTGGATGAACCTAAGGATCATAAAAAACCTTGAACGATTACTTTTGCAATTTCTTTTGGGTCAAATCTTAGATTGACTGGCCTATTCTGGCGTACTCTAGTCTAGTGTACTCTACTGTCAACTGGGAACATCTTACTGCATAAACTGAGCTGTAGTCAGTGAAACACAGTGCCATCCCCTGGTCAGATCTGGTGTTCTTGTGACTTCTGTTGAACACACTGGACTGTGCAATCAATCAATTTGCCAAAAAATGTTTGCAGATCTGCTATTTCCGCTGAATATTTGCCTATTTTTGCCAAATGTTCCCTATTACAACATGCCCAGAGTAGAGACAATACTAGGGTTCATATGGTTAACACCATGTTGTGACATAGGCCTACAGAAAGAAACATGTGAATGTGTGAGATTCACCACAATCTCAGCATCCCCCTCATCAGAAAGGACCCATATCTCTTATCTGTGTGAAGGTGTCCCGTCCTGTGTCGGCCCGGGTGGGGGGGGGGACTGGGACTGGCAAGGCTGCATATAGACAGCTGTGATTAGAGGAGGGTGGGCCCCCACGCTTCAAGCTATCAGGAAGACTCCTGTCTCTGAGTGACAGGCACCCCTTGTGACCATACAACCCTATAAGGGAACATGAAATGCATTCAACCCCCACCCCACCCCAATGCCACGGCCACTACTCCAGTGTGGCAACCACCATTTGTTCTAGAAGTTTCTCAGTGGGGTTCTTCTAGAAACCACTCCCAGAGTATAAAGAGGTGGAGGCAGGCCACACGTTGGACACATTGACTAGAACCAACTTGGAGGAGGATTACCATCCACAAGAGCAGGAACACAGTACAAGGCCTACAAGGAGAAAACCCTTCCAAGATTTAAGGTACGTCAAGTCAAAGTGAGATTGGGTTTTCTCAACTGAAATGTAGTATGATGAGGCAGGTGACAGATCATGTCATTTGAAACGGAACAAGTTAAATACAAATTAAGTGGAGGAACACGTACTTGGTTCTGAAACGGTGCATATAAGTGAAGCATAAATTCTTCCAGGCAACAAACGCCAACAAATTAATTTATGTATTGGTACTAGGCAGCAGAGAAGTGGTGTTTCTACTGTGGATGTCTTTGTGAGAGGGTGGCATGGAAGAAAGCAGCACATGGCAAAGAACATGGGCCCTCCATGAGAGGAGCCATGACAGACGAGCAGGAATGACATTCAAGCGTGACAGTTACACATTTGTGTTGCATATAACAAGACCATCGCAGGAACGATACAAGAGAGAATGATATTTATGATTAAATGCTAAATTAAACTAACAATTAATAAAGAATCATTATAGCTCATTCATATCCAGATATTGAACATACACACTCCAGATTAAACTATAGCATTATCTTTACACCATTTTAATTTATTTCTCAAATCATATGTGTATATATTTATAATATCTCCAGTTGAATGGTAACATTATTAGACTTTTCTGTCTGCTGAGTGTCAAATGACACTGTGCAGCTGTTGGCAGCTTGGTGTGAGATGGAACAGAAGCTCCACCTCTTTTAAAATGGTGACGCTTTGATTGACAGATGGTGCATGTGCAAAAGGCTACAATTATCTATGGCCGTATCAGCTGTTCCCTCACCAGGCTGTCTGCTCTAATGGCCATGAGGCTGCTGCAGTGAGGGACAAGTTTTCATTAACAAATTCTAGTTGAGTTAGAAATACACTTTGTTTTAGACAGTTAGTTTTTCTTTTCAACAGCCACCCAAAAACAACTTCTCCAATTAGATCATAATTAATAGATACAATAAATCTCTTCAACCATGCAGATGCCAGAGAAAGCCGCCGCCCGCCCCGTCATGGAGGAAGAAGCGGAGACCTTTGCCTTCCAGGCTGAGATTGCTCAGCTGATGTCTCTGATCATCAACACCTTCTACTCCAACAAAGAGATCTTCCTCAGGGAGCTCATCTCCAACTCCTCAGATGTAAGTAGAATATCAGTTCTCACCATGTTCCTTTTTTAGAGATGGGGGGGGGGGGTGAGAAAAAAATACCAACCAACCATGAAATGCACAATACTTATGCATATATATATATAATGCATATATCCTTAGTTTCTTCCATGTCAAACCACTGTTTGTAATTCCATTCTCTCAGGCGCTGGACAAAATCAGATATGAAAGCTTGACAGATCCAAGCAAACTCGAGTCCAACAGGGATCTGAAGATTGAAGTCAGACCTGACCTGAGGACTCGCAGCCTGACCCTGATCGACACGGGCATCGGCATGACCAAGGCTGACCTCATCAACAACCTGGGAACCATTGCCAAGTCTGGCACCAAGGCCTTCATGGAGGCTCTGCAGGCGGGAGCGGACATCTCCATGATCGGGCAGTTTGGTGTGGGTTTCTACTCTGCCTACCTGGTGGCAGAGAGGGTGACGGTGATCACCAAGCACAATGATGACGAGCAATACCTTTGGGAGTCTTCAGCCGGAGGCTCCTTCACTGTCAAAGTAGACCCTGGTGAGTTTACAGGTCTCTATTTCAGTGGTTCTCAACTCAGAGCGTAAGACTGGTCTGAATTTGGGTCCATTTGTCCACTCTCAGAGTTATGGGGTGCTGTGGCTTGCTGCTTAGCAAATTGGGGGGTCCTTGACATTAAAATGTTTGAGAACCACTGCTAAAACGCAGTGATTAACATGGTGAACGTTAAGGTTATGGTATCGATCTGGCAACTGTGGTAATTCTTCATTTTATGCATCATTTAAAAGGCCCGTCCATCGGCCGCGGCACCCACTGCATCCTCCACATGAAGGAGGACCAGACGGAGTACTGTGAGGAAAAACGCATCAAGGAGGTGGTGAAGAAACACTCCCAGTTCATCGGCTACCCTATCACGCTGTTTGTAAGTCCTTTGCACAATGGCACACAGAACCAAATAAATAACACCTCATTAGAACTCCAGGACTTTGTAGCATTTAAGGCTGAAGCTTGAAGCAGCATCTTGATGTAACGAAACAAAAGAAACTAATATTGTGTTTTAGAACTGGACCCTTATGGGTCAATTTGGTTCCGATTTGACACAGAGTTAAGGTAGTGTGTAAGTGATATTGTTTGCTATAGGCCTATAGTTCTTAGTAAACAAAATAAATCTTCAGGTTGGCAATCGGCATACCTATTTGTTTGAAAAACAATTGGTAACAAATAAATGACAACTGGAACACAAACTGAATGAATGATCCTTGTGGGGTTCTCTCTTTCTGTTTATTAAAAAGCTGCAGAGATGGGGAGACCCTTTTATTGAACAAACACACTATAGAATGGCAATGATTACTATCAGAATATAGAGCTTTAGGTTTAACTACACTTTTTGTTTTAATAAAGGAATGTACCACAATTCAATTTTGTGCTGTTTTGACACTCTGTTAAGCTAACACTGTGTGCTCGTCTTTGTTCAAGGTGGAGAAGACGAGGGAGAAAGAGGTGGATATGGATGACCCAGAGAAGGCGGAGGATGGGAAAGAGGATGCTGGCGCAGAAGGAAAGGACACGCCTACAATCGAGGATGTGGGTGCCGACGAGGACGAGGACACCAAGGCGAACAAGGAGATCAAGCGGACGATGAAGAGGAAGGAGAAATACATTGACATCCAGGAGCTGAACAAGACCAAACCCATCTGGACCCGCAACCCCGACGACATCACCAACGACGAGTACGGAGAGTTCTACAAGAGTCTGACCAACGACTGGGAGGACCACCTGGCCGTCAAGGTAAACCCTGGAGGATAGGAATAAATGTGTGGATGGCTCATGTCTCCACATTAAATAATATACCAGTGATTCTCAAACTTTAACATCAAGGGACCCTAATTTGGTATGCATTCAGCCCTGGACAGTGGACACCTGTAACTCTTGAGAGTTCAATACCTGCAAGGGCCCATTTGGTTCCTAACTATGAATAACTTGGGTCACTGGTGAGCCATCAAGAACGTCACAATGTATTTTGTAGTTATCAGCTAAGGCAGGGGATCCTGAACTTTACACTTAAACATGGGTTTAAGCTCCCTGCTGCCCCTATAGGCCTACCACCCACTTCTCCTGTTACTTAGGATGGGTTAAATACAGATAACACACTTCACTGTGTGCAAATATACAGTGACAAATTCCCCAAAGGATTGCAATTAACATGAACATGTTTTGTGCTTGTAGATCTGCCAATTTTGCTAGTTGAAACTTTAGATTTTTTTTAAATCAAGACACAATATAGGGATGCAGGTTGTTGAAATCCTGTGAGTGAACAAATGGAAATGTTTTTTTTCTTGGTCTCTGCAGCACTTCTCAGTGGAAGGCCAGCTGGAATTCCGCGCCCTGCTTTTTGTGCCCAGGAGAGCTTCCTTCGACCTGTTTGAGAACAAGAAGAAGAAGAACAACATCAAGTTGTACGTTCGCAGGGTCTTCATCATGGACAACTGTGATGAGCTGATGCCAGAATACCTGAGTGAGTATCTAACAAATTCAAACAGAAAAGTGACTCCTGAATCTGTAATTCAAACCTGAAAAAGAGTGAACCTTGCTTCAGGTTTAACGGCAGTTGAGCCTAATTATATTACATTCTTACGTTTTCAATTTGTTCTTAAAAAAACTGAATACATGAGTGATCTGAGCATTTTGTCTTCATCCTCTCATCTCTGCAGACTTCATCAAGGGTGTGGTGGACTCCGAGGATCTCCCTCTGAACATCTCCAGAGAGATGCTGCAGCAGAGTAAGATCCTCAAGGTGATCCGCAAGAACCTGGTGAAGAAATGCCTGGACCTGTTCACTGAGCTGTCCGAGGACAAAGACAACTACAAGAAATACTACGAGCAGTTCTCTAAGAATATCAAGGTAATGGAGAAATGCCACCAATCTCTCTGAGAAATATTTTTCCAGTTGAATGATTTTAATGACCTAAAACCTATATACTTTATTGACTGGGGTCCCTCATGGTTCTATCCTTGTAGATGGGCTATTTTCACGGAATGTTCACATAGTGACAACTGTGACATGCCTGCAAATTATGGACACTAGGAAACTAGCTCCTTGCCACTCGTCCTACACACTTCCACTTGGTTTGAGCATAGATGTATAAATCATAGAGAAGGCACTGGATGGGAGGGGAATCCCAGTGCCATCTCTATTATTTATATATCTAATGCTCAAACCGAGTGGAAGTATGTAGGGCAGGTGGTGAGGAGCTAGTTTCAAAAAGGGCCTAGTGTTCAAATGGTTAAATAGTTCCCTTCCCATTAAGGCTCGGCCAGTCAGTGTTGATCACAGTATTTTCTTCTATCATCTTGCAGCTTGGTATCCATGAAGACGCCCAGAATAGAAAGAAGCTGTCGGACATGCTGCGTTACTACACATCAACCTCTGGTGAAGAGATGGTTTCTCTCAAGGACTACGTTTCCCGCATGAAGGACACTCAGAAACACATCTACTACATCACCGGTTAGCGTTTGTACTCTTCCTACAGTTTTTTTGTTTATGTTTTTATATATATATTTTTAAACCTTTGGAAAATGTATTCACTTTTTTTTTTGTCAGTGGATAAGTCCTGTCCAAAACAGTTACTTTTCACGATTGAAATTCAAAAATGGCAAAAGTTGCTTCGTGCCACGTTTCGGGCTTGCAGGTTTGATACTGATTCACTTTTGACTTTTTATAGGTGAGACCAAAGACCAGGTGGCCAATTCTTCCTTTGTTGAGCGTCTGCGCAAAGCCGGCCTGGAGGTCATCTACATGATCGAACCCATCGATGAGTACTGCGTGCAGCAGCTGAAGGAGTACGACGGCAAGAACCTGCTTTCAGTCACCAAGGAGAGTCTGGAGCTGCCTGAGGATGAGGACGAAAAGAAGATCGGGGAGGAACTGAAAGTAAAATTCGAGAACCTTTGCAAGGTCATGAAGGACATCCTGGACAAGAAGATTGAGAAGGTAACGGTTCTCTTTAAATATAAGATTTTATTCATCTATTGTGACGCAGGTTCCTGAAGAGTACATTTTGCACATGGAAGGTGTTCAGCCACAATATGTAACTATATCCTGCCCCCCTTAACAGGTCACTGTGTCCAACCGCCTGGTTTCATCGCCCTGCTGCATCGTCACCAGCACCTACGGCTGGACGGCCAACATGGAGAGGATCATGAAGTCTCAGGCCCTCAGAGATAACTCCACCATGGGCTACATGGCCGCCAAGAAGCACATGGAGGTCAACCCTGAGCACCCCATCGTGGAGACGCTCAGGCAGAAGGCAGACGTGGACAAGAACGACAAAGCAGTCAAGGACTTGGTTATTCTTCTGTACGAGACAGCCCTGCTGTCCTCTGGGTTCACACTGGAGGATCCTCAGACGCACGCCAACCGCATCTACAGGATGATCAAACTGGGTCTTGGTAAGTGTGGTCTCTGGAGTTGCAACAGTTAACCCAACCAATCTACAGTACAAGCTCGTCGTTGGAACATTTCCCCCTATGGCCAAAATAACATAACATAACAACAGGATGCTTAAACCACTTGACTTAAAATATGCATTCACGGTACACAGCCAAAAGACATAAATAGAACGTAAAGTCCAATAGGGTTGTAAGAGATTTGGTTCCATTATTTAAAAATATTTTGCGTCTTTTAGTTAAGGAATTAATTTCAAAGATGATAGAATCTTTTGTTGAAGCTATAATGGGCCTAGAGAATTACAGATAAGGGAAGAAGGAACTGGTTTCAGCCAGCATGATGAGAAATCATTATTTTCAGCAAATATATTTAATGATTTAGAGCGAAAACTGAAAATTTACTAGTACAGAGCCCTGAGGGACTCCGGTCAACCACATGGGGTTTGAGTGATTATTATTTTAATGGCATCTGTCTTCTGTCACACTAATGGACGCCACATGTTTCATTCACACAGGCATCGATGACGATGATTCAGCCGTGGAGGATCTCAGTAAGGACGTTGAGGAAGACATGCCCGTCTTGGAAGGAGATGATGACACGTCAAGAATGGAAGAAGTGGACTAATTCTTTTTTTGCTTTGAACTTTAATTTTTTTTTAAGTTATATTGCTTTTTCATTTTTTTTTCTTTTTTCCAAAATATATTTTTCATATTTTTCAGCTGACTATTGATGGACAATAATATTTACAAATTATTATACCTGAATTTATGAATCGATGTAGCCGGTCCATGCCAACAATCATAGTACTGTAACATCAGCTAGAATAGTCTAAAATCACTTCTAGAAGTAATATCAAGTAAAGTTTTGTAGATGTTGAATGTTTTTTTTTGTTGTGAAAACTAAACTTTATAATAAAACGTGAATATGCCATAGTAGATCATGTTCTCATTTTCTTTAGCTCCTTCTTTCTCATAATGTATTCATGTAGCTGGTTTGGTTGACAGCCAGTGTGACATGGGGCCATTCTAGTTCATCTGAATCGTTAAAACATATTTGTTCTGGAACTTTCAACGTAAGTGAAGTCACTGTGGTTTCTAAGGTCAGACAAAAAAAAGAAAATGTAGTAGGCCTAGTCCCTCCTTCCCAATTCCCATAGTCTGAATGGTTGCTTGTCTTTAGCCATGCAAAAGCTTAAAGGTTCCCTTGGTACAAACTTGACTCCTAGATATAAGCGCATATATATATATATATATATATATATATATATATATATATATATATGTTATGTTTATTAAACATTAGAATTTCATTTTGATTAAAGTTAAATCATGGTCTCTCCCCTGACAAGTCAGCGCCCAACCAACTAGCTAGCCAATGAGGTTATAGACAGCTGAATGTATAATATGATTGAAAAGCGCAGCGGGCCTATCACCGTCCCAGGACAAAAGGCTTCACAAGTAACGGATCTACAAGCCCACAGCGCGACGCTGACGCGACGCGTCGTGGGCTTGTAGATCCGGATATTTTCGGGCTTCAGTCGGGTAGGGGCGGGTGGGTACACTGATTGACGGGCCGGCGGGCCTATCGGCGCCCATGCCAGAACGAGGAACATTCCAGATGGTTCTGGAAGCGGAGGATTTTCTCGAACAGTCCAGGGATAAAATATAACCCACGGTGCAGCTCAAGCCGAGCCAGCATCACTCCTACCCGCTCTCTCCGTGTGTTGAACGACCCGCCGCTGAACATTCCCAACTGGACCATTTATTGACGAGCAAGGTATGGATAATGATATGCCAAGATAATATTGTTTTTAACGTCATTTTTTATTAACGTAATTAAACAAACCTATGAATGCTGTCTTGTTTTTTGTTCTTTGTGTTTGTTTGACTACTACTATACTGAGCTTGACATTTTTTATGAATTCGACGTTGACATCATACTGTTAAAAATCATGATACATACTTAATGTATCATGTTCTTTTTATTTCGCGTGGGGGAAAAAACTCCAAAAATGTAACTTCTCTCACTCATGGGCTCTCTCGCTTAATTGTGGCTGGTGTTTAGATTACATGGCACACTTGTCTCTTGTCCGGCCACGCCAGCTAACATGTCATGAAGTCTTGGTTAATTACTAGGAAAGGCAGGCTGCTGCAGCCACATGGTGGACATGCATGCATATACATACTTGCCAACCAGGAATTAAGAGACCCAACTAACATTAATTGGCTTAAACATTTAAATGTAGGCTAATTCAGCTCTTAATTAAAATCCTAATAAAGAACTGGCCATCGTTTATTTAAATTTGGCATGGTGATATTGAGTTGCACACTTGCTCTCGTTTCACATTTTCATTGGGTGCTGGAGAGTGCTGGTAGCTTCTAGAAACTTGTCATTTGCGGATAGAGCCACTAGGGGGAGTAGTCCCCTATGAGTAGTCCACTGACCTGAGCTGAATGCATCTTTATACTCTTACAGCCATCATGTGCTTTGGAAGGCTGATTAACCCAAGTGAGGTCCCATCCCACACCATTATATCAGTTATATCTTCAATGGATGGTGGTTGGTGTCACCATTCAATGCATACCACAGTTTCTCACAATTATCTTGTAATTACTGAAATAATTCTCGTCAAGAATTAACTAATTCCATCATCAATAAAGGTATTAAATCTCATCAAATAGATATTATTTTAGGAGAGGTGTATGAATACCAAAATGTTATTTTAAAGTTGTTTGATTATGGTCTTTTTTGTTATACTAATGTTATGTATACTTATTCCATTGAGCCATTGTCTCACACTCAAGTGACACGTGTCGTGTATGCATTTGTATATATTATGTACTATGCATGTGTTGCGTGCCAATGCATTGTGATACTGTTATTGCGCTCATAACATATCAAATAGGCTTACGCCACAGTTATATATTGTGATATAAGTGTTTTGTGAAACGCAGCGACTTCGAGCCCAAGCCAAATCTCCCTTGCTGCACAATAAAACATATATTAGTTACCTCATCTTAATATTAACTCGGGTAGTAATGCATTTAACAACCTAATGTCCAATTGCAAAGTAGTATTTTAGTCCAGATTCAGGCCTACACCAGTACAGTTATTGTCACATATCCTGCCTGGCTGCAGAATCGGACTGATTTGTTAACCTGTTTGAGAAGGATGGTTGATAGAAATGAATGCAGCAGAACAGAAAGGATGAGCTGTCTCACCAGCTGCTTGTTTGAAACTGGACCCCTACTGAGTCTGCTGAACTCCTAATTAGTAGTGACAAGTTAATCTCTACAAAAAAAAGCTGCAGTGAGGGTGCAACAGTTTTAATAATTTAATAAAATATCAGATTAATAATCTTATTTTGGGTAATCATGATTGATTATATATAA
Organism: Electrona antarctica; assembly: GCF_951216825.1. Classification (NCBI taxonomy): domain Eukaryota; kingdom Metazoa; phylum Chordata; class Actinopteri; order Myctophiformes; family Myctophidae; genus Electrona; species Electrona antarctica. Next base: position 32,830,450 of record NC_136798.1, read on the forward strand.
ATATATATAAATATATATTTCTTTTCATTCCAAAACAAAAATCATCTCAAGCTTTGAGGCTGTGAGCTTGTAATAGATTCGGCTATTTAATATATTTCTCTGCAGGACCCCATTGTGCGACAAATAGGGCTTATTCATGGATATGTTTTTGTTTTTGTCACATTCCTATTTCCTAAGCCAATCATTGGTGACCAGCAGCAGTGGTTCCCTATGAAGGCACAAAGAGTCTCCTTTGTGTATATATTACAGTTACAGATACAATATATTATATTGTAACGGTGCATTACATCACCGGCAGTGACTCACCCTGCCGGTGTGGAGACAAATGGACAATGACATCAGTATTCTGTCAGTTACAGAGGCTTATGCGTAGGTCTGACTCGGCTTCTTATAACAACTTCCAGATTTTATATCCGTGATAAGAGTGAAACAAACTTTTCAATTTTAAACTGCGACCACTTAAGGCTTGTTTTAGAAATTGCTTGAAAATATTTGATGTTATTGGAATTTTATTTATAAAAAAAATCTGGACATTTTCACCTAAGGACGACGGCTCTAAAGTGATCAACAGTCATTAAAATACAAACAAAATGAAATTCACGGCTTCTGAATCTGAACCATAATGGCTTCTTCTGTACTCTGTGTTCAGATGCCTGAGGCACACGACGCGCCAATGGAGGAGGAGGCTGAGACCTTTGCCTTCCAGGCGGAGATCGCTCAGCTGATGTCTCTGATCATCAACACCTTCTACTCCAACAAAGAGATCTTCCTCAGGGAGCTCATCTCCAACTCCTCAGATGTAAGTCTACTGTCTACCATGAATGTTTCATTCTGATTTACTGTCATTAAATTACAGCCTCACTGAGAACGTTGCTGTCCAATATATGTATTGTATACAGTACATGCATACATGTAGAGATATTAACGCTGCAATCCATAACTCGTTTCTGGAAATAAACTTTTATTGCAGTTTGTCTACCTGCTCTTCTATTGAGAAATGTAATGTGCTGTAGGACACCTATTGGTTGACAAGTTATATTGCATGAATATCAAACGGCGCTCACGCAGGGGACTGGGGTTTCCAATCCAGGGTGGGGCGTGGAAGTTATGGATTGCAGCTTTAAACAGAATATTGAATTCAACAATATGTCATTGATTCATTGCGTTGTTTTGTATTAATTAAATTAATTGGTCAGGTCTCACATGTAGATCAACTATAATGCTATCTTGCATTACGCTAAATTATGCAGTTTTCATGTACTTTTCCCCAAATGGAGTTGTTTGAAACCATTTAGGCATTATAAAAAAGACACAAACTGGAAATAACCTAAATTAAAAGCAGGTTAAAATTGATGACTGCATTGGTTGACTTTATTTCTTCAGGCACTGGACAAAATCCGCTATGAGAGCCTCACTGATCCGAGCAAAATGGACTCTGGCAAAGACCTAAGGATCGAAATCATTCCCAACAAAGAGGAGCGCACCCTGACCCTGATCGACACAGGCATCGGCATGACCAAGGCCGACCTCATCAACAACCTGGGAACCATCGCCAAGTCTGGCACCAAGGCCTTCATGGAGGCTCTGCAGGCGGGAGCGGACATCTCCATGATCGGGCAGTTTGGTGTGGGTTTCTACTCTGCCTACCTGGTGGCAGAGAGGGTGACGGTGATCACCAAGCACAATGATGACGAGCAATACATCTGGGAGTCTTCAGCGGGGGGCTCCTTCACTGTCAAAGTAGACACCGGTAAGTAACACCTACTGAACAGTTGTTTCTTATGTGTGTCTGTCCGTATGAGCACGGAATGTGCTCAGCTGAGCACGGAATGTGATGTATGATGATAAGAGCGCCCCTCACTTCACACAAGTGTGATTTATTTTTCTTTCTTTTTTTTACATTAAAACATGTGTTAAGCCATTAAAACCAGGAAAGCATCTGTGTCATTTTAGATAATAGCACACTTTGGCATATAGAATACTTTTTCTATTCAAAAACAGCAGATACACAAGCTTTGTAGATCTTCCATTTTGTCTTTGAATATATATATTTTAAACGCAAACATGTTTTACTCAATGTTCAGAAAACTGTTAGGATTTAGAAGACATTTGTAGAATCGCCCTCAGGTCAATTAATTGAAACCATATTTACCAGCTGCACTTCATAATGTATGCGTTTGTTAATTCATTGCTACTGGTGCCTTTCTGGTGTCTTTCTGTACACTAACCTGTGTTTTTTTTGTGAACCTGTGTTTCCCGCTGTTAGGTGAGTCAATGGGACGAGGGACCAAGGTGATCCTGTTCCTGAAGGACGATCAGTCGGAGTACATCGAGGAGAAGCGCGTCAAAGAAATCGTGAAGAAGCACTCTCAGTTCATCGGCTACCCCATCACACTCTTTGTAAGTACACACAAATCTGGGATACAAGTACCATACAGTTGTTCACATCCATAATACAATGTGTGCCAGTTGGTAGACCTATTTCTGTTTCTCAGTGAAACTCTTCACAACAAGGTCTGTGGATTATCGTAACTAGGACGTGATTTGTAATTTCTAGAACAGAAGGACTTCCAGATGAGTGGAACTATTCAAACGACCGCAGTCACTTTCAATTGTTTTTTTTTTCTTTCTTCACTTTCAGATGGAGAAGGAGCGCGACAAAGAGGTGAGTGACGACGAGGCTGAGGAAGAGGAGAAGGAAGAGAAGGAGAAGGAGAAGGACAAAGACGCGGAAGATGACGACAAGCCCGATATCGAGGATGTGGGCTCGGACGAAGAGCACGATCACGAGCACGACCACGACACGTGTGGGGAGAAGAAAAAGAAGAAGAAGAAGATCAAGGAGAAGTACATCGACCAGGAGGAGCTGAACAAGGTCAAGCCCCTCTGGACCCGCAACCCTGACGACATCAACAACGAGGAGTACGGAGAGTTCTACAAGAGTCTGACCAACGACTGGGAGGACCACCTGGCCGTCAAGGTAAAGCCTGGAGGATAGGAATTTCAAATATAAATGTTTATACGGATTGTGGAATGTGGATGGCTAATGTCTCCACATGATATGATATATGTTTTTTTTGTGGCTTTCGCCTTTATCTTTTATGGAGGGATAGACAGTAGGCTGACAGGAAATGGAGAGGGGGATGGGCCGGGGGGGGTGACGACAACCGTGACATGCAGTAAAGGCCGTCGGGATTGGGAGTCGAACCCGCGCACACTGCCAGTCTGGATTAACAGCCAAGGTGCCTGGACCGCTGAGCCACGGCCCAGGCCACATGATATGATATACATTAGATATGTGTAATTTATTATTTATATTAATCTGTACATACCGATACTTAAAAATGTCATACCTTTATGCCAGTTTGGTCTGTCAAAGTTTCAAGCACAAACCAAGAGATGGTCACAGCTTTTAAAGTGACTATGCATTTGATTTATTTAAAATACATTTTCTTTTTAACGTCTGAATGTCATAGTCTTCTAATGAAACTTTGCCTTCCATAGTAGTACAAGATGGTTTATTATACTGTTTCTTCCCCCACAGCACTTTTCCGTGGAGGGTCAATTGGAGTTCCGCGCCCTCCTGTTTGTTCCTCGCCGTGCGCCCTTCGACCTGTTTGAGAACAAGAAGAAGAAGAACAACATCAAGCTGTACGTTCGCAGGGTCTTCATCATGGACAACTGTGACGAGCTGATTCCTGAATACCTCAGTGAGTAAGAACAGGACTGGAGGGTTTCTTCAAACCGGTATAGCAAACAAGAAAGCACGTACATCCACTCAATAAAGTGCCAGGTGCAGGACAGAAGTGAAAAATCCCCTAAAATATATAAAGTCTGCACACTGGATCATGCTCCAAAGATGCTACATTTCCTCCACCATAGCTCTGAGAGAGAGAGAGAGAGAGAGAGAGAGAGAGAGAAAGAGAAAGAGAGAGAGAGAGAGAGAGACCTGGTCTAGGAAGTACAGTATGTAGGGTTTAAGTACAGTGAAACAGTTCCCTGTATGTACTGTATGTACATACAGTAGAACCTTGTTTTGGTTCTAATCACTTAAGGCAATGTCTCTTAGCCTTTCCAGTTGACCTCTCCACTACTGTATGGAGGTTGAGTTAACCAGGAACATTATGGTTTAAAATCTTCTGTTCATTGAACGCGGAACAATGACAAGTTGTAAACATCCACTGTTGGTTCTCTCTGTAGACTTCGTCAAGGGCGTGGTGGACTCCGAGGATCTCCCTCTGAACATCTCCAGAGAGATGCTGCAGCAGAGTAAGATCCTCAAGGTGATCCGCAAGAACCTGGTGAAGAAATGCATGGAGCTGTTCACCGAGCTGGCCGAGGACAAAGAGAACTACAAGAAATACTACGATCAGTTCTCGAAGAATATCAAGGTAATAAAGAAATGCCACCAACGGTTCTTTAAGAATATCAACGTAATTAAATACAGAAATATTACCATTAGTTCTATGAGAATATCACAGTATTAAAGAAATACCACCAAACGTTTTTTAAAGAATATCAAGGTAATGCAGAAATAGTATCCACCATTCTCTTAAGAACATTAAGGCCAGCTCTGTCATGTTGTCATTAATGAGGTGTAGAAGGACTTCTGGCAGCCATTTTGTGTGTAGGTATTTCCCATGGAGTGTAATATGAAGTGTCTGCATGAATTAAATTCAGAATATTATGTTTGGAATTAATATGAAACTTGATCTCAGAGGACTCTTTGGTGAATTAAAATGATTAGAAATGTTAAAGAAATATACATGAAAGGCACTGTGATTCTAGGTAACTGTTCCAGTTTGTCTGTCTGACCTTTTAAACGGCCATCTGTCTGCATTTCAACAGCCACCTGTCTGATCCCCTGTGATAATCTGCTTCAAATGTCCTTTTAGAGGGTCTTTACTGCCACCTTATGGTCTGTCTAGGTGAAGGCAAAGCTTGGCTTAATGACTAATGTCATGTGATCAACAACCCTGTTTTAGAAAAAGCCCTTAATAAAATGTTACTAAGCTGGTGTGTTACACTGAAAAAAAAAAAAATATAATAATAATTCATCACTTTATCATGGATTAAAGTTCTCAGTCGCACGTTATGTGGGTGGCTCCTTTTCATACTGTTTCACCAATTGCACATTACATTTTCAGTCGTGAGATGTTATTTTGCTTTAATCCATGCTTTCTGTGGTCTTTATTTTTGTAGCTTGGAATCCATGAGGACTCTGCGAACAGGAAGAGGCTGTCAGAGATGCTCCGTTACCACACCTCAGCCTCCGGAGACGAGCTGGTCTCCCTGAAGGACTACGTCACACGCATGAAGGACACCCAGAAACACATCTACTACATCACCGGTGAGGACCGCACCTTTCATTTAGAGTTGTTTTCCGATACCGGTAACAGTATGCCTAAAATGCTGATATTGGTGAGTATACCAGTTGATTTTGCACTACTGCAGTGGTTCTCAAACCTTTTCATTTCAATGACCCCATAACTCTCAGAGTAGTAAGGGTCATTTTGGAACCCCCCCTCAGTTTCCCTGGACCCCACTTTGAGAACCACTGTCCAAGATTTTCTTTTAATTACACACTGTTATCGGATCGGTACTCGGTATCGATCAATACACAAGTTATGGATCGGAATCAGTATCGGGAAGGGATTCTTTTGTTTTTATATCTGTACATCTCTACTTTCAGTTATTATTTTAAGATTAGAGCATTTGAATATTTTCAGAAAGAGCAAAGGTCTAAGCCTCAATCTGTGATTTCTTCACCTGGCTGACAGTAGGAACAATAGTATACAACTAAAACATAATTTTACATACAGTATTGGGGGTTTCACAAATCACACATTAGGATTTTATTTTGCTTTAATCCATGTGAATGTGAGTAATATATCCGATTGGTGAAAAGTAACATTATGTGGTTACCCCATTTTTCAGGTGAGACCAAAGACCAGGTGGCCAACTCTGCCTTTGTCGAGCGGCTGCGCAAAGCTGGCCTAGAGGTCATCTACATGATCGAACCCATCGACGAGTACTGTGTGCAGCAGCTGAAGGAGTTTGAGGGAAAGAATCTGGTCTCAGTAACCAAGGAGGGCCTGGAGCTGCCTGCTGATGAGGACGAGAAGAAGAGGCAGGATGACAAGAAATCTCAGTTTGAGAACCTCTGTAAGATCATGAAGGACATCCTGGAGAAGAAGGTGGAGAAGGTGAGTTTCCTGCAGTGGCTGAGATAGATTGTTTTTCCACCACTTGAACCCCAGGCCAGAATGCCTACTTCTGACGGGGGAACATTCAACGCAGCGCGTTGTAAGCTTGTAGATCGGCTATTTTTTAGAAAAGAGATTTGGTGTAAACGGAAATAAGTGGTTGTGCGTTCTCACCAAAAGATCGCTTGAAGCACTCCACTTTGGTTGTGCTGGTCAGTGTTGGTGGTGGGAAGCCAACAATTTTCCATTTGGATATTATATTTAATATATTTACCCAGCAGTAAAAAGCATAATTTTGGATTTTATAATATGGAACAAACTAACAAAATGGAGCGCCGATAGCCCGGGTTAGATTCCCAAACGCGACGTACTTTTGTTGCATGTCTACTCACCAATTCTCTCTCTCTGTACTATGGACTATCAATAAAGGACAAATATAAGACAAGACATTTTGGTGAAGTTGTAAATACCACATATTTGAATTTTTTTATCTCGATTACACCCCTAAAACGGTCTGTGTTCGTCCATCCACAGGTCACCGTGTCCAACCGCCTGGTTTCATCTCCCTGCTGCATCGTCACCAGCACCTACGGTTGGACGGCCAACATGGAGAGGATCATGAAGGCGCAGGCCCTCAGAGATAACTCCACCATGGGCTACATGGCCGCCAAGAAGCACCTGGAGGTCAACCCAGACCACCCTATCGTGGAGACGCTCAGGCAGAAGGCGGAGGCGGACAAGAACGACAAGTCGGTCAAAGACCTGGTCATCTTGCTGTTTGAGACGGCCCTGCTGTCCTCTGGGTTCACACTGGACGACCCTCAGACTCACTCCAACCGCATCTACAGGATGATCAAACTGGGACTGGGTGAGTGCCACTGCCCAGTCTTCTGTGTGTGTGTGTGTGTGTGTGTGTGTGTGTGTGTGTGTGTGTGTGTGTGTGGGGTACCGTACCGTACCTCACTGCACAACAGTGTATTGACATAGGGGAAGTGTCTTGTAAAACCTTTGTTTGATATCCTCCTAAAGCTGACAGTCTGCTGACGGATGTTATTAAAAAATAAGGCGGGCAAACACTGGAGACAAAGGAGGCAAAGAAAGAGACAAACAGTAATTGAATATACTGCCTTGTGCTCTAGCTCAACTAATAGTTATTTTTCTTTATATAATCTATTGTATCATCTTTGACAAACTATAAGATGGATATGGCTGAACACCGTTTTGTGATTTAAACTCATATGTTTAAACTCATTAAAATCAGGAAGAAATCTGTGTAAGTTTAGGTTTTTGCATTGACTATTCAAAAGTAACAGCAAGCTCACACGTCACTTAGTGCCGCGCTGCAAGCTTGTACATCTGATATTTTTGAACATTTTTGAAAAATGTGTGAGAACTACTGATTTAGGAAGCATTTTTAGAATCTGCTTCAGGTCTTAATAAGTTAACTGACTAGTTAGAATAAAATGGAAAACCCTTCTCGTGAAATGGCAGTAGAAGGGAAAAAAACTAATCTCCTCTTCCTCCGTCTCCGCTCCAGGTATTGACGAAGATGACCTGGGCACAGATGAGCCTGCTTCGGCCCCCGTGGTGGAGGACATGCCCCCTCTGGAAGGGGATGATGACACATCCAGGATGGAGGAGGTCGATTAGTTTGACCCCCTTGCTGTTTGTTCCTACCCGCTAGCAATAGGGTAATAGTGTTATACAAAATTACATTTTGATGTACCTGGAATGTCCCTCTGAGCTAATAAGACCCCCATAGCATTCACACACTGTTGAAGAACAATCGTTCCTTATGAAGGTTTATTCGATTTCTTTTTTCTTGTTTTTCGGTTACTTTCATTCCGTAAAATGTTGGGGATTTGTTTATTTTTTCATAAAAGAGATTCAATGTTCTATTACTTGTTTTGTATGCTGAGTTGCTTTTGAAGCATTTTTGTTGTTGTATTTATTGACATTCCAGCATTTGTTTGCGTGGTCTAATACTGTAAATATTCTGAAAATAATTGATACTGTTATTTGAAATGGTGGGACCCAGAAATAAAGGTTTACCACGTTTACCACCAGTCACGCCTTGTGCAGTCTTTGTGCTAGATGGATAGAAACACTGTAATAGATTCGAGAGAGGAATATTTATTTTAAAGTCATCCCAGTCAGCGAAGCTTCACTTACTGTATTTGTATGTTTAAAGTTAAGATTTCAGATGTGACGTTCTAATCCGATTTACATCACTATAACCTTATTACATCACAATATTAAGTTGGAATAGCATCCCCCCCAAAATATACCTTATGAATTTAGGAAACCACCCCAGATGCTGCATGGTTTTGTCTCAGTCGCTTGATCAATCAACTCAGCATACCATGAAAAGCTCTACACATCTACAGCTCCGTCTTGGTTATGGTGAATCATTGTAGCGTAGGCACCGTTTTATTTATGAAAAACAAGATTTACTTTTTTATATCCTTAATTTTAGGTCAGTAGTAGGACTCATTAGCCTACTAGCCTCGATTCATACAAATTATGAGCAATCAAACTAGTCTAGGCCAATTATTAAAATGACCCATCTCCATCATGCAGGACCACTTATTAATGTACCTTAAATTCATTCAACTGGGAGGAGCCAGATATAGACAGGATTCCTGTAACTACTGCGTTCTTGTGGAAACGTGGCCCCTTTAAGATGGCAGAATGGGATATGGTCCTTATGTGGATTACGGACATATAGAAACCACACTTGAAAAAAGACACTGGGATGTTGGTTGGTCATCAACAATATGACCATAGAAGACAGTGGAGTATATTATGTGGATATAAACAACGGACTGCGGAGCAAGACTTTTAAGGGAGACATTGAAGTGAGCAGTAAGAAGCCGTACTGTGTGTTGTAACAGTCGGTTTAATACAACAACACACTGCTCAACACATCACTGTGTGTGTGTGTGTGTGTGTGTGTGTGTGTGTGTGTGTGTGTGTGTGAGAGAGAGAGACCTGTCCACATTCAGGTTCGGGTTCTGTGTCCATCCATACCATAGTCACTTTGTAGTGTGCATCTAACCCACTGAGCTACACTTCCACACTGTTGCACTTGACTTGGGCAATGCTTGCTAACCTGACTCCGCCTATCTATATCTATAATTCTATATCATCATCATTATTAGTCATTACGTTTGCTGAACAAACAATTACAGCTTTAATGTCTTGGTTGGTAAGCAATTTAATATGTCGTGAAAGAGCCTCAATGGCAATTTTAATCTTTATAATATAATATCACTATAGCTCGATCTAATGCCATGGGCCAGAGCTAATTATGACGTAACAACAACCTTGTTTGCTAAAAAGTTCAATCGGCAGTGTTGTTTCAGTTCAGGCTCATCCAACCACATTTGCGATCGAGCGACCTTTTACCTACTTGTTTTAGGGTAGCCTCGTTCCCAGCCATTATTGATTGATTGATTGAAAATGTTATTAACAGTTTGCAGAATACCAACTGAATGGGTACAGTTCAAGGAAAGTACAGGTCAATACAAAATCTGGATAAAACCAGAAAAGGCACTAAGACTTGTTTACATAATTAATGGGTCCTCCATTTTCAATTCATCAGAACTTCTATGCAAAAAAAGGGAAAACGAAAGGTGAGATTGTTGGGCTGTAATAATGTAATAATATAGTTGGCAAATCTCCACAGTCACTGTTGCCCTCGTGTGGCTGATAAAACAGCCTATAACGGCATGCATTTAGCTTTTTTTGCTTAAATTATTAACAACTTTAATGTCCAAACAACTCAACACATTTCACGTGTAGGCTACTTGCAAAAGTTCAATGACTATCCCAACAAACAACAAATACACCCCTTTTAAAAGAGTAGTCTACATTTTTGTAGTAGCTGCCAGTGATGATGCTGTGTTATCTCTTGATCACTTGCTGTTTGTCCAGTTCTCACATGCATCTAAATCTGTCTCACTGTGTTAATAGCACCAGTAGTCCACACAAAGCTGGGCAGTGTTCGAGGCAAGTATGTGGGCGTAAAGGCCAAGGGGAAGGATTCAAGCGTCCTGGCTGGAAACAAGTTCTTGAGCTTAGCCCAGATACCCTGGGTAAATATAGTAATCATTTCATTTAATTTCACGCTTACCTGGGAGTGCCCTTTGCCCCAGCCACCTGTTGGGCCTCTGAGACTGAAGCCACCACAGCCTGCAGAGAAATGGGAAGGAGTGAGGGATGCAACCCAACAACCATTCATGTGAGTAGTGTTGATTTTGACAGCAAATTTTGATTTAGTTTACTCATATAGTCTTTTGAATTTTTGAATCTATTTATTTGAGTCATCTGACGTGTTTTAGTGTTAGTCTAGTTTTAGTCGACTAGATATCATAAGATCTTTGTTGATTAAATCTACAGTTGATTTTGTTGTCAAAAATGTACATTGGCAGACCTTGATGGTGTCGTAATGGCTGATTTTACACTTGTGTGAGCTTGTAGATCACACCTGAGCACAACCAAAAATAAAATGACTTAAAATAACTGATTTTAGTTTTATTGAATCTCTTCTCTCCACTAGTCCCTCCCTAACATTTTAGTCTAGATTTTATTTGCTGACGAAATTGTCAATATATTTAGACTTACTTTAAGTGATTTAAACAAGGAAATATCATGCAATCTAATCAAATCCAAAATCCCAGATGATGTCTAGTCTCATATCACGATATTGATATAATAATAATTGATATTATAATAATATAATATTTCCCAGACCTATTATTCTCATACAACCACAGATGAGTAGAAGAATAATGAAAACATATGTGTGTCTCCCTCTAGGACGGTCATGGTCTGGATCCATGGTGGAGGGCTGGCAATGGGCTCAGCCTCAATGTATGATGGTTCTGCCCTGGCTGCATACCAGGACATGGTTGTGGTTCTGGTCCAGTATCGCTTAGGAGGACTGGGATTTCTCAGGTGAGATACGTGACGTACGGTCGTACACTGAGCATAGCAGAACTATTTTGAAGAAACCTTTTTATGTTCTTGGCCCTATGACAGTGTAAGTACTTTTATTTACACTTGCCTTATTTACAACGTTTAAATCAGATTTTTGCTACTGTTGAGCTAATACAGAAAGCCTGTTTGGCAGAGGATATATTGTGCTTATAAACCTAATGCAATAGCACTTGTCAACCAGTAGTGGTCCTACTAGAGAGACCAAATTCACCCACCGCTTGTGTTGATTATATTGTATTAACATAACTCTACCATACAGATTGGTCAATATGAACATTTTATTCACAAAAACGCTATCTCACACATATGCTTTTCTCTGAAAGACAACATGATAAGTTACCAGGTCATCGTTGATGGACACTTCCTGACCAAACCTGTGGATGAACTGTACCAAATCCATGAACTTCACAAAACACCTTTCATGACAGGCATTAATGGTCATGAAGCGGGTTGGCTTCTCCCTAGAGTAAGTACCATTGTGACATGGTCAGTGATATTGTTGCATTTAGAACATTCAATGGATTAATTTAAGCAGGGATGGATTTGCTTACAGATTACAGTAAATACAGGGTATGCGAATGCATAAAGTGAGTGGCAAATTGAGTGGCAAAGTGAGTTTAACGTTGTTTAATTCAATCAGATAGGATTTTTCTGTTCGGATGTATTGGCTGTTAAGGCCAGAAAGTGATGATGTCATGCGTATACCCTCTATAATAAAATGTTTTGTTGTTTTGCTTCTGTTGTTGCTGTTCTATAAATCAAACTCTCTTAGATGTTCGCTCCTCTAGACTGGACAGAAGGAATGGACCTTGAAGACACCATGGCTGTTGTAGCTACATTCTATCCTGAGGTACTGTAACAGAAACAGAAACACTGACTCGTATTCATTCCGCCATGTTTTTGGTTATGTATAAAACTATAAATGTAACCACTTCAACCCCATATATCAGTGGTTTTCAACCAGTGGTCCTTGAGGGGGTTACAGGTGGTCCCCAGCGTAAAATGAAACCAAATGGACCCATAAGGTTCTATTTGGTTACGCTCTCAAGAGTTAATTTATTGTTAAACATTTTTTTGAAGGGAAGACTTCCGCACACTTGACTTACTAATATTGTTAAACATCTGCCTCACTTAATTTACAAGAAGTCTACACAATTAGAGAATGTAAAATAATTGTTTGCCTGTTATCTCTCCTAATGGTACCAACATCAATACAGCATGGAATTGGGGACAAAATCTTATCCAACGACAACAAAATATTCTTTAGTTTTTAGGTCTGAGAGGCTAAGTCTCATCAAGTGGTGGTCCATGGCTTAAATGCTGAATAAATAATGGACCTTGATATGAATATCTAAAATGAATATCAAATGTCAAATATCAATGACCAAATTTTGAGGTATTTGTACTTTACTTGAGTATTTCCAATACTTTTACTTCTTCTCCACTTCATCTCAGAGGCAAATATTATTATACTTTTACTCCACTACAATTATTTAAAAACTTTAGTTACTTTGTAGATTGTTCTTATTATTACAAAACATACATTAACCATATATACATTTTGACCATTTGAAAATAGCTGATTTTATTTATTTATTATTTATTTATACGTTTATTTAACAGGGACAATACAAAAAACAATGTATCAAGCTGTAAAAACATGAAACCGTTGCATTGTACATAGGGTTTGTAGCCAAGGCTCCCTGGTTAGGCCTTTCTATACAGCAGCTATACATCTACCTAAAACAATCTTTTATACATCTAATCTAGTACAAGCAATAACAGTTTTAAAATGTGCCTAACGTATTAGTGTTCGCACCTCTGGCCCGATTTCAACCAGAGTTTAACTTTATTATTAAACATTTTGAGATCAGTTTGTCGTTTTATTTCAGTTGGTAGGGCATTCCACAGGTGTATCCCTTGTACTGAGTAAGACGACTGACCAAATGTGGTGTTACGCTTTGCTACCTTGAGGTTGCCGGCTGCTGATCCCCTTGTGATCCTACTAGTTGGTCTATCTGGTCCTTTTACCTGAGGACAGAGTACCGCTGAGGCAAGATCGTGGACACATTTGAAAATTACCTTAATAATAAAAATTACCTTAATAAAACTGTCGAAACTAAGCATGTTGTATTTTCTAAGTATTATGCAATGACGCCATTTCATTGGTTTTTTATCCATTATTTTCAGTGCTTGTTTATAAAGTGATGTGATTGGTTTGGCCACAGTACGGTGCAGAGGAGGACTACCTGTCCATTGGGCTGGAACAGGTACCCGCTCAGCACCTGAAGAAGGACCGATACACCTTCCTGACTCAAACGCTGCCTGAGAAGATTCGGCGTTGGGGTCAAGAGCACGGTGAACTGTAGAAATGGACACAACTCTACCTCAGCACTGACCTAATATCTAACCAATGTTTGATATAATGTTAAGAATATGGAGTAGAGTCTACTCCACTTCTATCTAGTTTTTTGTTTTGTTTTTTGTTTTTTTGGGCCACCACAATGCTTTTCCAATGGGAGTCACATGGTTTGATCAAACATTTGTGTTTGATTGCTGGTGGTGTTCTGCCCCTCCCCCTCATCAAACAAAAATGTTTGGTCAAACCATGTGACTCCCATTGGAAAAGCATTGTGGTGGCCCAAAAAAACAAAACTACAAAACATTTGTTTGATTGGTGTTTGGTAAGGCTTCGTACACACCTTTCGGACACACAGATCTGTCCGACCGACCACTGATTACATTTTTATGATTTGATGCCTCCATGTCACACAATGCTTTGCGCGATTTGGGCGGTTCTACGACACGCGGAAATAGATGCACATATGTTCAGTGTAGTTTTCTTGACTGGAGCAGCAGCTAGCGGTAGTTTGTCGAGGCCGTTTTTCACACTCAAAGTTCACTTTAGAAGGTCCGGATCAAGGACCAAGGACCAAATATTTGCATTTTGATTTTGGTCCGTTTGGTGTTCACACTGGACTTTGTAAAGCGTACCAAATATGTAAACAAATGACACGTGGACATGTTAAGCGAACTAAATAGTGAAAAAAAGAAAAGAGGTCATTTTACGACGGAGGGAAAAATAACATGAGGGGGTGCGGGAAATCACTGTCTACATTTTTTGGGCGCAACCTTCAGTCACAGAGAGAAGAGAACAGCAACATGAATCATGATTGCAGCAACAACTTGAAATTGCATTAATTCTTAATAATTATTTTATTAGCCAAATAAGACAACAGAGGAGCAGGTGTTTGAACAATAATGTGCTTGCTGCTGGTGCATACAATTCACCGGAGACGTATAGCCTACAACAAAGTATCCCCGAATCCCGATAAAAAGGACTTTTCTTCCATGTGTGCACCTTAACCTGATTCGATATAGGCCTATGTTATTTCTGCGCATCAAATCGACGGGCATTTCCATGTCATCTTATGGTTTAAACTTGAAGCCGTGCTGGTCAGTTAAGCTTCAAGTCAGAACAGCTCCGCTGCAGTTGACCTATATCACGTCTTTTGCTATAGTGATGTAATCAATTAATCATTTAGGACCACCTGTGTAGCTTATTTAACATTGGCTCTTTATGCGTGCGGCCGTGCGCTAGAGCGAGACAGGATGATTTTAAATATTTTTCTGTCTGCGTCTCTCCCATAGAGCTATAAAATATATCGGGTCTCTCGCCCCACATGTGCGCGCGTCATAACTTTGCGTGGTGGCGGTGGCGCATGCTTAAAATAAACAGATCTACAAGCTTACATCGTGTACCATACCGTAAGTACCATTCGTGTCGATAACTTGTACATCTGTTATATTTGCGCATGTGAACCTCGTACCATTACATTTCTACTCTAGGCTACTCATAGACATATGCGTCTACTATTAAAATCAATAGTGATCCCCGTAAAAAAGACATGCTTTTAGAACTAATTATGAATGCAGCCTCACAACTGCCGAGGCCCGACGGCTATTTTGGCTATCGTCCTGTATTTCTGTATAGAATAGAACTGAACTCACTCACTGGAGACAGCCGTGCGCAACTTGGACTCTCCAAGTTACGCACGGCCGTAGCCAAAAGAAGACATACAAACAAGCGATATAATAGTCTGTGTCACGTAACTCAGAAGACTACAGCCTAAACCCCACCCAGTGCTGTCAAGAACGGAAGTTCTCTCCTATTAGTTGGCGGTTAAAAACCACCCTTCTGTCCGATCTGAAGTCCCACCCTGTTCGTTGGCTGTTTTGACTACAAGGTGTCCGATGTGTTTGTTGTGCCCTCCGCCCCCACATCGGACAGGTTTGTCCGATCAAACGACGTGACTCCCATTGAAAATGAATTGGAGCAGCAATCAAATAGCAATCAGGCATCGCACACGGACCAAACATTTGTTCTTTAGGTGTGTACGCAGCCTCAGGCTTCGTACACACCTTTCGGACACATTGATCTGTCCGACCGACCACTGATTACATTTTTATGATTTGATGCCTCCATGTCCCACAATGCTTTGCGCGATTTGGGCAGTGCTACGATAGGCGGAAATAGATGCACATATGTTCAGTGTAGTTTTCTTGACTGCAGCAGCAGCTAGCGGTAGTTTGTCGAGGCCGTTTTTCACACTCAAAGTTCACTTAGAAGGTCCGGATCAAGGACCAAGGACCAAATATTTGCATTTTGATTTTGGTCCGTTTGGTGTTCACACTGGACTTTGTAAAGCGTACCAAATATGTAAACAAATGACACGTGGACATGCTAAGCGAACCAAATAGTGAAAAAAAGAAAAGAGGTCATTTTGCGACGGAGGGAAAAATAACATGAGGGGGTGCGGGAAATCACTGTTTACAATTTTTGGGCGCAACCTTCAGTCACAGAGAGAAGAGAACAGCAACATGAATCATGATTGCAGCAACAACTTGAAATTGCATTAATTCTTAATAATTATTTTATTAGCCAAATAAGACAACAGATGAACAGAGGAGCAGGTGTTTGAACAATAATGTGCTTGCTGCTGGTGCATACAATTCACCGGAGACGTATAGCCTACAACAAAGTATCCCCGAATCCCGATAAAAAGGACTTTTCTTCCATGTGTGCACCTTAACCTGATTCGATATAGGCCTATGTTATTTCTGCGCATCAAATCGACGGGCATTTCCATGTCATTTTATGGTTTAAACTTGAAGCCGTGCTGGTCAGTTAAGCTTCAAGTCAGAACAGCTCCGCTGCAGTTGACCTATATCACGTCTTTTGCTATAGTGATGTAATCAATTAATCATTTAGGACCACCTGTGTAGCTTATTTAACATTTGCTCCATTGGCTCTTTATGCGTGCGGCCGTGCGCTAGAGCGAGACAGGATGATTTTAAATATTTCTCTGTCTGCGTCTCTCCCATAGAGCTATAAAATATATCGGGCCTCTCTCCCCACATGTGCGCGCGTCATAACTTTGCGTGGTGGCGGTGGCGCATGCTTAAAATAAACAGATCTACAAGCTTACATCGTGTACCATACCGTAAGTACCATTCGTGTCGATAACTTGTACATCTGTTATATTTGCGCATGTGAACCTCGTACGCTGCCATTACATTTCTACTCTAGGCTACTCATAGACATATATGCGTCTACTATTAAAATCAATAGTGATCCCCGTAAAAAAGACATGCTTTTAGAACTAATTATTAATGCAGCCTCACAACTGCCGAGGCCCGACGGCTATTTTGGCTATCGTCCTGTATTTCTGTCCAGACTGGACTCACTCACTGGAGACAGCCGTGCGCAACTTGGACTCTCCAAGTTACGCACGGCCGTAGCCAAAAGAAGACATACAAACAAGCGATATAATAGTCTGTGTCACGTAACTCAGAAGACTACAGCCTAAACCCCACCCAGTGCTGTCAAGAACGGAAGTTCTCTCCTATTAGTTGGCGGTTAAAAACCACCCTTCTGTCCGATCTGAAGTCCCACCCTGTTCGTTGGCTGTTTTGACTACAAGGTGTCCGATGTGTTTGTTGTGCCCTCCGCCCCCACATCGGACAGGTTTGTCCGATCAAACGACGTGACTCCCATTGAAAATGAATTGGAGCAGCAATCAAATAGCAATCAGGCATCGCACACGGACCAAACATTTGTTCTTTAGGTGTGTACGCAGCCTAAGGCTTCGTACACACCTTTCGGACACACAGATCTGTCCGACCGACCACT
This sequence comes from Electrona antarctica, assembly GCF_951216825.1. NCBI lineage: Eukaryota > Metazoa > Chordata > Actinopteri > Myctophiformes > Myctophidae > Electrona > Electrona antarctica. Next base: position 32,847,850 of record NC_136798.1, read on the forward strand.
GATTACATTTTTATGATTTGATGCCTCCATGTCCCACAATGCTTTGCGCGATTTGGGCGGTGCTACGACACGCGGAAATAGATGCACATATGTTCAGTGTAGTTTTCTTGACTGCAGCAGCAGCTAGCGCTAGTTTGTCGAGGCCGTTTTTCACACCTAAAGTTCGCTTAGAAGGTCCGGATCAAGGACCAAGGACCAAATATTTGCATTTTGATTTTGGTCCGTTTGGTGTTCACACTGGACTTTGTAAAGTGTACCAAATATGTAAACAAATGACACGTGGACATGTTAAGCGAACCAAATAGTGAAAAAAAGAAAAGAGGTCATTTTACGACGGAGGGAAAAATAACATGAGGGGGTGCGGGAAATCACTGTCTACAATTTTTAAGGACTTTTCTTCCATGTGTGCACCTTAACCTGATTCGATATAGGCCTATGTTATTTCTGCGCATCAAATCGACGGGCATTTCCATGTCATTTTATGGTTTAAACTTGAAGCCGTGCTGGTCAGTTAAGCTTCAAGTCAGAACAGCTCCGCTGCAGTTGACCTATATCACGTCTTTTGCTATAGTGATGTAATCAATTAATCATTTAGGACCACCTGTGTAGCTTATTTAACATTTGCTCCATTGGCTCTTTATGCGTGCGGCCGTGCGCTAGAGCGAGACAGGATGATTTTAAATATTTCTCTGTCTGCGTCTCTCCCATAGAGCTATAAAATATATCGGGTCTCTCCCCCCACATGAGCGCGCGTCATAACTTTGCGTGGTGGCGGTGGCGCATGCTTAAAATAAACAGATCTACAAGCTTACATCGTGTACCATACCGTAAGTACCATTCGTGTCGATAACTTGTATATCTGTTATATTTGCGCATGTGAACCTCGTACGCTGCCATTACATTTCTACTCTAGGCTACTCATAGACATATATGCGTCTACTATTAAAATCAATAGTGATCCCCGTAAAAAAGACATGCTTTTAGAACTAATTATTAATGCAGCCTCACAACTGCCGAGGCCCGACGGATATTTTGGCTATCGTCCTGTATTTCTGTATATAGAATAGAACTGGACTCACTCACTGGAGACAGACGTGCGCAGCTTGGAGTCTCCAAGTTACGCACGGCCGTAGCCAAAAGAAGACATACAAACAAGCGATATAATAGTCTGTGTCACGTAACTCAGAAGACTACAGCCTAAACCCCACCCAGTGCTGTCAAGAACGGAAGTTCTCTCCTATTAGTTGGCGGTTAAAAACCACCCTTCTGTCCGATCTGAAGTCCCACCCTGTTCGTTGGCTGTTTTGACTACAAGGTGTCCGATGTGTTTGTTGTGCCCTCCGCCCCCACATCGGACAGGTTTGTCCGATCAAACGACGTGACTCCCATTGAAAATGAATTGGAGCAGCAATCAAATAGCAATCAGGCATCGCACACGGACCAAACATTTGTTCTTTAGGTGTGTACGCAGCCTAAGGCCTAGTTCACACCTACACAACAAATGTTTGGTCCGTGTGTGATGCCTGATTGCTTTTTGATTGCTGCTCCAATTCATTTTCAATGGGAGTCACATGGTTTGACCAAACATTTTTGTTTGATGAGGGGGGAGCAATCAGCAATCAGCCATCAAACACAAATGTTTGATCAAACCATGTGACTCTTAGGCCTCATTCACACGTACCAAACACCAATCAAGCAATGTTTGGTCGTTTTTTTGTTTTTTTGGGCCACCACAATGCTTTTCCAATGGGAGTCACATGGTTTGATCAAACATTTGTGTTTGATCGCTGATTAATGATTGCTCCCCCCTCATCAAACAAAAATGTTTGGTCAAACCATGTGACTCCCATTGAAAATGAATTGGAGCCGCAATCAAAAAGCAATCAGGCATCACACACGGACCAAACATTTGTTGTGTAGGTGTGAACTAGGCCCCATTGGAAAAGCATTGTGGTGGCCCAAAAAAACAAAAAAACGACCAAACATTGCTTGATTGGTGTTTGGTACGTGTGAATGAGGCCTAAGTGTGAATGAGGCCTAACTGAAAATCTTTTGGTCATCCTTTTCTCTAGTAGCCTACACACATGACGACATGAGCAGCATTATGGCCCGAGGCCTGTAACTGCCAGTAGACGATCTCAGTCAAGCCCATGGCGTCTTCAAAGAAAACATAAGCTTAATAGCTTAAAGCTTTAATTAATATTAAAGGTAGCATTATGTTAAAGTACTTATAATGTACATATACATATTGAAATAAAGCAAAGTACCTGGTAACCCAATTTCAGTAGTTTGTAGTAATTTGTTAGCTAACTTTACATATGTGTGGATTCTTGTCTAGTAGGCCTTGTGTTTGCCTTTGGCCTAATTGCCTTTCCACATTGGTCAGTGATAGTAGATATTTTATAAATTAGGAGGGGGCTGCTATTAGCGGGTACAGTATCTTCACTCCACAGATGGGCAGGTGAACTTAGTCTTCACTCAGAACTGTAAGTGTTAAATCAAGGCCACAAGATGGCAGCATTGTTTCTTTTTCGCCTCATGCCATGGTTTGAAGTATTAACCATTTGCAGAATGGGTACATTTCACATGAAAGCACAACTCAATACAAAGACTCACTGATAAAGCATTACACTTGTTTAAAACAGGGTCCACCCTTTTCAAATTCATCAAAACATTTAGAGATGTACAAATCTATATAAAAAAAATCACACCCGTGTGAACTGAGTGGTGCAGTGACGTCACACAATAACCATAGCAACCATGCTCACCTGTGCGTGGGACCACGTACAGGTACACGGGTACATACACGGGTACACGGGTACAGACAAAGCTGGTTGTTGGAGTGGTTTGCACCACTCAAAAACAGGAAATCCTGGAAGGAGGTAAAAAGGGAAAAGAAACATGTACAGTAAAGTAAAAAAGGTTATGCATCTGGGCCAACCTGTGCGCTTGTTGTCTCATGGTCACTCTGGGCAATTCAATGTTTCATTCACATTGACTAAGATTATTAACCTTTTAACCTTACACTTCTCATGCGTAATGGGTTAGCACTTCAGTCATGATCGGGAACAAGAACAACCCCACTCTGTCCCGTCTAATCTCGCGTGAGCTTCAGTAGAAGCTCATAGGTGGCATTAAAGATGCCCCAGGAGAGGAGCGTGCGGTGGAAGTTGAGGTGAGCCCCTCTGAACAGCATGACGACGCTGCTCCCCCTCTCTCTCCACACCGTCTTCAGCACCTCACTGCAGGGCTGGAAGGCCCCGCCTACCTTGGACTGTGACCGTAACTTTACCACGTTTATCGGGTAGAACAGGATGCTGAGGAACGCCCCCAAGACCGCTCCACACACAAAGTCATTGACAAAATGTCCCGTCTGGCTGGTGGCCTCAGGTAGATGCTCCTTTACAGGTCCGCGGAAGGCGAAGAAAAGCATACTGCTGGGACCGGTACGTAGCAGCACGGGAACCAGACCCCGGTACCACTCCCTGACCCCGTACTCGGTCAGAAGTGTCCGGAAGGTCTGTGCCGTGGTGTTGAAGCGGGCATGGTGCCGGTGGTCCTGGAGGAGAGTCTGCACCCGCTCAAACGGCGTCAGGACGCAACCCACCGTGCCGGCCAGCCCCCCGGCAAAGCTCCGCGTGGCCAGCTCTGGTATTCCGCTGCCGGCTGTTCGGTCCAGGAGCGTCCTGGAGAAGTCCTCGTACAGGCCAAACATGGCCGCGCCCCTGGTGGTCTTGTGGAGCAGCGGAGGAAGCAGGCCTCGGTACAGGTGCCTCAGCCCGTCCCTCTGCAGCTGCCGCACGGCCTCGATGGTCCCCACGCCGTGCAGTTGCTGGCGGAACTGCACCTTATGGATGGGGAAGGTCACCACCGTGTTTGTGATGGCCGCGAGGGAACCGCAGACGTAGTGCTTCCCGTCCCGACCCCCACCACCACTACCTGGGCCATTGGGTTTCCCGGGGGACCCTGGGGCATGGCCAAATATCCTATGCCATGGGCTGTGGTGTGGCTCCTCCGGTAGCATTACCTGTGTACTGCATAGACTGGCCTCCAAGTACTTTGACAATAAGTACTGATGTCATAGTACTGACATCATAGTGTAGACGAGTGATGTCATAGATAGACTCTACGTACTCTGACATTCCCCACTGCAACTAATAGTAACTAGATGTTCGGACCTCACACCTACGTCGCACCGAAGGAGGCATGACAAAAGAGATGGCACCAACCCTATCCTACCTGAATTATCAAAAGAATAGTGAGAACAAAAAGAAGTGAGATTTGGCTTCTGAACTTCGGCACACTGGAGGTATAAATCAAAGTGGCCCTTTATCCTTCCAGCAGTCTCCTCCAGTAAGTGCAGCCTCTGTGTCAGAATGGAACCCTGGTCAAGATGCAATCCGAGAACTGGAGTGCTTCCAAACAAAGTGATCACTGATCATTTAGTTTCTCCTTAGAATTGAGAAGTCGAATCAACTGCTCTGCTGTGATGAACCAACAGGAATTCAGTTTGTAAAAGAAGCGGGACATGAAGCTCATTTGACTGACTGGTGCTAGTACGTGGAGGTGGAGGTGTCCGACAGAACAAAATGGAGGCCAATGGAAGCCCAGCCTAATGTCACCGAGGTTCGTGACGTTGTTCTTCCGTAGAATCTCCTTCCCTGTCTCCACCATCTTCTCCACCATTGGAACATGTTCTTTGCTGAGGGTCTTGCAGTTCCCGACATGTTTAGTAGGAACCACCAGGTAATGATGGGGGGCTCCTGGCTTGATGTCCCTAAAGCAAGAGATGTCCTCATCACTGTAAAGAAGGTCCCCACCCTTATCTTTGCTCACAATTTTGCAGAAAATGCATTTCTCGTCAAACCCTTTGCCTTGGGCTTCCTCTGTGTCCTGGGCTCCTGCTACCATGTTGTGGCATTGGCTGTCTCAGACATATGAATTTAAAAATGCATATATGGAGACAGACAGTCTGTCTGTCTCCATATATGCATTTTTAAATACGGCATTTGGACTTTTGGAGGGAGACAGGTTCCCATTGGTCTCTCTGACTGCATGTCACATGACCCCACTATACGTCATCCAGACTCGGCTCTCATTCTGTCTGTGACAGCTGTCTGTCCGGGACTAATCCTGCCGCTGGACAAATCAGCGCCAATTTTTCATTTTATTTTTGCTGCTGACATATTTAACTTAGACTCACACGTCCAATATACAGCTTTTTGTCATAACTCGTGTCACATTTGCCGTTGACAATGAAAGGAGAATTTACGTCATATGTGTCTGAACAAATCAGCTTTTTGTGCTAACACAAAAATTAAATGCCATTGACAATGAAAGGAACATTTACGTCATGTGTCTGAGCAAATCGACATGTTACGTCATGATGATGTACGATAAGAGCGCCCCACACATCACATGGGGCGGCTGTGGCTCAGGAGGTAGAGCAGGTCGTCCAATGATCCATGGGTCGGCGGTTCGAATCCTGGCTCCTCCTGTCTACATGTCGAAGTGTCCTTGGGCAAGACACTGAACCCCAAATTGCTCCCGATGTGCTGGTTGGTACATTACATGGCTTCTGCCGCCATCAGTGTATGAATGTGTGTGTGAATGGGTGAATGTAATGCACAATCTATGTAAAGCGCCTTGGATAAAGGCGTTTATCCATTTACCCTAGAATGATATTTGTAAATAAATTATTTACAAAAAAGAATGCTTCATTCTGTATGTGTAATATGTTTTGTACTATTAATAGATATTTGATATTGACAATTTCAATACTTGATTGATTGATTTAATACTACACAGTTTGCAAATAGTACAGTGGTATGATTATACAATGGTGCTAAATTAAAGGATAACACAGAAGGCCCTACGCTGTTTCCATTGTGGTCCTATATGTATTCCATCCACCCCCTGCCCCACCCATACACACAACCATCCAATCTAAAAGCTCACCCCCGAAAGTGAAGACATCAGGACTTTCGGGGTGAGATGTCCGCACTTTTTCGTCGGAGGTGGAAAAAGGGTGAGTTGTCTTGTTACCGTGCATATAGCCCATTCGAAACTGGCCTCATTAAAAATTCAGTCAGTCAGTGAATCAATCAAAATACAGTAAGAGAGACAAAACCCAGACAAAACCCCATACACTAATACTCCTGTACACTAGATGGGGGTATGCACCTGATAATAAGCCACGGTTGCAACCAACGCAACCAACCCGCCAAGAGAAGAAATACATTAGCCGGCGGCCGGAAGTGCTGTGTGTGTCAGAATGTGTGTGACTTGGACTTGACAGACAGTGAGGAGGAGCAGCCAGAGAGTTGTGTATAGTCTCTGAAGGGGAGTGAGCGAGAGAGAGAGAGAGAGAGAGAGAGAGAGTGTACACACACCACAATGCCAAATAAAACCAAAAAAGACAAGGTGAGTAACACAGGAGCACTTAGAAGTCTCCATATGACCACGTTAATTCAAGTTTAAGATAGCTTTACCTGCTTCTATTTCGGGATAAACCGAGGTGTGTTATGTTGCGTGTGCACAGATAAGTCCCACCAACCAAGCAGCAGTCACCAGCAGCTAGTGGCTAGCATGCTAACGTGTTAGCGCCTCGCTAACGGTGCTGCCGCCTGGCTGCCACCAAGTCCAAACAAACTAGTTTATGTTGATGCGCGCTGTGTTTTAGCACGCGCCAAGTGTTTGTTTATGGTATTGAAGTCCTCGTTTGCTTATTTTAAAAAGTGTTGAGGTTGACTCAGACTGGCTGTGATTAAGTAGTGGTTTTCAAAGTGGTGTCCAGGGACCCACAGGGGTTCTTGGGTTGGTTCCAAAGGGGTCCCTATCTAAATGTGTAGTAGACTAGTAGTTTAATTGAACTATAATGCAATTGCAATATAAACAATGTTTTCTATTTATTTTATTTTGCACCTTGGACATCTGACCATCTAGATGTAAAAAACTAAAATGTTAAAACATTAAATGTTTGGTCCAACTAAAGTAAAGTATACTACTACATGATTGTAACGTGCTTATACATTTGACAATTAAGGTGTATATATCCAGTCGTTTTGGGGCATAAACAAGAAGTTGAAAGACAAAACTAAGTCTGATAATGATGTACCATGCATGTTCACATCATACATACTTTACATTTACTTTGTATGTACTTTCTTCAAATATTATATATTTTTTTTACATTTTGGACAAAATAGCCAATTTTACATCGAGGTGCCCAGATCTCCAAGCCACTTATTGTATCTGTTGAAATATGTCAGTATATGTACATGCATACATGTTCATGTGCTGCGCCTATGCCTTGCAGTGTTGGTCTGTGCATGGCTGCATCTCATGACTCATTGTTTCTCACCGTTATTATACAAGCTAATAATACCTCCATCAACTCCACTGACGTTTAACCATTTCTTTTCAGGAGCCCCCTAAAAGTGGAAAAGTGGTCAAGAATGCAGGACAGGACAGCCCGGAGCACGAGGTAGGCTAATCCCTGATTAAGTATGCTATTATTATTATGTTTCATGGAAGTCAATCAGCATTCATTATAGGTTAATCCATCGTTAAGGGAATGCACTATTTACAGTGGCTGGATGTCTGCTGTGAGCCATTTAATAAATAGCCTACAATGAATTTAGTTTTTCATTAGAAGGGAGGTTTCTTTTTTACATCTGCAATTTAACACAAGATGATTAACACATTGTATGTATAGGCTTATTCATGGTAACCTGCAATGCTTTAAACAAACGGAATAAAAATAAATAGAGCAGTGTATGTATCGCATAATGCTTAGCAAATACCAACAGAACCTAATGAACTTAATTATTAAAGGAATAATAATGCATGTATTGTTTTAATCCATATCTATTAGGTAAAATGGTTAATCATTAACATCCCTACCCTTGATAATAACACTTTGAATGCCACACATTGAGACGTGGAGGAGGAGTGTGTTAACATTTGCAGTGTGGTTCCCTGTGATCCTTTTATTGGATGAATAATACATTGAAATCAATACATCAGTCAGGAATGGGATGTATGTATTTAATTTGCCAGGTTCAGAGTACTACTCCACAGGATTTAGTTTTGTCTTCTGTAGTACGGTATTTTACGTTTTAAGTCTGTTAGTGTTTTGGGATTGATTTGTGGTCTATGATGCATTATGTAAGGAGTAACTAGGTTGGTAATTTGATTTCACCACTTTCACCCTGGCATCCCTATTTTGAGCATGTCTGAAAGTGAAATTTAAAAATAACATATCTACATCCCGCGTAGATTGGTTAAAGTATAATATAGTTATACATTATGTATATGTTTATTAAAGGATCCCCACAAGTTAGTTGCCTGTCAGGGTGGCAAATTAATTCTTCTTTTAGTTCACCTGTCACAGTATCTGATTGTCCAAAATTTAACAGCCAATAGGACTGCACTATTATTATTTGTTGGTTGGTTGGTCACCCCAGGCAAGCCCTCGGGTCATTGTGACATCAGCCCCCATATATGGTGCCCAGGTCATCGTGACATCACGTGACAAAATCAGGGATCACCTGGGGCCTGGTGTGACACACTGACGGGAAATGCGTCATAGTAAATGCGACCTGCAGTCGCAATAAACAAATACACATTACCCAGTCATTTTGGACGAGTAGTACAGTGGTTGGTTTAGTACTGTGTACAATACCGTATAAAAGTAACTACGCTAGCCTACACTCTGAGGCAGCTGATTTACATTTTGTCATGTTGCTTGATAAATGGTAGATCTACCAGCTCACAAGGCATTGTGATGTGATACGCTGTGGATTTGTAGATCTTTCAGCGATCGAGCGTATCATATTCAGGTCTGTCTGTCTCCTATTGTTCGACATAGAGCAGGTAATGCAACACTAGTTGCGAGAAGCCATAGATTATCATGCGTTTACTGTCTAGCATCTTTATTCTTTAAATATCCCATTTTGAATGGTGTTGATTGCAGTCATATCGCAGTGATAGGTGATGACTTGTGTAATGTTGTGCCTTTTAAGAACCTCACACGTTATTGAGGGTTGTGTGGTCTGGCAGCTCAGATTTAGATTTTTGTTGCTAAATTATTTTATTTTGATAAAATGTGATGCTTCAAAAGCACTTGTTGCAAAATTTGAGTCCTTCCAAATCCACACTGGACTGGATTCCTCCTTTTAAAGTGTATAAGCACAACTTCACTCTCTCACCCTGTGGATGGTTCTTAGTCAGTTGCTAATTTCTTCAGCTTCAACATACATTTCCTTCGACAATGCGGTGCCAGGGTAGCCTCTGGTTACTGTAGTATCTTTAGCAGTCAATGAGGAATACTAGATGATGAGAAACAGAAATGGAGAGTTGTATGACGTTAATATTGAATTAATAGCATATTTGATTGACAATTTGCAACTAGAATTGTTTAAGTCAACACAATAATGCAACGTACAAGAATGTGACGTCAAAGGAATCGTGGTCATTTAGATATGAGATTGCATAGATGTATGAATCACTTTCCTGTCCAAAACGTTAAAACAGAAAACGAGAGCTGGCCGTCATTGCTTGTTATGAAGTAGTACTGTTTTTCAGATGGGGAAGCAGTTCTCTTCAAAGTTGCGTATACTGACACATACATGTATCACTTTACACTAACGAGCATACAATTCTCTTTACAACTGCGTCTGATTATTGAGTCCACTGCGCACAGAACTATGGTACAGACAGACTAGTACAGATTACAGAATATATAAAAAGAAGTGTGCTCAAAATTCACTTGATGATTTATTCCATAATAGCACAGCTGGGAAGAGGGGAAAAAACGTTTTCAGCCACTCTTAGAACAAGGACTGCTTTTCTGAGAAGCCCTTCTAAAGGTGTGGCCAGTCGTGTATGATTGCGCTGATGACGTCATCTCTGACAGCTTATTTCTCTCTGCCTCAAATGGGTCGGGCATGTGTAACGGGTGGCGTCAACGTACTGCTTGGCTCTATGTCACTGACGCAGGAACGCAACACGTCTGCACACCGCTGGTGTAGTCACGCTGAAATGAAAATAAATCAGCCATGCAAGCAGCATTCGAAGAGTTGAGTCCCTCCTTCCCATTCACAAACCTGTGTTGATATTCTTAAGTCTGTGCAGTCTGAACTGAACCCCCTGCCCCCTCCCCCCCCCCCCCTCTCTCTCTCTCTGGGTAGTAATCCCCATGGTTATCTGCCCTCACTCCTCGATCTGCTAATGCGCCAACCCCGTGTCAAATTGAAATAGCCGGGAGGCAAGCTGTTGCTGTATTACCCCCCACCCTCTAAGCCCCTCTGATTGTTGGAACCACCAGACCTGTTGGCTTTTAGATATTACATTAAGTCATTAATTTCTTTCCACAAAAAATAATATATTATAATATTTGTCATGCAGCTCAGACAGGTCGATCTATCCACTGCATTAACACTATTCATGCAGATATTTTCTTTTCAGTTAATTTGTCTCCACCAGGCCGAAGGCATGGGGAGAGAGTATGTTTTGCACTCCGTCCGTCCGTGTGTCCGTCCGTGTACAGCTAATCTCCGGCACCGTTAACCCGGTCAATGCCAAATTTTGCACACACACTCCCTGGATGCCAACGATGAACCTCTGCCCCAAAATTTCCAGAACGGCCTGTTATAGCGCCACCAGGAGGCCGCTTTGTGCAAAACAAGTTTTTGGACCGTACACCTACAGATTTTGTCCAAACATCACGCAAATTGGTACACAGTCTTTCTAGAGCCATTCAACGAAACTGCTCTTTCAGATTTCTCAGACTCCATCCTGATTGGCTAAGATTGGCTTCCAAAGTTCGCAGGAGTACTCAGTTTCAAACAAAATGCTGCAAATCATGAACACATCGTGTGATTTCCGTGAAATTGTGCACGCACATTCCCACTAGGCCGAGGAAGAAATGCCACATGAACATTTTCAACTCAGCCTCATGGTGGCGCTATAATTGGCCGAAAAGTGTTTTTACCTCTAACTGCACGGATCTGTGGATAACTTTGTATGCCAACTCCCTAGAGGCCAAGGAAAAACCTTTCCTGGAATTTTTCACATCTGCTCTTTATAGCGCCACCAGGAGGCCGACATATGTAAAACACATTTTCTAATATTACTCCTTCAGATTTTATCCAAATTTCACGCAAATCGGTACACATGCTCTCCATAGTCATGTGTGATCAAGACGGGTTTGTTTGATTTCTCATAATCCACCCTCATTGGCTACGATTGGCTTCTAAACTTTTCAGGAGTAGCCTGCTTTGTACCCGTTTTGGACAAATCGCCACAACTACTCAACGCAGCGTCCGATTGTGGTGAAACTGTGCATGCATATTCCCACTAGGCTTTGGAAGAAATGCCACTTGACAGTTTTCAAATCAGCCTCATGCTGGCGCTACAACAGGCCAAGCTGTGTCACACACACACACACACACACACACACACACACACACACACACACACACTGCTCCTAAACATTTTGCCAAACATCACACACACTCCTATCCTCCTGGTGGAGACCTGTGCCCAGAAGGGCACTTTTTCTAGTTTGGTTATTGATTGACGTAAGGTCAACTGCACAACATGGCCTTGTGTTTGTGTGTATGACAGCAGGTGTGCCCGTTGTCTGCCAGCGGGTTTTGGATCTTTTTCTGTCACAAGAGGCATATTGTGTTCCCTTCTTGTAACCATGCATGTTCCACTTATGGTCTCTCTCTTTGTCACCGTCAACCCTGCTTGGCATGGTGGGCTATAAACACCACCCCACATCTCAGAGGGCCATGAGAGTGTAATCTAGCCCAGTGGTTCTCAACATGTGGGTTGGGACCCCCATTGGGGACCCCACATGATTTTGGGGGGGTCCCCAGATGACAGTGAAGTGGCAATAAAAAATAAATAATTAAAATAGCTGATGTATAAAGCTATTTCAGGCATTGTGAGCTTGTAGATCAGCTATTTTCACAATACTTTTCTGTGGAACAGTCAAACTAAATTGAATTCCTACATTCCAAGTGCTTATCAGGGTGGTGGGGGGGGGGTCACAGCCTGAAAAGGTTGAGAACGACTGATCTAGCACATAACTAGACTCCCCCCGTTTGGCTTGGATCAACCCCTTTTGTAAACTTGTCACAAACAAATCAAATGATATTAGTAGACGGGATCTAGACCAGATCACGCTGGTCAATTCGGAACACAGACCAGGCTTTCTTTCTGCCGTGTGGAAAGTGGTGAGGCCGAGGCTAGAGACCGTGGCTGAGGCAGGTCCACAGCTGCAGTGACCCTTTGAGCTGTCAGGTGTGTGTTGATGAATGGATCCTAGCTGGCAGGCAGGTGGCACCAGCCATGAGAAACGGCCCACATTCACTAGATTCCACATCCACACAACAACAAACGTTGATGGGATTTCTTTGGCCCCAGGCAGGGTTAAACTTTCCTTTAGTCAAGTCTTCTCCATGGCTGAGCGGTTTGGTAGAGTGGGATGAGATGTCTCTTGTAGACAACACTGACTCCAGACAAGTCTTAGGTCTTTTAACCACTTTGGTCTACTAGATCTGCTATTTTCTGCTATTTTCACTAAGATTTGTGAAACATTTTCACTCATGATATATATATATGTGTTTAACTAAACCTAACCTTTTTTGTTATGTTGTTAATATGAATGCTAGGGTCTAATGCATTTCAATGCCAAATGGAACATATTTGTCTATTGTGTGTGAATTGTGCTTTTATTTTTGACCTTTTATTTAATTTTGTGTATATTAGTTTTTTGAGTTTGAAAGTGTGAGTACGGAGGGATTATTATTCTGAAACGGGAAACGGCCTTCCGTAAACTGTTGCCACAAACATCATCATCATACTATAATTCACTCAATGTCTGAGTGAGTGTCTGAGTGAGTGAATGAATGTCTGCACCAATCGCTCCGACTTTTACACAGGCATTGACCATAATATTACGGAGGTCTTAACAAAGCCCTTTTTTCACTTTAACAAATTATTGATTAATAATTAATTTATTAGTGCATTAAAATTACCCATCTACTTACATGGAAAAATGCGAAAACTCACATAATTTTTCTCTCAGAAACCGTCAGAGCTACAGTCACAACACTTGGAAGGGACGTTCATAATAATTATTAAAATTAATGTAATAAATAATGACATCAGTCGGCCTCATGGTCGCGCTATAACATAACAGCCCACTTTACATTTTGCCTTATAACTCCTGAACCGTCGTGCACTGACGTTTGGTCATATCATGTGTTAATGTTATTATACTGTTTGATTAATGTCCACACGTTATTTAGATAGCATGTTGTTTAGACAAATGTTGGGTTTGAGTTTTACCTGTGCTGGTTATCCTAGGTACTTTATTTGTAGCACTTAATTGTTTTCTTTTCACTATACTCTATTTACTTGACCCTTTACTCTGATCCTCCACTTAGTAAATTGCATTAGATTAGAGTGTCTGCTAAATACTTTTTTTTAAGATGGGTTAGCTTACATAACCGTACAGATTTGATCACAATGCATATTAGTTTATTTATACCAAGGATTAAAAGGTATGCATTTATAAAAATAAAGAGTTCTTGACTTGAAAATGTGTGAGAATCACTGGTTTAAACAACATTAGGAAACACTGGTTTAAACAACATTAGGAAACAAGCCCAAATTAACAACTACACTTTAGGAATGAGCCCAAAAAACAGCAACCCTTAACTACCAATATTTACATGCAATTTTACAGAAAAAGAAGCCCAAAGTCACTTATAATAAGCCGACATGGCAACACTGCCTGTGAGTGTGACCAAGTGAGCTGTGAACCCGGGGTCTGGGAAGCACTCAGCTGCATTGGCTCATGACAGTCAAGCACGCGACCAATGGGACAGCGCACTCAGTGTTGCTAAGATACCACCCCCCACACAACACATGAGTTGATTTTGGTTAAACATTTAACATACACACAGTTTAAAGACACAAAGACAATCAGAATATTTGGGATGGGCAATAATTGTGACCACACGCGATATAGAGACTGCCATCGCAGGGGTGGCAACTGTCGAGGACAGCTGAAAAACTATTTTTTTTGTCCTTTTTTATTTTTCTGTCTAAAATAATCTGAAGCTATATTATTATTCATGTCATGTTAGAGCAGGTCTGAAATAAATGTCAGAGCTGATATCGACATATAAATATGAAATAAATGCTTAAACATGTCACTATGCCCAGGCGGTGGCGTAACCGTCTGGGCACCCGACTGGTAATCCAGTCGCAGTGTGCCGCGGGTTCGACTCCCGAGCCCGACACGGCCTTTACTGCATGTCTTCCCCCATCTCTCTCCCGTTTCCTGTCAGCCTACTGTCTGTCCCTTCAAAAAAACCAATAAAAAGGCGTAAGCCGCAAAAAAAATATCTTTAAAAAAAAAAAAACATGTCACTATGTCTAATGTTAACCATTGGATTAACCAATGCTAACTAGACATAGCTTCCCTGCTAAAGTATGCAAATTCCGCTAAAATCCGCCTTTTTGTACACAATCGTTTTGGAAGATAATACTAGTCTTTTACTAACTGGCTAACAGAAATAGCACAGAAAGAAGTATTAACAACGATATTTTGTAAAAAGTGTGTTTATTTTGGTCCGCCTAAAGCTAATTCATGCTAATGTTCCAGCTGGGGGCACTGCTGACCACAACAATGGAAAATGCGGAAATGGCTTCCTATTTCCAATAGTAGAAGAAGAAGACTTGAATGAATGTATTGTAAACATTGTAACATTATGTCACCATAACGTGGTTATTATTAGTTGCTTTGGAATGTACCTTCCATGAAAATGAAGGTCATAATAACGCAGATCGCATCGATATGTAATATAGCGCGATAATGTACTTGTTTTAGCTACACGATTGATATCAATATATTAGCTAAATGTAGCTAACGGCTATCATTGCGGGGTTGCCAGTTTCTGCGAGAGAAATAAGCAACCCGGTATATGAAAACAAGCCCAAAATAAGCTAAAATAGCCGATCTACATGCATACAAACAACACAAATCTTGTGTCTGGCATAAATTATTTACAGATGGGGGTCTGCAGACAAATAATAATAATAACAGGCTAATGAAACAGATTAAGAGAAGAGCCAAGAGGGCACAATTTGTGCTGGGAGGGTTTGAGAGCAAACTGTCCTGTTGTCTGTTGGTTACTGTTTTTTTAATTATGTGTCCATAATCAACTACACTTTAAAAACAAGCCCAAATAATCAACTACACTTTATTTTTGTCAAATACATTTTTATTAACAGGTTATAAATTATTATAAAATTGGTACAGTAGGCCTATGCATTATTTTTCTTTAGAAACAAGGCCAACTAATTATAATAAGCAGACATGGCAACACTGCTGGTTGACTAATGGAGGAATGAAGGGAAAACAGCGCCCCCTAAAGTCACAGATCACTGAACTAAAGCTTAGAAGTCCATTTTCTCTGCTTGGTCTTTTTTCCACTACTCCTGCAAGACATTTTTCTATAAGCCATATCTCCAAAACTGGTGGGTCAAACTGAACAACCAATATGTCAATTTGAAGCTATGATTCCCTGCTTTCATATGACATGAAAAAACGAAAATTCAAAAACATCCAATGGCAGTCCTTCGATCAAATCTAGTCACAATTATTTGCAGGAGCAGAGCACTCAAGTACTGTAATTGGCTGCGTATGTCTGTGGCGTCGCTCGGCCAATCAAGGATTGGCTGATGACGTAACTAAGGTATGTTTTGATGATGTGACAGACTAGACAGTGCACTTTTCATTTTATTCCTCATACAAAGATGCCATTGCCTGGCCCTGTATCTCAAATGGTCAAATATTTGATTAAGGAATATAATATGCCATTTGAATTCTTTCTGTATATCAGCAAAATGTATATTTTTATGACATTGAGGGAAATTAAGATTCCCAGATTTAAAAAACAAAACAAACGCAGATTATTAACTAACCCGTTAATCAATCGATAGGTTAAGGTTATCAAAATGTATCGATTAATGAATCGATAATTCCCATCCCTAATCCATAGTGCCTAGCCCTAATCAATACGTTGTCCTGCCCCTCAAGTGTGTTGACTCTGACAGACCTTCTCAGCCTGTCTTGTCTTGATGTCCAAGTCATTAACGCAGACTGTCTTTGTGTCTCCTCCCAGCAGGGGTCCAACCGGAAGAGTAGTAACAGTGTCCCACCGACCACTCAGCTGCTGAAGGGGAAGCTGTCGGCTTCCCCAGCTGTCAAGAAGGACAACAAGAGGCAGAGCTCCTCTCGTTTCAGCCTCAGTAACAACAGAGAGCTGCAGAAGCTGCCTGCCTTCAAAGGTATTTAACAAAACAAGCCACCTTAAGCTGAGTTCAGACTACACGGTTGTAGCCCTGATTTTTCACTCCCAACAGGTTTTTGACAAAGCTGGCAAAAGCCCCACATCAGGAGCAAATCGTTGCTCGCTCCCGTGAACATTGATCTCTGTGTGTGGACTGACAAAGAGACAGTCTGAGCATGCTGGAGACACTGACTCACAGATGCGTCAGTCCCATGATATCTTGCAGCCTACAGTGTGTATTCTTTTTTAAACCTTTATATTTTTTTATAAAGTATAGTAACTAGTAATATAGAGCGCCTAAGATTGGGACTGAGTCCAACATTAATGTAGTATGAAAAGTGTTGTGACCAACAAGAACTACACCGAGCTCAAGCCAATCAGAACACAGGACAGGTGGGGGGAAACCATGGGGCACCGTAATACCTGCACATTCTTTTCTCAATCTTATTTTTGTTTTGCACACAAACTACTTGGACGTTTCTGGCAGACATCCATTTCTGGAAGAAAAAAAAGTCCTGTCACTTAACTTCCTTTTGTCAGTATTGTCACACCTTTCTGTGTTTTCGTGACAAAATGTAGTTTCAAGTTCTTTTGTCAGAGATGGGTTCCATCTTGTAATGTGTTGCCGATCAGTCATGTAGTCTTGGCTGTAAACCACAATGACTCAGGAAAGATGGCCGGTATACACGGCAAGGAAGTTGTGTAGTGTGAACTGCAATGAGATCTCGCGACTAACTGCCGTTAGTGAAGCTAATCACATAATGACCTCAAAGACGTCACGCAGCCTCTGATGGTCTGCAGAGAGTTGTAAATGTGAATGTTTTACAGGCATGTGAAGCTGTATGTTTACAGCCCCGGCCTGGTACCGTGCCAGTGGTGGCCTGGGGCTTGTGGTTGGGCCTGTCACGATATGACATTGTAGTTGACGATTAATTGTTGTACAAGTAATTCGCAATTCACGATTTCATTGTTTTTTCTTGGTATTGAACATTTTAACATTTAATGCAAATTACATTTCTGTTTGCCTTGTAGGCTTTGTAATCTGAAAATTTTTGCTGTTGGGAAGAAACCACCTAACTCTAAAATGTTCATTTTTCAGGAAATGGAAAAAAAAGAAGAAAAAAAAAGAAAAAAACATTTTTCAGGAAATTAAGAAAGCCTTATATTTTGAAAACAAACCAATACTGCCTCATCAAAGTTGGTGTTGGGACTTTATGTATTGTTAATTACTTGCATGAGAGGGGGAGAGGTGGTGGAGTTTGAGGGTCCAATGGAGTTAAGACGTTTTGTCTGAAGCACTTTTTACTACTTTCCTGACCGCAGCGATAAGAAATCACTGCCGTGCATTTTATACTTTCAAAAACGTTGCTATTTCCACTAATTTTGAAAGATCTACAAACTCACAACACCTTAGAACTTGTAGATTAGCTATTTCCTCTATTTTGTAATTGAAACAGATTCATTCACAACATAAAAATACATTATTCTGACTTCTGCAAAAATAATTGTGATTGTCATTTATCTCAAATAATGTGGTTCGGTCGTGATGAGCCCAAAGTAACACCTTGCATTGTTTATGTAAATCATATTGATGCCACAGACATATTTGCCCACGCACATGAGACATACACAGTTTTAACAAACTGTACTGGCTCACCCACTCACCCATTCCGCGGTCAGATGTGTCTAAACACATCCACCGATGGCTCCCCCTCTCACGGCTAATTTATACTCCGCCACGAGACGGTCACGCACCGAAAATAGCCGGTCTACAAGCTCATAGCTCATGACACGTCGCATCGGCGCGGTGTTGTGAGATTGCATTCAGATCAGCCACTTTCGCCCTCTGTATGTCAACAGCCGGTCTCACAGCAGTGTTACGCAAGACACCGAAACAAGCAGAGGACATAGATGGAATGGACTTTGTGCTGGATTTAACCCAAGGGTCTATATTTAGGGTGTAATCCACAGATAAGGCCCTAATGCCACTGGTCCTTGTGCTTCAGGATGCTTGTACTCCGATAAGCAGTGTCTGGCAGACATTAACTAATATTGTTTAATGTCTTTCTCTCTCTCTCCCCCTCCCTCCCCTGGCTGACGGGAGCAGCTATATAATCAGTAGCTGACATTTAGGCTGATATCCCCGGCAGCGCTGCAGAACAGCAGGTTGATGGGGGAAGAGTGACTGCTGGTTTGGTTTTATACAAGCACTTTCCTCAAGCTTGACAGATAGGCCTTTTGTCAAATTCTGAAAAATCGTATAATAAGAAAAAGTTAAGAAACCTTTGCCTATAATGACATGCCCAAAATAATTACTGTCCAGGGTTAATATGGATGGAATGACGTATATCGTATTGTCACCCTGACCCCACAATGCCCCCCAACTCCTGTTCCCACTGTCTGCCTGGAACAGAAAGCCTCTGGAGGGTAATGTCATAAAACCAGATGGTGTCGAACAGCGTGCGTCCAGGGCTTAGGTCTCCTGGTAAACACCACACTGGATCCACCCAATCAATCCGTATAAACAACTGACTGTGTTTGCGTCACTGCATCTCATCATCTGAAGTGGCAGTGCAACAGTTGTGTGTGTGTATATGTGTGTGTGTGTGTGTGTGTGTGTGTGTGTGTGTGTGTGTGTGTGTGTGTCTGTGTGTTTGTTTTACTGTGTTTGTCTCCACCTGGTGGTGAGTAGCTGAACAGGTTAAACTGTTGGTAGAGCATTTGAGTTTCATTGGAGCAGGACACAGGTAGAGCATTTCTGCTTCATTGGAGCAGGACACTGTTGGAAACTAGAGGTTCTCCGATGGATCGGCCACCAATCTGTGATTTTCACTCCAAATGACTCGATCGGTGATCGTCAATTTACCCGATCTGGAGAAACCGATCTAATTCTTTATACGATTTATGTGGTATAAAAGTCAATCAGAAAAGAAAAGCTCTGTAAATGCACTCCATATATACATATGGTCCATTTAAACAAGACCTTAATTGTAACTTCTGCCCCCATAACTATCGACCGTGCTTTTAATCAAACCTGTATTGATGTGTGTGCGTGGCAGCGTGCAGCTCAACGCATTGAAACGTCAAGTGACACTTTGAGGAGCATTTCAGAAGGGTTGTGTTGCAGGCAGTTTAGTATTACATAAAGGTTGTATTACCTTGGAATGGCTTGGATATACTAGTGTAGTGGGTTTTATCTATTACAGGAAAACAATTGGCATATTATGCTGTATTACATAGAAATCAGTGAATGGTTAGCCACTTAATCCATTTTGGGCGGGAACCCCTTTTGGTGTTAGCATTATGTTATGCTTTAGCTATTGAAAAATAGCAGATCTACAAGCTCGTAGCGCGCCACCGAGTGGCGCGCTACGAGCTTGAAGAACAACTGACTTTTGTCAGAAAACTGTCAGGATGTAGAAGACATTTTTAGAATCTGATCTCAGGTCAAAATGGGTTAATCCCCTTGTGCCCTTTGGACACGGCATTATATTTTCCTACTATAAATTAAACATATGAAGTCCATATTCCACGTACATTTTCTCTTTAGTTTGTTGACCAATCCATCTGTAATTGCAAATGGCCATTGGCCTTTGCCACATGCAAGGGAGTGAAGAAGTCAATTTGTCGGTATACCCAAATTTATACCGTTTATTTGATTTGCCACCACGGGATGTAGTTGCAGTCGCATAGTCCAGATGTACAGTGGGTGGATTGGATACGCGTACAATTAGGTGAAAACGCTGATGGAAAAGTGACATGGTGCTTGTAGATCGTCAATTTCTGCTATTATTGGCAAAATAAAAAAAGTAAAATGAAAAGTATAAAATAGGATTTATTGAGTGGTTAACAGTTATCACGGTGATAGATTTGTAGCCGCTGTGTGCCAAAGCAGGGATATCGCGGTGATAAAGCTTTATATCAAAACCAACCAGCCAACACTGAAAACAAACCTCTAGCCTGCTCCAGGTTGCTAGGCAGCGCCTGCGTCCTTTCCAGCATGGGGATGAAGTTTGCGCCCACCCGATAGGAATCCACTCATTAAAGTTTCTTTGCTGGTTGTTTTCTCAGAAAAATACTCAAGTTGTTGTTTTTGTCCAATCCGTCTGATGTAAATAGTGTTTTTTGATCGCATTGCGCTCGACATATTACCGTTTCTGGCGAAAGCTAAGCCATATCTGCTCCTGCTAAAACAACATGGACCTCCTTCTGTGAATGTCCGACGCTGTGTGACCCGGATGAAAACTGACGTCTGACAGCTACTACTGTTAAAAGTTGTCTCTCTGGATCTCTTTCTTTTTTTAAGGTGATGCTGTGTCGATATAGGCGCTTCTCTCTAAATAGACTTAAGCCTTAAGCACTTCTTCTTATAGCGGACCAGCATGGAAGGATCAGCAGACCCATGAAATGTTCCACTGTTAATTTATAGTGCAGGTCGCCGCCGTCCGATGCCGTGAATTCTCTGAAAGTCGCACTAAAACACACCAGGACAGCACCCATGACGCCTCACAAGGTCTCCGCTCTCTCTCCATAGCTGCGAACTGTGATGCCCGGTTCATGGCCTGTGCACCCTAATCTACAAGCTCGATCTTGTAAATCGGCTGTGTATAACCCATTAAGACCTGACGCTAATTCTACAAATCTAAACAGTTTTCTGAAAAACATCTTATATATATATATATTTTTTTTTTTAAGATGGGGTCAGCGGCCAAATACATATCAATTTTGTGGATCCTTGAAAAAGTTAATATATATATATATATATATATATATATATATATATATATATATATATACGGTGGTTCTCAAACTTTTTCAAGGATCCACAAAATTGATATGTATTTGGCCGCTGACCCCCATCTTAAAAAAAAAACCTTCCAGGGTCAAAAATAACAGATCTACAAGCTTTCTTGAATTCTTTGCAGCACTACGTGACACGCTGTGCTTGTATATCTGCTATTTTTGAATAGCCAACAGTAACATCTAAAATGACATGGATGCTGTCGCGGCCTTAATGGGATGATTCAGGCTTGAGAGAGGACTTTATTGAAAGCCGCTCCTCGGCCGCAGCATGTTCCTAACGGAGATGCCGCAGGGCAAATGACAGTGCGTGGGCTGCGTTCGGTGCGAGCGCGCCCTACACCAGAACAACAGCTCTTCTGACGGGGGAGTGCCCCATGACCAGGGGGACAGTCGGCTTTTACTCACATGAGAGCCCAGGGGCCATATGCACTGTGGGAAGGAAGGCCCGCTTAGCCGCCTCATCCACACTTGTAAATGGATGTGTATGCACACTGTTCGTACGCATGGATCTCCTCCTTGTAAATGGATGTGTATGCACACTGTTCGTACGCATGGATCTCCTCCTTGTAAATGGATGTGTATGCACACTGTTCGTACGCACGGATCTCCTCCTTGTAAATGGATGTGTATGCACACTGTTCGTACGCATGGATCTCCTTGTAAATGGATGTGTATGCACACTGTTCGTAGGCATGGATCTCATGGATGTGTATGCACACTGTTCGTACGCATGGATCTCATGGATGTGTATGCACACTGTTCTTACGCACGGATCTCCTTGTAAATGGATGTGTATGCACACTGTTCGTACGCATGGATCTCATGGATGTGTATGCACACTGTTCGTACGCACGGATCTCCTCCTTGTAAATGGATGTGTATGCACACTGTTCGTACGCATGGATCTCATGGATGTGTATGCACACTGTTCTTACGCACGGATCTCCTTGTAAATGGATGTGTATGCACACTGTTCGTACGCACGGATCTCCTCCTTGTAAATGGATGTGTATGCACACTGTTCGTACGCACGGATCTCCTCCTTGTAAATGGATGTGTATGCACACTGTTCGTACGCATGGATCTCCTTGTAAATGGATGTGTATGCACACTGTTCGTAGGCATGGATCTCATGGATGTGTATGCACACTGTTCGTACGCATGGATCTCATGGATGTGTATGCACACTGTTCGTACGCATGGATCTCATGGATGTGTATGCACACTGTTCTTACGCACGGATCTCCTTGTAAATGGATGTGTATGCACACTGTTCGTACGCACGGATCTCCTTGTAAATGGATGTGTATGCACACTGTTCGTACGCACGGATCTCCTTGTAAATGGATGTGTATGCACACTGTTCGTACGCACGGATCTCCTTGTAAATGGATGTGTATGCACTTGCACACTGTTCGTACGCACGGATCTCCTCGGATGTTACGACGAATCATGGTGTAGCAGAGAAATCAGTGTGGAACTATACGCACGGCACATTGACGTGCTTGTATCCACTACCATTTTCTTTAACCCTAAATGGTTAGAACAATGTTTATAGCCTATATATTTCCAATATAGTACCTACTACCATGTTATATTGGAAGTTTATAGCCTATATATTTCCAATATAGTACCTACTACCATGTTATATTGGAAGTTTATAGGGTCTTAACATTTCGCGTACACTAATGTAGGTCAATGTAACTTCACAGATTGTGAAATTGAAACTTTAGTTGCGGAGGTAGCAAACGGAAGTCCTCTTTGTATGTTCATAGCGCCGAGCTCTGTTTGATAGGTGTTGTGAGTCTCCGTCTAACGTGGTGAGTGGATGGTTCAGTTGAGTCGCGTGCACGGAGAACATGACGACACCAGGCAGTATCGCACCACACATTCTGAAGTTTAATACACACATGGAGAATGTACAGTATTGGACACATCATGACGTGACCAGAAGATATGAAACGAGGACAAGAACGGAATGAACAGGAACAGAACATGCATCTCGTATCATTGTGCACAGACATCAGTCTCTGATAAAGGCATTGATTGTCCTCGTATCACGCATATCAATATGCTGACATAGAGGAGTCATTCACCACTGGGTCAAGCAGATAAAGTCATAAATCATGACAATAATATCATGAGGGCAAATATGTATGTGTTTGACTTGGTGAGCAATATTGTATATAACTGTGAGACTTATATCGTGGTGTTTCTCAACATGATGCCACTCTGCTGTAACAGAGATAAATCCTGCAAACATCCTGATTCCTGTGCATTCACACACAGACTTCCTGTCTGTTTCTTTCTCTCTCCGTTTCTTTCTCTCTCTCACTCTCTCACTCACACGCACACGCACACACACACACGCACACACACACACACACACACACACACACACACACACACCTGGGCTAGGTCTGCTCTCCTGGTGAGCCATCTGTCAGGCAAATATACTCACGCATGCACACACAACAAGTACAACTATTGCATTATGCAACATATGTGCACCTAGTGCCCCCCACACACATTTGCACACAGGTTCACTGAAAGAACGTAAAACACAAATACTTGCTCACCACACACCCATTGACTCACAGGAGGCAGGTGAGGTTGATAGGGCTAGTCGACTAGTCAATCCACTAGTTGACCTTGCTGGTACTAGTTGATAAGAGAACGTTTTTTTTCCCTGGGTTTTGTAGGCCTCAAGATCAGCTAAAATGCTAGATTATAGTCACCAATGTACACAGTTTTTAAATGTACAAATATTATTTAAAAAAAAAGGTAGGTAGTTAAAAACTAGTTGACTAGTAAACTAGTCCAAAACGGTTGAGAAATGAGTTACCGTGTGGGGGTCCCTCTACTGTACTGGCACACCCGAAATCATCATATATAGTTAGTTACCCTTAAAACTAAGAATCGCCAAAATGACGGATGTAGTCACTACGACCACAAATGTCCCAAGAAACTAGCTAGCCTAGCCACCGAGTCTGCTGCGCTCTGGCAGAAAAACGGTGGGACCAACATGGTTGCCCCTTGGCAAGTGTTTTCTAGTACAACCTGGCTTCCCTATTTGTATTCATATCAAATCAATTAAATCAGAGTGATGAACTGGGGTCTCAGTAAACGAGCCCAACCTCCTGGCTAGGAACTCTCATCTAAAGGAATGTTTTATTAAAACCACTTAAACCTCTGTACTTGGTAAACTAATGCTTAGTTGAGTTGCCCGAGTCGGCTCTGTACTTGTTCCACGCTTTATTTAACTCTACACCAAATCTTTTCGCTGAAAATGGCTTCTCTACAAGCTCAGCTATTTTCAGTGAATGTTCCCTAGACTAGGGAGGGATGCTAGGTTTCAAGTGGTTAATTTATACAAGTATGTCAGCGTTGAGCAGCGGAAATAGCCGCTATACAAGCTCACAACGCGATGCGAGCTTGTACGTTGACTATTTTTGTCATGTGACGGACAGTGTCAGGCTTAAGTGATTCAATCTTTTTCTGACTGGTAGGAAGTGGGGAATCCCGATTTCCTACTTGTAATCAACTAAACCTCAAGCATGAGGTTCATTCAAGGCCGCTGGTGCAGAGATAACATTGAACAACCCACACAAGAAAGAACAACAAGGCCCGAGGACGTATAAGCATGTACATTGTGGAGAAGCGGTTTCCAAATCATGGATCAGTCAGGACCCATTTTTGTGGGCCATGAGTCATCATGACTAAATGTTGTAGAGTGGTGGTTCTCAACCTTTTCAGGCCGCGACCGCGATGATCTTATTTGAACGAGGACCCTCCACCCTGACGAGCACTGGGAATTGTAGGAGTTGAGGCATTCCATTTAGTTTGACTACAAGCTCAGGCGAGTCTTTGAGCTTGTAGTCTTCAACTGTCATTAGGGGTGGGACCCCCCACAATCATGTGGGGACTGCCTGGGGGTCCCGACCCACAGATTGAGAACCGCTGTTGTACAGCATCAATTCAGACAGTATATTACAGTAGACAACAGACGAAGCTTTATACCACGTAATATTGAGGAAGTATTCTAAAACATTTGTTGTTGTGATGAATAACCTCGTAGGAGGCATACTGTGTACCTGTCACCCAGCGTAACTGGTGTAGTCGTGATCAATCATG
Source organism: Electrona antarctica (assembly GCF_951216825.1). Classification (NCBI taxonomy): domain Eukaryota; kingdom Metazoa; phylum Chordata; class Actinopteri; order Myctophiformes; family Myctophidae; genus Electrona; species Electrona antarctica. The sequence continues at coordinate 32,873,166 of NC_136798.1, forward strand.
CATCCTATACAGTGTAAACATTTGTTTAACATTTAAGGCTATCTTGGCTAAACAAGGTTTTGTCAAGCAGGACCATATATTGCATCAGTAATATTGAAACGTGCATAACTCTCCAGCTCCACAGAGCTTTACTACATTTAGCTTTCGTAATGGAGGCCGAAACTGATGTTGCGATCTGTCTGTGGTAAAGCTTAGCGTGGACTCTCAACTGCCCAAAATGGACCCAGCTTGATCTAGAGCAGGCCCCACATGAAAATCCTGAAAACCTTCGCGGCCCGCCCATCTGACCACTTGACGCCCAATGTATAATAGCCGATACAAGTGTTGTGAGCTTGTAGATCAGCTATTTTCGTGTACGACTCGCTGTACGTTGAAGTTCGAAGTATAAAGTGGCTGTGCTCTGTCGAGGCTCACACAGACAAGCCCTAAAACCACCACTTTTATAATAACAAATATTAAAATAAAATAAGGGGTGGGGGGCGGGGCTGTACGTCAAGTGGCCAGTCCAGGCCTGGCTGTGTCAGATGGGTGTGGGCTCCGTGCATTTTCAGAGAATGATTATTTTAATCAAACAAATAAAAAATTTGTTCCTGCACAACTAACAATGTAGTTTAAGTTTCCATTTATTGGTATCGCAATTCAATGTATTAAAGAAAAAAGATTTTTTTTATTTATTTATTACATATTTTTTATATATCGATGTTAATTGTATTATCATTCAAATCAGAATTATTTGGCAATATTCCCATGGCCCACAGGTTGGCAGTTGCTTGATCTAGACCTCCAATCACAGCAGGAGCACCCCCTCCCTCTTCTGCCTGCCCAGCCAATCCCTTCCCTCATGATTATGCATTCTGACAGCCAGCCCATGTGACCGTGGCCAGCCAACCAGGCGGCCCCTGTGCGGGGTGACATCACTAACTAGCTGGTTCCCTCCAGCACTGGGGGAAGCTTCATTTTCTGCTCCGAGTGTTTGTGCTAAAATGGAGGCTTGGTTGCTGCGTTAGCCTGGGCTTGCCCCCGCGCTCTGCTCCCACCCTGCCTCTGCTCACGGATGTTGGCAGGTACTGGAGCTGCTGGCGGCATGGTTCTGGACGCTCCCAGCTCCAACGGGCCTTTTCCGCCCGTGGCCCTCATGCATTTTAGAGGTGAGAGAACCACCAGAGTGCTGCTTGTTTTGCTGCCTGCTTGTGTGTGTGTGAGTGAATGTGTGTGCGCGCACGCGCGTGTTTTAGTTGATGTCTGTACGAATGTTAATGTTTAACGTTCACCAACTGGCCGGTAAAAGCAGATTGTTGTTGGACGTAGTGACTTTTCCCTGCGTGAGGTAGCGTGCTAGCGCGCCTCTGCTCTTTGTCTCTCTGCCCGGCCTGTGTGTCTGTCTGTCTCAGGAGGAAGCACAGTGTTTATATGTCAACGAGGAAGGCTTTTCCTAGGGCAGTGCATAGCTCAGATTCAGCCCAGGGGTGTGGGGACGCGGGTTGCTTTACTGCCTCTTGCCTCTCCCATCCCCCCACCTGATGGCAAAGGAAGTGAGGTCAGTGTGTGTGTGTTTGTGTGAAATGTCTAATCTGTTGTGTATGCATGTGTGGTGTTGTGCGACAGAGCTGTGGGAACCGTTTGCTCCTTCTGTCACACACACACACACACACACACACAGACACACAGTTACGACACCTGAACTTCAATGGAAATTTGTAGCATATATAGCCCCCTTTGAACAGATGTGTCATAACAATAAACACAGCTAATGATAAAGATTTATAGAGGGTATGTTTGGTTCAGCCGAGGTGTACCAGTTCGCAAACAATGACAACCATACTATTGACTGGTCAGTTCTTGCTCTTTGGCTTACCTTAATCAGGCGGACTCGTTTATCAATTTTATTAGCTGCAGTGGTCTGTAAAAAGGGTTCATTGTGTGTGCTGAATGAATGAATGAGTTGAAGCCTAGTGAATGCAGGGTGGATGGGGTTGAAGCCTAGTGAATGCAGGGTGGATGGGGTTGAAGCCTAGTGAATGCAGGGTGGATGGGGTTGAAGCCTAGTGAATGCAGGGTGGATGGGGTTGAACTTGAAGCCTAGTGAATGCAGGGTGGATGGGGTTGAACTTGAAGCCTACCCGCTGCTATAGGCCTATTATTGTTATACAGCATTGACCTAAATGGCGTTATATCATTATCAACAATGATAGTATATGATTTTAAAAAAGGGTTAGGCTTATGTCTTTCATAAATTGCTTTGGACATGTGGAAAACGTAAACGAGTGACACATTAATGACAGGCATTCCTTTACCTAGGTAACATCATCTTTTCGTTTTTTACATGAAATAATAATCTTGTACAGTCACCGTGTAGCGTTTGGTTTCATTAGCGCGATCGTGACAAAATAGCCTACAGCTTGTTGTTGCTTGGACAGTTATGCTATTCAACATGGAAGTAACACGGACTCAAAGCCGTTTATAAATCACAGTCAGTGACGCGTCCGCTGTATTTCCATTCGAACGGACGAGTCAACTTTTCACCACAGTTTGATGTGTCGTGTCACCCCCCCCCCCCCCCCCGGGTCCCCCCATACAATCGGAAGCAATCAGATGCAACTTTAGGCAGCCTGAAAGGCAAGCATTTGCATTCCAATGGGTGATTGAGCGTCGCGCTCTACGCACAACGGCCATCAGGTCTGGTGTTTGTCCTCTCTTTTCTCAGTCGTGTTTTCAAATTGATTTTTATACGACGGGAAAACTTGGAATTCCCCTCGTGTACCAGTGACACATGTCCCCCTCTCGTGTACCAGTGACACATGTCCCGGTCCGCGTAGCGGTGGTTGGGAACCTCTGCCCTAGTGAATACAGGGTGGATGGGGTTGAAGCCTAGTGAATACAGGGTGGATGGGGTTGAAGCCTAGTGAATACAGGGTGGATGGGGTTGAAGCCTAGTGGTTGGGGTTGAAGCCTAGTGGATGGGGTTGAAGCCTAGTGAATACAGGGTGGATGGGGTTGAAGCCTAGTGAATGCAGGGTGGTTGGGGTTGAAGCCTAGTGGATGGGGTTGAAGCCTAGTGAATACAGGGTGGATGGGGTTGAGGCCTAGTGAATGCTGGGTGGATAGGGTTGAAGCCTACTGTACATCTCAGCTCTGAGGAAAACCCTTGTTAACCACTTTAAATCCTAAGTCCTTCAGTTGACCCCAGTGTTCCATTCCATACTTGTCTTGGAACCCTTAACCACTTAAGCCTATATACTTTGTCGTATGGCGGAAATCCGCTATGCAGGGCGTCAACAGCAACGTGTTGTGAGCTACTGTAGTAGATCTGCTATTTTGTCTCAGCGTTTTTAACTGGTTAAATGACACCCCGGTGTTATGTTTTGGCTCACCATTGATGGCTCAGTGTCAATGATCCATCTTGGCTAGAAAATGGATTATGAAGCAACCATGTGTAAGCCAATAGCATTCCTGTTGGCCTAGGGCAGGGGTAGGCAAACCTTTATGGGTTTTTGTATTTTGTATGAATTTTTGGTATTTCTTTGTTTTTGTATTTTTGTATTTTTTTGTGCTTTTTCTGGTCTTTCAATATAACTTTTATTTGCTAATTTCTCTAAGCAGATCAAGTATACCAGTATGCCGGCAGCGTTGGTGGTGAAAGAAAACAAACCTTCATGCACTCTTTATTTTCCTTCAATAATTTGTTTCTTATTTTATCTGTGTACTATTTAGGCAACACTTTTTTCTTTATAATAGGAGAATGTAAGAATAGCTGTTGATGTTGATGTCATGCTGTGTTCGGGTACATTACGTTGAACGACCCTGTAACGCACGCATGCACACTTTTGTGCTTTCATGCTGTTTGGATATTGTCAATGTCATCATTTTGATTCAGCATTTGCCTGCAGGGCCCTGTGTCAATGTACTGGTAATGATGTAGCCTGGCCTGGGCTTGAAATCCTCTAATAGGCGTGAAGGTCTTTGTTTTGGCCTGTTAGTGACCACAACCAACACAAAGCAGACCATTTGTATGTAGCTAGATGCTGTGCTGTGTGCCACAGTCCAAACTAGGTGCACTCCAATGCCCCAGCAGGGCCAGAACAGTATGGGCACTAGACAGGCCTAAATGCCCCAGGGCCAGAACAGTATGCGCACTAGACAGGCCTGTATGGGCACTAGACACTAGACAGGCCTGTATGGGCACTAGACAGGCCTGTGTTGGCCTTCACCAGGTGAGGAGGATAGAGTTGACCCAGATCAAGGTTCACTTTCCTCCCCAGTTGTCAGACTAGTAGATCTACAGTACAGTATGCCTATGCAGGTCCGTAACCGTAACATTTTGGAGTCGGCACCCTTTCCGACATGAAGTGCCATGTTTTTTTTGAGGGGCACTAGCCCCTCCTATATACAACTTTTGTCCTCACAGGTCTCAATATTTGACAATGAAAGGGTCAAAGGGAATTCAGGTCAAATATCTGCTACATCTTGTCCCCACACGCCTCAATATTTGCCATTGACAATGAAGGGAAAATGTACGTCATTGACGAGCAAATCGGCTAACCAGTCACTCGGTGGGAGCGCTTGGCCAATAAGGGACCACCATTCTTGATGATGTACGATGATGAGCGCCCCTCACTTCACATGGGTGTGATTTTTCACATATCTGTCTATCTAGGGTTTCAAAAAACTTTTGGTAATTTTAACGTCTACTCAGGCATAATATGCCTGGGTAGACGTTAAAATTACCAGTTATGAAGTTGCTTGATTCAGTAATTCGATATAATATTTGATATTAATTTTAGCTGCCCGCTCCCTTCCTATACAAACCCATTGTAACTTAAAACTCAATTTTAGCCATGATAGATTCATCAAAAACACCTAAACTTTTTTCTGTTGACTGATATTGTCCTAATACGTGAGGGGCGGTGGTTTTTCATTGTCTGTTAATTTATTTGTAATAATTATTTTGGAAAGGAATCGCAGCTCCAGCTGCCAGCAGCTGGAGCTGCTTCTCCTCACAAAATCAAAAATAATTATTAACAGTAAATGACAAACCACGGCCCCCTCACGTATTAGAAGGACATTATCAGTCAACAGAAAATAGGTTGGGTGTTTTCTAAGCATTTTTCCTGACAGACTCACGAACCGTAATGAACGATATGCTGCTTGCATCTGCCATAGAGGCATCTGCATGCGACCATGCCGTCGGCCGCTCTGCGGAAAAAACCTTCTGTTTACGCGGGAGTCGGGACAGACGGTCCAATTTCGTCACACTGGGACTTGCCAGTCAACCCCAAAGAGTTGTGTGCTACTAGTTAGCAACATTAGCATCTCACGTTACTGTCTGTGGACTGGACACGGCGTCTGTTTCTCTCGCTGTTTCTCTCGCTGTGTGTGTGTGTGTGTGTGTGTGTGTGTGTGCGTGCGTGCGTGCGTGTGCGCGCGCGCATCCATTCATTGTCATTCCATTCATCCCATTCATGGAAATGTAATCTTTGTCAAAAATAGCCGATATATGACATTAATTCTCCATTCATTGTCAATGGCATTTAGGACAAAAATCTACACTAGCTGAATATAGGAGGGGCTAGCGCACCTCAAAAAACTGTTGGAGTAAATGAATTGTTTTTCTATGACTATCAGGAAATTAATGTTAACATCTTGCTCAATACTGACTATAGATTTGTACTCATTTAGTAAATAATCTGTCATTTTATTCTATGATCTGATCAGGGAATTAATTTGAACAACTTTCTACATACTGAGAGTAATAGGTTTGTACTGATGACTCTTAAGTGTAGTATAACCCTACTGTCCCCCACGATCCCCCCCAAAGTGGGTTTGGTACTGATGAAAAACGCTCAAATGCCTGATATACGGATGACATCAGGGATCTTCATATATGGTCATCAAAGGGACGGAAAAGTAAGGAATTCCAATGCAGCTACGCCCAAGTATGGAGTGTGTTGTCATGGTACCAGGTGCAAATTACATCACAACCATGCAATTATCCTTTAAAATGAATCGTAAGACAAAAACATCCTTCAGCAACAAACTGTGCTGTATGGTTCAGTACGGTCAGGAGCAGTCTGGACACCCACACATCAGGTGGGAACTGGCATCCTTGACTACCAACAGCAACAACATAAATAAATGACAAATAGGGCAAACATAGCCCCCTACTCCGAAAGAAAGACGTAAATTACACATACATTTTCCCTTCAATGTCAATGGCGTTTAATGTTTTGATATTTAATTTACGTCATATTTGGCAGAATTTTGACCTAATTTCTTAGCAGGGGGCACACTTATGTATGGTATGGGTATAAGGTCTTTGACTCTTTGTATAAGTAGTTACTAGGGGCGCGCCAAATGCGTTTGCACACCCATACCTGCCAAAATTCAAAAACTAGTCACCAAAAGCCAAATCTTGGATTGATTGGTGTGATTGGTTACGAGTTCACCCCCTGCTATCTCCTTTCATTGTCAATGGCAAATATTGGGACGTGTGGGGACAATATTTAGCAGACATTTGACCTGAATTCCCTTTTCATTGTCAATGGACAAAAGCTGTCTATAGGAGAAAATCTTATGTTCTGAACTTCTTTCACACCAGGACATGGTAATGATCGATATAACCCCACCTATCTCCCTCTGGAGTCAGAGTTTGTATGTGTGTGCAGGATAGGCAGGGGTCATTTGCATACAGAATGTGAGGGTACTTAATTTAATTGACATTTTAAAAGAAGAAAAAAATAAATCCCCTCCCCTCTCACTGGCAGTGATTATCCTCCCCTGGGCCACCCGTGTTGCCACCTGTGTCTAAGGTTGTCTACCCCTGCTGTAAATGTATGTTTGAGGGCATGTCTGCAAGTTGCACCTTAGAGATTTTTGTAAATGTGTTTGCTCTCATCTGTGGTTAACTGTAACGTGTATACAAATTAACATATGTAGCGCGACTGACTTGTTGAATGCAACGACGGAGATGCCAGTCTCATTATTCATTCATTATTGTTGATTCTCTTAGTGTTTGTATTTCACACTGCCCATTATTCACACATTTTATGTTTTTAAATGTTTATGTAATGTGTATAAATTAATTTCATTATTATTACTAGTGTATGGACAAGGTGAACTTAAAATGTCTCAATCTATCTTTCTGGAAATGTTTTCCAAGTTCAATCGGCTACGATTTTGGACCTACAAAATAATTTTAGAAGCCAAGCAATTAATAACTAAATTGAAACCCAACTGGTATGGCTTGTTTTGAAGTTGGGAGAGGTTAATACTTATAGATTTATTTTGTGCATATATCCCAACAATAATATCGCTCTGGACCAAGCAGGCGTTGTTCAACTGTCACAAGTAGTGGCAAAGTCTGTTGCTTTGAACAACATGAGGAGTGTAAAGTTCGTTTCCGATGGGAAGCGCCTTGGTAATTCATGAGAGGTGGGCGACTATTTCGGACCCCAGAGAAGTTGAGGGCATTGCCGCAAGCGAGCGTGGTCCTGTGAAATTGGCGCACATGTGCTGGATTGTGGTGAGCTTTTGTTCACACAACGCGTCCCTCATGAGCGGACGTGTTGCCGATAGTCGAACGCCTGCGTCGCTCGCTCTTCCCGTCTAAAAAGCCCTTAACACTGACGTGATCAGTAATCAGTAATCATGACAAATCATCATCCCATCCCTATACATACAGTAGGGATGGGATGATTTGAAAATGTCATGTCATGATTACTGATTATCACGATAATAAAATATCTTAAAACTTAAAATGGCACCCCAGCATCCCAATTCTCTGCGGAACGTACCAACACGTTGTGAGTTTGTAGATCTGTTATTTTTGGCGATCGATTTGTGAAAAGTATACCAAATGTGCTCATTACAGGTCCATTACAGGTCCTGTAAAAGTGAATAAAGGGCCTTTCAAACGTGAAGCGATATAATGCACCTATAGTTCATTTTCAATGCGGAGCACTGGTGAGCAGTCGATTATTGTGAATGTTTTTTTATCACTATAAACGATAATAATGATTATCCTCCCATCCCTTATTGTATGATGAACAATTGTATATTATATTTTAATCTATGTATATGATGAAAAAGTTCAGTCAATCAGTCCTTAAACGGTTAGTGGTTTATTTTCGTATACATGGTTAAGCTTGTATCTCCCCACTGCAGCCTGTAGCATGGGAAAGGTCATGATCCAAGCCACGCAGACTGTGTCGAGTACACACAGCATGTCCCTTAATATTTTAGGCCCGTTCAGAAACCCAAGTGCTGCTGTTGTGTAACCGGAGCAGACCTGAGGACAGCCTCAGGAAGAGGCGGCGCCACTCATCTCTGAGGCAGTGGTTTTCAATCTTTATCATATCCATATTCTTTAGTTTAAACTTTTTTTAAATCTTTTGAAATAATATTTAGTTTTCAATAAATTGCAATTAGATGATAATTGGGACGGGCCTAGTTATGGCCTGTATAGTGTGCTGCCTACTAAGTTCTGCTGTCTGTCAGTTTGAGGTTTGTTGTGTGGGAAGTGGGAACATCTCTGTGTTTGCTGTTGTTGCAGTGATAAGCCATCGTTGCTTATCTGAACTGCTTCCCACCGTGATGTGTTCATTCTTTGGTCTCTTTTGTCATTTCACACCAAGATGTCCAGCTGTTGTTCACCATCACATAGATGTTGCTATTTGGACTTTTAGGATGTGATTTAACCCATTAAAACCTGAGGGCGATTCTAAAAAAGAATTTTCTGAAAAAGTCAAGTTATCACAACTCAACTTTTTTCAGAATTAGTTTTAGAATTGGTGGTTCTCATGTCAATGACCCCCACAATTATATGTATTTGGCCTGTGACCCAGATCTCAAAATACTTGTCCAGGGAACCCCAGAAGCAAAGATGTAAGTAAATGGAAAAAATGGCTGATCTACAAGCTTTATGAGCTTGTTTAAAAGGATTGTCCAGTAAATCCAACATGTTTTGGCGCTGTACACACACTTGTCATTAGTCATGTTTGTCATGGTTCAAATAGCTATCACATCTCTGTCTGTTGGGGCGGCTGACTCAACTCATGGCCACCGTAGATCAGTTGGTAGCATCAGCAGGGTGATGATTTGAGCTGACCCCGTCATGTATCCAATGCAACACCACGTCATGTATCCAATGCAACACCAGACGCCTGCAGGCATCTCCGATTAGCCGCGGTCACACTGGTCCAAAGTCCTGTCACTACGGTAACTTAAACATGCCTATTGTTTAGAGTGAGAATAGGTTGACTCAAAAACCACAGCTGCACTGAGAAGGAAAACAACGTAACTAATTAACTATTCAAAACGATAAACAAATCTATTCTTACCCCCGGCATGAACACACATACACCCTGCATAGGTCATACCCCCTGCAGAGATGAATAGCAGTACTTTGCAGGAAAGGTTAAATCCATCCAAATTGTAATCACAAAACACAATTTAAAAAAAAAAAAAAACACTGTTGACCAAAGTACTAGTCGACACAAAGAACAGTTTAAAAGACAAACGTACAATCAAACTATCAAAGCATTAAGATAATAAGAAAACTAAACAAAGCTAACTCATACCGAGTTGAAAGCCAAGTAATACAGATGTCTTTTAACTTAAGACAGGATTTAAAAACAAGTTGTGTCGGGCCAGGCAAGTCAACACACAGGAGCAACTCTTTCTAGAGTTTAGACGCTACACGATCTCTTGTGTGCTTCAGCTTGAGCACGTAGATTGGCTATTTTTGGAAAATCTGTGCCTATAGTGACGTGCCCAAAATCTATCCCAAAATGTACTGGGAGACGGTGAGGGGAGACATACAGTATATGGGTGTGAAATGTTCTTGCTCTTGCTGTGTTTCGGTTAAAAGATGTGCTGTTACATTCTGGAGTCTGGACTAACTGCAAGAATGAGAGGGAGGCTGGCTAACACCAACATTACAGTAGCCAAGCCGGATCGACATGAAGACATGTATTACCCGTTCAAAATCAGCAGAATTATTAAAAGGACTTGACCTTAGATAAGATCCTCAGCTGGGAAAAGCTGGATTAGATCACTGACTTGATCTGTGTGTCCAATTTAAAATCACTATCCATGATCACACCCAGATTTGTGCTATACAGTTTGTTCTCGCCAAGTTATCTGTTTGTAATAATGCAGCTGTTTTATGTAGCCAGCTGTTCTTACAGGTTCACGTTTCAAAATCAGAAACACATTATTGCCTTGTATGAGGTTCATACAAGGAATTTACTGTAGCATCTGGTACAGAGACGGGCCAACATCAAGACTAGTGGTGGATATCGCTTGCAATCTCATGATAGATATGTATACAGTTGGGTGCCACCGATATTGTCCCTTATCATTTGACCCATTTAGGCCTGACCTAAAAATTTTACAAAATCCTTCTAAATCCTCTGTTTTGTGAAATAAATATTTTCACGATTTTTCAAAAATAGCAGACCTACAAGCTCGTAGCGCGCCACTCGGTAGCGCGCTATGAGCTTGTAGATCTGCTATTTTTCAATAGCTAAATTATAACAATGTTTAAAACACCAAAAGGGGTTCCCGCCCAAAATGGGTTAACTGTCCTTTTGCACAGATCACGCAAACCTCAGCAAAAAGAAAAGGACAAAATCGATGGCCTCCAACTGTATACAGAGGCCACGATAAGATATATCAATATGTCTATCAATATATATCGATTATATGTTTATTCAAAATGTCTATGTTGCACAAATACAATAAAACACTTTCAGGCCCACGGAGATCTTTAAATAAAAAAAAAGATCTCTTATCTTCGATAACGTTAAACAGAGCTACGTTTGTCAACACTGATCACCCATATAATTCATGCCGTCTACTGCCGTATCGATACAGCAGCCTCTCGATCGATTCACCTATCGTCCGGATGTTCTATCGATATATTGCCATATCGATTAATTGAAGTCGCTAATCAAGACGTCTATGTAGTTATCTTTCACCATAGTCTTGACTGTCTTGCGTCAGATTCGGTTGTTAAACTCTTGGTACTTTAACCCATTCAGGACGGGAACCTCTTTTGGGGTTTTAAGCATTATGTTATACTTTAGCTATTGAAAAATAGCAGATCTACAAGCTCATACAAGCTTATAGATCTCCTATTTTTGAAAAATCATGAAAATGTCGTGCAAATCATTGAATATATTCTTTCAAAGCGAATGTTTTTAACTCAAATCTTTGCTTCTGGGAGGATCCCAGGAACAACATATATTGAGATTGGGGTCCGGGGCCAATTCGTAGTTTGAGAACCACTGACATAGAAGCAGAGGTTTTTCTGAAAACTGAAGACATTTTGTGGAATCTGGTCTCAGGTCTAAATGGGTTAACTTAGTAAATGACTGAATTACTTGATATCCACTGCCTTGATAGTTGTTTATCTATTTATGCCATATGTCAGAAATAGCAAAAATGTCAGATCTACAAGCTCACACAACGCATTGTGAGCTTTTAGATCGTCAATTTGTGTGTTGAATGTTTTTTTCGTGTCATGATGCATGCCCAAAATGGGGACACGTCACCAGGGGGCCAGTGGTTGAATGTATTCTTTTCAGTCTAAGCGAACTGCTGTACTTTACTTTCATGGTATTCACTCCATTTTTGGGGAGGATAATTGCTTTCTCTCTGCAGCCAGCTTTCCAATTGCTTTCCAATTGCCGCTCACAGATGGTGCCGTCATTTGACATGTAGTTGGTCCAGGTCATGCTCGGCAGATGATGAACATCGATTTGTCCGCCGCATGCTGCTCACGCATGCACACCGCCAGGCTTGGCTGGCTCACTGACAGTGTTATGCATGCATTCAACCCTTATTTTGAAGAGCCAAATATCCGTAACCGGATGTTACAATGACGTAATGCTGTGTGTGGTGTCTTAACCGGTTGTTCTCTCGCTCGGTGCAGAAAAACCCCGACTGCGAGTATCGGTGCCTGCTGTCGGCCATTGAAAAACCTTGTCTTCACCAGAAACGCCATTCATTTGGATTTGGAGATGCAGGCCATTGAAAGCAGCACATAGAGTACAAGTGGATGCGCGTGCATCTTCAAAATGGCCACGTCCACTGTCACACTTTACACTGGGATGCTAACGAGAGACAGCTATCGATGTGATCCGATCAAAACATGGATTAAAGAATATAAAGCCTATAAAACGTAGGCTACGCTGTTTGGCCGGCTCCCAGACTAAAGTTAATCTATGCTTCTGGCGGGCTCCGTGTTAATGCATGCATGCATCATTCCTGACTGGCTCACTCACTGACAGTCGTGATTGAGTTTCATCTCCAGGGACTCGTGATCACGCTTAAGAAGTTAGTGATCGCAGACCAACAGGTGTGGCTCCACTCTCCAACTCTATATCCATATTCATGAAATCATCACACATCATCAGTGTTTGTACAGCAGAGACACAGTGTTGACTGAGTAAGTGATTCATGGAGGCTTTGATAGGTATACATTGACAGATGAACTGCAACAGAGAATTGTTGTCAACAGTGGCTAACGCGCTGCAAACTGGGTTTTCCTGCTGCATATACTGTAGCATAAATGGCTGGGGTTGCTTGTCAAATTCCCATCATCAATCTTATAGCCGCTGTAACCCTGATTTTCTGTTTGTTTTTGAGCTCTTGAATTAATTTTAGCTGGATGTTTGTTCTCAATTGGACTGGGTTGTCCGGCAGCCATGTGAAGAATGAAGCGGCAGCCTGTTACATGTTGCAGCCTGTTGCATGGAACCTGCTGCATGTCGCAGCCTGCAGCTCACCTGTGTTGTGCCGTGTCACCGGCTCACCGCACATGAACATTAAGTGTTCACTCTTGTTCAAGCTCACATGAGGTGATGATGAGTAGTGCTCACAGTCACAGTGATGGAGTAACTGTGAGATGTTTTTCCATGTTTTATTCCAAACACCTTTCGCATGATCTCTAGTGTTAGAGTGGAAATCTATCGATTTATGGTTCCACACCGGCATTCCGAAGCCCCTTATCCCGACTCACTGCCATTCCGAAGCACTCAATACTAACCACTAAGCCTAACCGCATGCGGAAGCCACGTCGATCATGGCGGTGCGTCGGAATGGCACTCTGTTCCCCTACCAAGAGCCATGATTACCATGATTACCCATGCACTAACATAACTAGGCTACATACATGCTAAGCTAATGCAACCCAAGAGATGACTGAGGGTTGACTGAGATCAGAAATAAGTCATTACAAGCTAGGCACAACCCATACTGGGTGGTTGATGGCAGACATCTGGGCACATTCTGAGTTTTACTACATACTGTAGTAAAATCTTCAGTGTTAATTTAACACTGTACAAACACAACACACAGTTGCCAATCTACATGCCCACAACTGAAAATAGCAAATCTGCAAGTTCACAACGCATCGATATGCTGTTATCTATCTATCTATCTATTGAGAGCTTGTACATGCTATTTCGGTGAGAGAGGTCGCTATATTGAATTTCAGGCCATGAATCACGTGAATCCAGCAATCCTGTTTCTTAATGAATAGTGGGTGTGATGTACGTAAGATGTAAGATGTACTAGGTTTGTCAGTACCATCTACCTGTGTGCTACCTTGCACACTTGTCTCACACTTCTAAATCTAACAACGTGGCATGCCATAAGTATAATCAGGCTTCATGGTTGTAATGGTTAACATTGGTTGTAAGAGATTTCATAATATTTAGGGTCCCAGTCCTCTACAGGTGGTCTATGTGACATGATGAACATCAAGGCTGATACCCGTTTAATAAGTAACTTTGTACCGATTGGTGTGACGATGTAGTTCATCTGGCTGAAGCTCTAGTAGTAATGTTATGCAAAGCAGCGAGGTAGAGAGCTTTTGTTCTGTGTTGCGAGTGTGACGCCGTCAACTTGCGTTGACGACTCTCGCAGGCATGCTCGTGCACACACGTGCACATGGTAGGCACGTGCGTGCAGCTTCAGAACGAGCGGACTCCGCCTTCAGCACACCCCTGGTTGTATTAGCTTATAGTCAGACATGTTTGTGAATAATCTGTCTTAGAGCTGTTATGGGAAAACTTATTTTTTATTACAAGACCAGCACACTTAAAATTATAATGCACTGCAGAAGGATTTGATTTTGACGGTTGAACATTTTCAGTAGACAAAAGAATGTATGTTTGAAGGAGAGTAATTTATTGTATATACGTCGTGTAAAAGCAGTTTCTGAATCAAAAAGGAATTCAATTCATCATATTTATCAGACTGTTTATTGTATTAACAGATGGAACAAGTAGAATTGAATCGTTAGGGCTGTCACAATCATGACATTTTATTTGACGATGCATTTTTGCCATTTAAGGAATTTAAAAGAAAATAAAAATGTTGCCCTTAGTGCTCAAAATAGGGACGCGAGGTTGGAAGTGTTTAAACAAGCGTTGAAATAATGATGGAAAATTGGAATTACGACATTTCTGTTCATTTCATCTGGCTGTTTTTATAGTACAGATGGAATGGAAACGATTACGCGGAATGAATAATCAGGCAATTATGTAATAAATCGTGTGACAGGCTTAGTGAATTGTAATCAAATCATGATGAGGCCAGTGCAGGTTCACACCTCTGGTGTTGGATGGGGTTATCACTTGTCTTGCACAGAGCATCAGGGGAACAACTTTCTTTGGTCTGTTCTGCTTGGAAGAACCTCAAACAATCTCCCTCCCTCCCGCCTCCTCCTGCCATGCAAACACTGACCCGTGTCCTCTCCTCTCCTCTCGTTGTAGACGTGCCACCGGCGGAGCAGGAGAAGCTCTTCATCCAGAAGCTGCGTCAATGTTGCGTCCTGTTCGACTTCGTCTCAGACCCGCTGAGCGACCTGAAATGGAAGGAGGTGAAGCGGGCGGCGCTCAGCGAGATGGTGGAGTACATCACCCACAACCGCAACGTCATCACAGAGCCCATCTACCCAGAGGTGGTGCACATGGTCAGTAGTGCAGGCAGCAGGGGCAAGTTATGTCCCCTGGGAGGGGGTTTGGGAGGATGGGGTGATGCAATGGGATACACTGTAAAATCCTCACTTGTTAATTCAAAGCTGCAATATGTACAATTTATCTCAAATGTCTACCGCTGAGACGGGAAGTACATATTATGCTTTGAGCTTCATGCGATACTCGTCATACCCAAATTAATTTCCATTAAAAAGAAAAATTGCCTGCTTTGTCTCCCAATTTAGCCAATTAATAAATGTGTGGGGAGGACACCTGCTAGTGAGCAGCCCCCAACAGAAGAACATAGCACCTCCGTCCTAAAAATGCTCCCAGTCAACTCCCCCTGCTGATGGGCGCCGCCCCACCTGGGTTTCCTCCCCTGAACGTAGCAAAGACGCTCCACCAAATTTCAGCGGTGGATTTGAACCCCACCCACAGGATATACACGAGTAAGACGCCCTGAGGCGAGGAGAGATGAAACAGAACTTCTTAATACGGCACAGTTAAGAAGCAGGAGTTAAACTATTAACCTGGTGTCAGTGACAACAGATGTAGAGTTGCTGGCCGGCTCCATATATGCAGATCTAGGTGATGACCATCTTCTCCATGTATGGCTATCCAGGCTTTGATGAGGTCATATACACGTTCCATATATGGGGCGTGTCTTGAGTTTACAGGGTTTGATGAGGTCAGATCAACACAGAATGTCAGAACAGGTCAGCTCCATATATGGAGATCGAAGGGTTTTATGAGGTCAGATCAACATATGGAATGAATTCTGTATTGGCCATATATGGAGCGTGTCACAAGGCGCTACTGACTGGCTGACGGGAGATGCAGGTTTTCATAGTAAACTGCGTCCTGCGGTCGGGTCACAATTACTCAATAGAAGAGTAGTGAGCACCTCCAACCACTGTAATATACTAAATGTTAAATATTATTAACTAATGTTTGATGCACTAAAATGTTATGGATTGCGCAATAACCCAGCAAGTGTGTCTTACAGGTCCATTTGGTAACATTTGTACACAGGGTTATAAAAGGGTAAATGGACAGTGAGTATTGTACTGTGTACTACTGTACTTATTACTTGTGATATATACATGTCTCTGTCACATATACGTGCGTTGAACACAGGGAGGGTGATGATGGTGCCAAGTTGTGAAAATGTACGTTGTTTACTGCTTTGAAGTCCTCTCACCTTCACTAAAAAGTGTGATAATGAAAAGGTGTTTCCCTGAGCTAGTAAATGTTAAATAATTTATAACATAATTAAGTTTTGCCAGGTTGAGATTTTTTAAAACGCTGCGTGTTAATTAAACTCTTGAGAGTATAGAACTGGATCTATAAGGGTCCATTTTGACACCGCTGTGCCGCTGTCATGTACTGTAAATAAATGCATCGTTGATCACTGCAGTGTATAAGAGGAGATGCGTTCCTGTGGTCGCCCCTGGCAGTTAAAGCCGGTGGTTTATTTTCATACTACTTAGCTTTCCCCCTGACGACGGAGTCACAGGAAACTCACATGTCGGTGTCAATGAACCCAGTTTGAGTCAGAAGGTATCTGGTTAACACAAACCTACGGTACATTGATTACTACTATAGTCTGAGTCTTACTGGAGGTGTTAAGCTTGTTTGTTTGCTGAAGATGTGGTGCTTTTATCAGAAATAACAAGCAACCCTGGCGTGTGTTATTTTAAAGATGTTTACTGTATTTAGACTTGACCATGTAGAGTAGACGAACACACCCCTAAAAAAGAGGTTTAGGGCTGGTGCGGCTGCAAAAATCTAACTTGATTTTACACGTCAAAATGTACCGTAGGCTCTATTTAGAGGACGACTGCATGGGGATTATAGACAGGACAAGACAATGTTGAGAAATGATGGTTAGCAATGTGGAGATGGCATCCATTGTTAATTTTATTTTAATTCAGCTAGGTGGAAGCAATAAGCTTTCTGGTAAATTAGAGTCCCAGCAGTACTAGAGGTCCTGGTAGGATAACGGCAGCAGTACTAGGATAGTAAACCAGCAATATTTGAGCTCCTGGTAGTACAGTCAGAAATCTAGCACTACTAGGGGTCCTACGGCCTAGTAGGATAGAAAACCCAACAGTATTAGGAGAGATACAGTATAACCAGCAGTACTAGAGGTTCCTTAGTACCAGTACTGGACGTGATACAACATCCACACAGCGAGGATGCCTGTTGTCTCCATTAGTTTGAACAGTTTCCAGTGAGGCTGGTTGGCTGGGTGCTCCTCTGGCTTTCCAGGTCAGCTTTCTCGGAGCTAAATTAAAACCCCTTTTGATGTTTGATGTTTATCAAAGCCCTGCCTCAATACCTCACGGTAAACTGCAGATTCACCCCTGTTCACCCTCGTCCCGCCTCTCATTTGATCAGCGCGGGGGAAAATGCAAGAGGGATGCCAAATCAGCATGAAAATATACTCAGAGGGCTGACTGCTTAAACAATGGGGACACTTTGAAGTCAGCTGTTGGCTTTCATCATCAAAGTGTGTCCGACTGACACGACCAACTCCTCTTTGGACATAATGACTGTGTGTATGCTAGCACGATCCTGCTGTCGGAGCTGTAATCGGAGATCCGGCGTGGTGGCGCGGCGGGTCTCCTGTCCTCCTCTTTTTAGTCTTTTAGTCTCATACTGGGAAGAGCAACCAACATTCACCTGCATGTGTTTGCATGCTGCGTTGACTAAGTATCAGGCTACAAGTAATTTTCTATGGAAGCCAGAAAAGAAAGTTATACAGAAGCCTGACACACACACACACACACACACACACACACACACACACACACACACACACATACACACACACACAAAAAGCTAACTTTTCAGCGCTCCATTGACAATCACATGTAATTGTTTGTCCTACTCTATTCTGTAAATGGAAGAATAACTAATTCTCGCTATCGGCCACTGTGATATTTCAACTTTTCACGTATACAATGTGCCATGTAGCTGGCAACGTTTGGTCGTTTTACAGGGGGAGGGCGCAAAAAGACAGACAAATACCATTGTAGACATAAAGCAGGGCTTATGTGGTTAACCTGTTTGCTGAAGAAAGTGTGAGTGTGTGTGATTATTAAAAAGAGCTCTCTGCTGCATGTTGTCATGCTGCTACAAGACAATTGAACTTCAGGCCATGATGATCTTCTCCTTTCTTCATGTGAATCCAGCGATCCTGTTTCTTAATGAATAGTGGGTGTGTTAGTTAGATGTAGGTTTCTTAATGAATAGTGGGTGTGTTAGTTAGATGTAGGTTTCTTAATGCAGGGGTTCTCAACGTTTTTGGCCGGGGACCCCCGAAAATGCTTTGGCAACGTCTCGGGACCCCCGCCCCGCCCCCTCCCGACCCCCAATATAAATTGACTGCTACAATAACCTTAAACCATTTTGGGCGGGAACCCCTTTTGGTGTTTTAAGCATTGTTATAATTTAGCTATTTAAAAATAGCAGATCTACAAGCTCATAGCGCGCCACCGAGTGGCGCGATACCGGTGTGCTTCCTTGCACACTGGTCTCACACTGGCCTGAATCTAACGACGTGGCGTGCCCATTATTAATTTGATTAGCTGCAGCTGTTTTGCTTACTAGCATAGACTGTTTTTTAACCTGAACTGGAAAACAAACTCCAAATCTGCCTACAGTAGTTTTCATGCCCTTTATTTTAACACCTATTTTATACTTTGTCGTACGGATGGTGTCATTTTGTGCAAATAGTTACTCTACAAGCTCACAACATGACGCTTCGCACCGCGTTGAGAATTTGTAGATCAGTTATTTTGGCCAAATTCTCACCCCAAAATACGACTTGTGGTGTTCTAGTGCCCATCAGTAGACTCAGACTGTGGTAGTGACCTGTCTGTCTGTCTGTCTGTCCGTGTCCAGTTTGCTGTGAACATGTTCAGGACGTTGCCACCGTCGTCCAATCCCACTGGAGCGGAGTTCGACCCGGAGGAGGACGAGCCAACGTTAGAGGCTGCATGGCCCCACCTACAGGTACGCATGCACACGCGCGCACAAATTAGCTAGCAGGTGAATCAGGTGGCCTCTATTTTCTTCCAAAACACACATACATGAACTAACCTTATAATATTCTCTGGACAATTAAGCCTAATTTGTATGCAACACTGTCTATTGTAAATGTTTAAATCTTTACTGTGATATGACCATCTTTCTTTCTTTATTACAGCTTGTCTATGAGTTCTTCCTCCGGTTCTTGGAGTCGCCAGATTTTCAACCAAATATAGCCAAGAAATATATTGACCAGAAATATGTAATGCAGGTGAGAGATTCATATCAAAATTCTTTCTTTTTTTTTCTTTTTTTTTATAGTTAGTTTCATCTTTCACACATGATACCAAAAGCCTGCATGAAACGAGGAGAGGGAATAAAGCAGATGCATGATGACGCACGCAGAACAACATTTGTGGTTGGCATACAGGAACACATTGCTGTCGGGCAGAAACCTTATCTGTATTTATTTGTTCATAAATTAATGGTCTATTTTATACTTGGGTCTCTGTTGGGTGGAAACCCCATTATATCCAAAACTGTTCAGGAATCAAATTAAAAAATAGTAAATGTAGCAGATCTACAAGCTCAAAATGCAGTGCAAAGATACTTACAGTATGTGTGACACAGAATATGGAGATATGGGTTCTGCCCGACAGAGTAGCTAAATTAGATCTACACCTTCAAAATGCTTTCTCCTATAATGAGCATGGCCAAATTAGGGATAATTTATTTATCATAGGAATCTGACAAAAACATTTCCATGAATTCAATTTAATTTTTGGTGTGAACTACTCCTTCAAGTTTAATATGTTAGGGTTTTCTCTGTTTCCACCCCGTCAGCTGTTAGATTTGTTTGACAGTGAAGACCCCAGGGAGAGAGACTTCCTGAAAACCACTCTTCACCGAATCTACGGCAAATTCCTGGGTCTGAGAGCCTACATCAGGAAACACATTAATAACATATTTTATAGGTGAGACTGAGAGTCGCATGCCCTACAGACACCTGCATAGTCACTTCATCAAAGACTACTGGATGTTCTGATTTGATGGACTCGTTGTAACATTCTGTGTGCTTCTCTTCAGGTTCATTTATGAGACGGAGCATCATAATGGAATAGCAGAATTACTGGAAATATTAGGAAGGTAAGCTAATATCCTCATTAACCAACTCTTAATACCCATTCAGAAGAACTTTAGTTTGAGGGCTGTTACTGTAGTGTTGATGTTTATCCTTTGCACAATTGATCGGTTCACAACTTCTGAATCGGTGAATCTCAGCGCTGACGGGAGATTGTGTTACCTCTGATAATCAACTAGTTATTTGAAAATCAATACTTTTTTAATCAGGCAGGGCTGATCCTTTTTGCCATCATGGTAAATTTATATAGCGCCTTTATCCATGGCGCTTTACATAGATTGTGCATTACATTCACCCATCCACACACCAATGGCAGAGGAAACCATGCAAGGCACCAACCTGCACATCGGGAGCAATTGGGGGTTCACAGTCTTGCTCAAGGACACTAACTCTGGGGTGGCTAGGACATACACAAATATTTCTTCATGTATTAGTTTTGATGTGCAGTGGTGCTGTTCCAAATAGAGGAAATGGATTATCTACAAGCTCAGTGTTGCATCGCGACACTGGATCTTGTAGTAGATCATTCTTTTTTTAAATCCAACATTTCTTTAATCGATTAAATAGTTCAGTTCGATTAACTGTTGCTCACTGTGTGACGTTTCTCTTCTCTTCTCAGCATAATCAATGGCTTTGCGTTGCCGTTGAAAGAGGAGCACAAGATCTTCCTATTGAAAGTCCTACTGCCTTTACACAAAGTGAAGTCTCTTAGTGTCTACCACCCGCAGGTGACTGCCAGCTTCCTCATGATGTCTCATGTTCAACATGTTTTAAATTAGCATTTACAACTTTTCTAAATCATGACAATTTTCTGAAAGATTTGAGGCACATTTTAACGATTTTAGCAGACCTACAAGTTCATAGCGCGCCACTCAGTGGCGCGCTATGAGCTTGTAGATCTGCTATTTTTCAATAGCTAAAGTATAACAGAATGCTTGAAACACCAAAAGGGGTTCCCGCCCCCAGAATGGGTTAAGGCTGTCATTGACTTATCTGTTGTGTGTGCCCCCTTCTCTCTTCCAGCTGGCGTACTGTGTGGTTCAGTTTCTAGAGAAGGACAGCACACTTACAGAACCGGTAAGACTGCATAAAAGGCTATGTTCAGACCCCTATGTTCACCCCAAATCAGATTATTTTGAGTGGTGTAAACCACTCCTACAACTGGCTTTTTGAGTGGTGTAAACCACTCCTACAACTGGCTTTGTTAGTGCAGAAAAAATGAGCATGGTTGCTATGTTCACCCTGTTCACCCGGGTGAACAGGGTTTTTTTTTCTGTGCAGAAGAAATGAGCATGGTTGCTATGTTCACCCTGTTCACCCGGGTGTGATTTCATTACGTCAGACATGATTTCATTACGTCAGACAGGCTATATAAGACATTACACCACTCAGTTCACACGGGTGTGATTTTTTTTCTATACACATTGGAATAAGATTGTTTGAAATTATTTTGTGCAAGCTGCCTACGAACTGTACTTTAATTTAATGAATAAGAGTGAATGTGAAAATATCTAAACTAATATATAAAGTGTGTGTGAAGGTGTTGCGCAGTCTCTTGTGCAGGTGCCACCTGTTAGCAGGGAGTGTTGGGTGGGAGGAGTCTACAGTATGTACTCCCGGTGGGGGCTCCACGCTCGTTGGCAGGCGAGCCAGTAGGATACAGCAGTGACGGGACACAGAAATGTGCGTGGGGAGGATTCGATTGAATTCGCACGACTAAATTGAGGGAAGATGCAGCAGTAGTTATGCATCTGGGTTGAAATATACAGACATAAAATGTGTCTGTACCATATTGACCTACCACAATTATATATTGTAGTTCTCACTTCTCAGCACGTGTTCAGCAGCCTGATGGCCTGACTGTGGAAAATGTCCCTCGTCTGGCCTGCCTGATGGTAGCTGGGCTAGTGAGCCTCTTAACCCATTAACACCGGGAAAGCATCTGTGTCATTTTAGATTTGAACCACTATATTTTACTATATTTTATACTTGAATGCTTTGTGGAAATAATATTTTTATCAAATGTTTTGCTTCATGGGGGTCCCTGGAACAAAACATTTTTAGATATAATTTTGGGAGTCCTTGACATGAAAAACAGCAGAGGGTGCTGTTTTAATTTTTTTTGCCGATGGGTTCCCAGATTGCTGATATAGAAACATACGTTTTTCTAAAAACTTGTTGGGACATTTTAGACTCTGCCTCAGGTCTTAATGGGTTTTATTGATCCGCTTAGTCCAGGAGGGAGGGAGGCTCCGCACCACCCTCTGGGCACCCTTGGGCCATCCCACCACCCTCTGGGCACCCTTGGGCCATCCCACCACCCTCTGGGCACCCTTGGGCCATCCGCACCACCCTCTGGGCACCCTTGGGCCATCCGCACCACCCTCTCTAGCGCTCTGCGGTCCAGGGCTCTCGCCTTTTACGCTATTAGGAAAGAGAGAAAAGATATCTGCTTCAAGTGGAATGCTTCACAGTTTGCATGTGTGTGTCTGTTTGCCTGCCTGTTTGTGTGTTTCGTGTCTGTCTGTGTGTGTGTGTGCGTGCGTGCAGACGGTGATGGCTCTGTTGAAGTACTGGCCAAAGACCCACAGTCCAAAGGAGGTCATGTTCCTCAACGAGTTGGAGGAGATCCTGGACGTCATCGAGCCATCCGAGTTTGTCAAGGTCATGGAGCCCCTATTCAGACAGCTGGCCAAGTGTGTGTCCAGTCCACACTTCCAGGTAAACCTGAGCGTGTGTGTCAGATTGGTTTGATAAAGTCCAAACATAAATCCAGATGGGAAAATATATTGCCAGGTGATTTTAAACGTGATTCCGATCTGATGACTAAAGATGTGTCTCCGTTTGGACACTCGGACACTGAATCCTTATCAGGAGTCATCAATATGATGACAAATGTGTCCGTGGCAGAGACTTGGGTGGTCTTTACACGAGAACGGTGTTCATAGAAAACGGCAAAATAAAGTATCGTTTTCTGGTGTCCCTTTAGACGAGAACGGTGTCTTCAGGAGGTGAAAACGCAACAAAGTGAAAACACCTTCCAGAGTGGAAATCTTTGAGAACGGCGTTTTATCCCTTATCCGTGTAAACAGGCAAAACGGTGAATCCGCAAAACTTATGACATCATGGCTCACGTTGGCTCTAATATGTTTATTACATTGATTGATGCAGAGCCATATATGATATAATGGAGTTCCTGAACAAGCCTCCATCCTCGCCTACAAAGCGCTGCTCATCAGCGATGGTGAATGTAAAAAACCATGATGTAAATAAAAAGCCAGCGTTTATGTAGCCTTATTATATTATAAAATATATAACCATCCCGTGGCGCGCTCTGCCTGCATGCTCTGGGCTGCCTTTCAGCCTGTCTGTCACCAGCGAGCGACGGCCACAACCACGTTGTGTTCTGGAATCATTCAAAACCCCAATAGGGTTGCGTGAAGGGGTTCTTCTTCTTCTTGTACATGGGTGACTGGTCTATTTGGCAGCCCGTTACCGCCACCTAGCGACATTATAGCGTTTTCATGAAGTGTGCGTTCTCGTGTAAAGGGTCAATAAAACTTGAGAACGCAACAGGACTTTGCCGTTTTATCTGGAGATGGTCGCCGTCTAAAAGAGGCCTTGGTCTTGTTTAATGTTTGATTTTCTGTTTTTCACACCATTGTAATGTTGTTTTGATCATAAGATTCCGATTACTGAAAGCCAAGTACTTGCACATTTTATTTGCAATGACACCCTTAACTCTGAGAGTGTACAAATGTAACCAAATGGATCTGTACAAGTCCATTCAGTTCCATCAGAGTTACAGAACCTGTTATGGTCATTCAGGGCTATCTCTCTATATATGTTTCATGTAATGTCAACTCATTTTGTATCTCTGTGGCAATTTCTTTTTACAAAAATGTCCACCACAAGCTGCTGTGGCACTGACCCCTGAGCCTTATTTGTTGTTTATACTTTGACGTGCAACAAGTGTCGCTCACCGGATATAGCCGGCCCAACAAGTTTGCAATGCATCGCATGTCGTTACCACAGCAACCAATGCAGATGGACGGACATGAACACGCAATTCTGATCGCTTGCAAATAGCAGTGTGAACAGTCGGTCCTAAAGATCAAATAAACGAATCAGATTTGCCTGCGGTCTCAGTCCTTCCCTTAGCCAGAACCTGATTGTGGAGGGAGGTTTCACGCGTGCAGATTTTTGCGGTTATAGATACTGTAATTTAATGAGTGGCTACTTACCGCCGCTGGTGAGGATCTACCTTACTCCTTAGTGCTGGGATCCGGTGTACTGCCCGCCTACTGTATCGGGCACGAGTCTTTCCACGTCCGTTTTAATTTATAGTTAACAAGGTTTACTGGATAATGCAACGGCCCTGCTCTTCAAATGCTCCCGCATTACATTGTGGAATTTATCCAAAGCCTAGCGAAGTCCATTATACAGATATTGCAGGTAATCATTTCTTAACGACATTGCAAGTGAAAAGCTATCGTTAACAGCCGCGAGTACTGATTTCGCCACAGGGCACGCCATCTTTGTTTACGTCACGTGAACGCACTAACCTATGTGAACGCACAACCGCAGATTGTAAGGGAAGTGAAAGGGTTCACACACACTAAGCTAGCTTAGCCACTGCTTAGTGATTAGTTTAAAAAAAAAAAAGATAATATAATTCATTGGCAATTCATTTATTGCTGCAATTCATGTTATGTTTGTGTGGCCCACCACAATAATGCATATAGGGGGAACACGGGTCTAAAGAGTCTATACAAGCCTGTGGTGTGCTTTCAGGTTGCAGAGCGGGCTCTGTACTATTGGAACAACGAATACATCATGAGTCTGATCAGTGACAACGCTGCCAGGATCCTCCCCATCATGTTTCCTGCTCTGTACCGCAAC
Source organism: Electrona antarctica (assembly GCF_951216825.1). Lineage (NCBI taxonomy): Eukaryota > Metazoa > Chordata > Actinopteri > Myctophiformes > Myctophidae > Electrona > Electrona antarctica. Next base: position 32,898,228 of record NC_136798.1, read on the forward strand.
TCCAAGACACACTGGAACAAGTCAGTCTCTTTTATACTCTACAATTCTCTATATATTGACGGTGGTAGAAGTGCTACTTGTTCTGCCGTTCAGTTTTAGGTGCTAGCAAGGAGAATGTTGATCACGTTAAACCTGGCTTCCCTACTTTGGGCATGGTATTATCGGCATGGCATACAGGCAGACAGACATACAGAGATCTCAATATATTTTTTATAAAACCTAGCCCCCTCCCCCCCTAGACTTCAAATGTTTATATGATTTATAGCAGTACAGCAGTTTTAATAGACATTAGTTAGTAGCAGTACTTGTGTGCTCTGCTGGCACCTCGACAGAGTGCATTTCTAGTTTTGTCTGTCATTAATTGTTTTGATGAATTGAGTACATAAGGACCGAAATGGAAACAAGCCATAGTGCATTCGTGGGTTTAAACACTCTTAGCAGACCTTGTATTGAACTGTCCTTCCCTGTGCTTTTTTTCTGGACACTGCTAATAAAGTATTCAATCAATCAATCAATCAATGGACACAAAAGGGACACAGACAGATGGTTAAAACGGGTGCTATGGCAACAGGTATAACGGTTATTGCATAACAGGGTGGGGTATGCATTCCCTATTTTCATTGTTGCAGAGTAGAGTAGAGTAGGCCGGTGCCAGGTGGTCACAGGTCTAGTTTTCTAAATCTACAAATTTACAACATTAGCTATTTTTATAACCCTAGAACACTAACGAACAATTACATTTGAGATTTTCATAATGTTGCTGATGTCTGAGGTGGGTGGGTCCTTTGGTAGCTTCATGATCCTCAGTTAGATCATAGGAGGTAGGTTTGTTTCCTTGCCCACACCCCTGTTTTTTGGGGGAAAGAATAAAATCTCCCTCATCTCCATGGCCTTTATTGCCTTTATTCTGAAAGATTTGGCGGCACCAGAAGTGTTAAAAGGCGCTTCAGACAAAACCTTAACGACATTGGACCCTCAAATTGTCTGCTAACCCCATCAACTCTCCCCCTCTCATGCAAGTCATGAGAGGGGGAGAGGTGGCAGTTTCTTCCCCTCTCATGCAAGTCATGAGAGGGGGAGACGTGGCAGTTTCTTCCCCTCTCATGCAAGTCATGAGAGGGGGAGAGGTGGCAGTTTCTTCCCCTCTCATGCAAGTCATGAGAGGGGGAGAGGTGGCAGTTTCTTCCCCTCTCATGCAAGTCATGAGAGGGGGAGAGGTGGCAGTTTCTTCCCCTCTCATGCAAGTCATGAGAGGGGGAGAGGTGGCAGTTTCTTCCCCTCATGCAAGTCATGAGAGGGGGAGAGGTGGCAGTTTCTTCCCATAACATTGGGCCAAATATACTCAGGGTTTAGCAATGGTTTGACAAATGTTGAGTTTAGTGTTCCTGGTTTAAATAATTTTATTAGGGTTAAGTGGTTTAAAAAATGACTGTTTTCAAACCCTGTGTGTGTGTGTGTGTGTGTGTGTGTGTGTGTGTGTGTGTGTGTGTGTGTGTGTGTGTGTGTGTGTGTGTGATTCTTTGCAGGACTATCCACGGGTTGATCTACAACGCTCTGAAGCTGTTCATGGAGATGAACCAGAAGTTGTTTGATGACTGCACACAGCAGTTCAGAGCAGAGAAGAGCAAGTGAGTAAACACGAGATCAAATCTTAAATTATTATTTTTTTAAACGGCATGGGAACATTTGTTTTTAATTATTTTATTTATTTATTCGTTTTTTTCATCTGAATTTGAAAGTGTTAAATAAAATCAGCAGAAAGTAATGGGGGGCATTTTATATGATTTGGTTTGCGTGTTGTGTTCTAGGGAGAAAGCCAAGTGGAAGGAGAGGGAAGACGCTTGGCTGAAGATTGAGCATCTGGCCAAGACAAACCCACAGGTGAGAGAGAGAGAGAGAGAGCGCTCACATCTGCATCTTCAAACCTGAATAGTGTGTTTTTGCCAGTACATCTCTTGACTCTGGTCTAGACTGGTTGTGTTCCTCATGTGACCCCTGTCTCATGCTGTCCCCTTGTCTGTCCAGTTTGTGGTGTACGTGGACTCGACGGGCCTGGGCAGTCCCATGGACATAGAGACAGACGGACTGCTGCTGGACGATGTCGGCATGCTGAAGAAAACCGTAGAGGAAGAAGCAACACATGTTACTGTAGGATAGTGTTTTTTTCCTTCTGCATGCTGCTAAGTGAAAATCAGCCTGACTATAATCCTATAATCATTTATATTTAGTCAACTAAAACTAGACTAAAAGTAAAACATGTATAACAGAATTTTATTCAAAAGACCATGACTAAAACTAAATCAACGCCGTTTCTCTCTCCCTCAGCTCCAGAGGGACCCGCGCAAATGTCCTCCGTTAATGAGGAGGAAGTCGGAGCTTCCCGCCGACATGACCACGGTCAAAGCGCTGGAGACTCACCGGAGAGCCGAGGACATGATCACCACAGACGCACACTAACACACACACACACATGCACACTCACTAACACACCAGCAAGTATCCACACGCAACACAAACAGGGGCCAGCACAACAATACAACTACAGCACCTCGCTTGCACACACAACGGCAACCAAACCGAACTCGACTGAACCGAACCGAACCGACCCGACTACAATACAGAACCACATTTCTCTACTGGAGATCAGAGAAGCCTGGTTTAGATGTAACACTGTTGAAACGCACGCACGCACGCACGCACACACACACACACACACACACACACACACACACACACACACACACACACACACACACACACACACAGTAGTCATAGTCCAGTAATGATGTCAGTAGTTCTGGACTGTTGCATGACCAGAACTACGCCCTTTACCCTTAAAACCCCTCAAAGAGTAGTATTCTTCTGTTTTGTCTGTCTCAGTCTCTCTCTCTCTATCTCTCTTGTCATTCATGTTGTTGGGGTGTAGTCATCTCTCAGGTCTTCTGTTTACTGTCCCCGATGTGAGTCGTCTCTCTCCTGCCTCCTCTTTCACAGATGTCGCCCAAATTAAACCTTACGTTTAGCTAGAACCACTTGAACCCTATAGCATCCCTCTTCTGGCTCTAACATTTGACATAATAGCTGGTCTTACCAGCTCATGGCGAACTTGTAGATCAGTGTTTCTCAAACTATTACATTTTGACGGTGTATGCTGTCAGAGTTACAGATTTGAAAGGGTCCATTTAGAACCCCCTCACGGAACCCAGAGAGAGTCCCTGGACCCCGCTTTGAGAACCACTGTTGTAGATTACCTTTTTCAGCTAAGATATTTTGTGTACAATGAAAACGGGAGAAGGCCTAGTTTATAACCTTTGGGAATCCTTTTCGACCAATTAGAGTTTAAGTGGTTTTAAAAAACAAACGTCACATTCGTGACATTTAAAAAAGTGGTTTAAATTCAGCTATGTTGTATCATTCACTACAATGACAAGACCCCGGGCTGTACAAAATGTGACTAGATATTTAACCGACTACCGTTTCGTAAAAGTGCAGCAAGCTACTGACCAAAGCACCACAGGTTACATTCCCCTGCAGAAAGTTAGCCTGTTGAAATGCAGATGACATTTGGTTCTAATTGAAAACGGAATGGAAAGTAAACCTTATTTATTCTGAACACGCAAGCTCTTTTGAAATGCTTGTTTTGCACAGCATTACAATTTTATTTCGTCAGTCAGGTGGAAACTGTTACTTTTCAGGAAATAGGAAAAAAAGGGTTCCAATGCCATCAATCAAATGTAATTATTTAGTCACGAGCTCTTGTTAAAAAAATGAATTGGTTAATTTTTTATAAAAACCACAGATTTATTTACTTTCAATCTGATATATGTATATTACCTATAATATGTAATTATAGACAATTATATATTTTTAAACTATTTCAAAAATATATTATATACACCACCAATTCACCATTAGTGATTTTAGACACTTTTTTTGTTGGTACAGTTCACTCAGTGTTCCGAGTGATGTATCATGAAACATTGGCACTTATTACCGTTCAGCCAATAAAATTGCTAAGTTGCAACTAACTGAAGTATAATTATAGTTTTAATTGTTTAACTAACCGCTTTATTAGTCGGGGATAAAGCCGGCAGTAGCCATTCAAGCGAATTTAAAAATGTAAAACTTTTTATTTTTATTAAAGTTAATTGGGGTGTTAAAAAACAAAACAAAACCTTGTGTGAAGGGTCAACATAGCTGACCGCTTTCTTTGAAACACAGGTTTGAAACACGGGTAACTAAACTCTGTACGTAGACTATAGCCAAAGAATATTCCCTGATTGTACTTGAGAGATTTATCTTGATTGAATATGGGTCAAAGTGACACAGGGCAACCGGTTGAATATGAAGTTCCTGTTTGTAAAGTCTAGATATGAATATTACGAACTGTCATGTTGGCTCAGCTGGGAGAGCAGCACACTACTTGCATCTTGGTTGCTGTTATTGACAAGCGATCTGTTTCTTTGTCATCTCCCTTATCTGCTGAAGAGTCGTAGATCTAACAGTGGGTCTCAAATGTTTTCATTTCACGCTCCCATAACTGTGTACAAAGGGAACCAAATGGACCCGTAACGGGTTAATTTGGTTCCATTTGTACACACTTAAGAGTTACAGACCCGTAAGGGTCCATTTGGAACCCCCTCGAAGGATCCCCCCGAGGTTCCCTTGGACCTCACTTTGAGAACCACTGGAAGTTTTGATCAGGACCGAGGTGTCTGACATCCAGTATTGATGGTCTGATGGAGGTCCAGGTGTTCTAGATTCAAACGGAGAACCGTGGCTTGGTACCAACTTTTACTTTTTCTGTCAATCACCTTTAGTTTTTAAATGGCGCTTGTATGATTTCATATTTAACGTTTAATGTTTTGATCTGTTCAATAGCCTACTCTGGGCAATAAGTTGGTGTGTGTGTGTGCGTGTGTGTCTCTGTCGGGGGAAGAGGGGGGGGGGCTTAAATAGTTCCTTGTGAATCTCCCCTGCTTCACTGGTGTTGAGTGGTTAAATATCAGAGGGTATTTGTCAAATAAGACATTCACATTTTCACTCCGTTTGAGTCATAAATCTGGTCACTCGGTGTACATGCTGCCATTCAAGTCATGCTAATACACACTCAAGCTCAGTGTGTCATACCTACGAGAGAGTCGCCGTACCTAGGTTCAGTGTTAACCTCCTCACTGACTGCCTGGCTCAGTGGCACATTGAGCCCAGCAAGGAGGAGGCAGGTTCCGGTGACTACCATCTCCTCTTCTCAAGCATAGAACTCCTTTCCTACTAGCTAGTTAAGATATTAGATGGCTTAAGTGGTGAGTTATGTTTTGCTTTTGAAGAAGTTGTACACAAGCCTTTCAGTTCACAGTGCCTTTTTAACTGTACAATGGAGGGGGGGGGGGGGGGGGGGTGGATTGGCTCAGCAGAGGGTTAAAGAGAAGAGCAGCTCCTGTTTAAAATCCAACATTGGTTTCCAAATGGAGACACCCCATCCAATGGAGCTCCTCGTTAGTGGGTATGCTCACCTCGTTAAACTAGCAAAGTGCATCCGAGCTGCTTTGACCGCAGCTCATGGCCTTGTTGGAACCCAACAAAGCAAGATTTGTAAGAGAATGAGAGGACTTTAACCCACGCCCTCTGACCACTTCAGCAAAGAAGCACTTCCTGGTGAAACTTGAAGAGAACGCAACTAAACGAGTAAAAGATTTGGAAATTCTCGATGCTGTCAGTTGTGGTGTGAAAGCGGGGAGGACAGCTCCGCCCCCCCTGCTGTGTGCCTATGATACGTTTAAAGAGCTACACTGCGTCCAAAATCACATGCTACATACTAATCGGTATGCCATTTTTAATACTTTTAATTTCAGACATACTGATAAGAGCATACAGAATGTTAGGAAAGTGCCCCATCTTGTGTCAATGCAGAAGCACTACACACATGTTCCCATTTCATGACTAGTTAAAGGTCTGGTGGACATGCCATTGGTTTTATGCCAGAGATTTGGTCGCTGCATGGCATGTATGTCACGGCTACCGCATTGCATTGTGGGACATTAACACCAGTGTTGTCCAGTGTCCAACGCACTGTAATATTACCCACATTTGGACTGCATTTTATTGAGTCTCCCATAATTTGACACTAAATGGTATGTTGGTATGGAATCTTCGGACGCAGCCCTAGTCTCTATAAGAGAGGCAATCGATCTCTCAACGCATCCCCTTGTACATCCTCGACCCTCTATCTGTTCTTTACATTCATGTCCCGCAATGTCAGGAAGCCCAATGTATATACGCCATAGGATGACTGTTGCTCACCCAAAATAGTGCCGATTTCTTAGCTTGTAGATCGGCACCTTTTTGGCACGTGACACCGTCGTGTCATGGAGTATGCTAAGCTTAACACCCTCCCTCCCATCAGACCTGCACGCTGTGGCCGTATGCCCCCCAAGCCCCCCTCCCCAAGTCATCCCAGCAAAACCCCGCCAGTTACAGAGTGGTTGTTCTTTGGACGTCTGAAAGTCCTACTGGATGCTTGCAAGGTTTTCCCCCTCTGTTGTGTTAATTATTTTTGTTGTTGCCTGCAAGAAGCTTCTCAAGTCAGTGTCTCTCCACTGAATGTGCAAATTGTAAATAATCCCATGCAAATCTCATTGGTTTCCTTCTTCCTTTGTTTTTTATTTTAAAATTTTACTCTATTGTCATTTGTCTTAAGAATAACATTTAACCGTTAATTTAAGTTTTTAAAAAAGAAATATATATACATACCAAAACCCACAGCCCATAACAGCGACTCATTCACTGATTTGATGAAAGCAAAACGATAATTCCCTTCGATCCTCAGTGTTTTCTCCATCCTCTGGGACTGGTGATGTGCTGCTGTTGTCACATTTACAAGGCTGTCATCAGAGAGTCTCATTAAAGTCTGTTCTTCATTTAATGGCTTTAATAATACTGTAGCTTCTTTGGAGCTCTTTCATTTTACATAAGCTTTTTTTCTTTACTTTTTTCTTTTGTAAGAATGACTGTATTGCAAGTGTCCTTTAGTATACTGTCTTGTACTAAATGGCTTCATCTAATATTGTACATATTATGTACTATTATTTTATGTTATATCTATTATTAAATGGTAGATTTCCATATTTTCTACAAAAATACCCCCGTGTACAGATTTCTGCAGATAGATGGTATGATAAAGATTTCAACACATGTGACTTTTTGCATTTAGAAACCGCATAGAATTTGGATAGTTTTTATTTTTAAATTTTTAATCGATTTGTAACCTGACATTTTCATTAATTTTTTTTGCAGCTCCGGGCGGACATATGTGTTGAGATTCGACATACGTTTAGCTTTTTCTGTGTGCTTTTATCCAAATCTCCAGTGGTGTACATCTATCTATATACAGTAAATAAAGAGAACATGTGAGTTTTATATTTTCATCCTAAACACATTGTGTGTGTGTCGTTCTTAGACAGAATTGTAGCCTCTTCCAGTGGGGGACAGTACATTTATTTGAATATGAATACCACTATAGTATTGGCATTAGTATCTGTACTTTACTTGAGTAGCCAATTTGTATCTTTGGATTCACTCCACTGCATATCGAAGCCAAAGTTGTACTTTTGACTTCAATTAGTGAAAATAGCCGATCTTGTAGAGCTGCTATTTGAACTATTGTTTCTTTTTTGCACATTTGAATACGTAATTATCTTTAAAAGCAAGTACACATTTTACTTAGTTTCTATACTTTGACTCAAGTACTGGTGTTGAGTACTTTGTCTACTACTGATTATACTGTATGTCCTTTTTAAATTCCCTCAAGATCTCATGGCCAATGACAAACTCTTCTTGATCCTGGCAGGCCAAGAAGCTTGTATACAATCCTCTCACGCCATCTTGTGGATTGCTGCGGAAATAAAAGTTGAACGCATCCGCATCCTTCCAGTATTTTTGTAATAATGGGATATATGGGCTAATATTCAGATATTTGTAGTATCCGTTCTTTTGCACGTTACCTACATTTTTCGTGGGAAAATGTGAGCTGACATGCATTCATCTTCACATACAGCTTGTATCTTCTAGTCAATTCATTTCTTGTACTTGAAGTGTATTAGTATGGATGGTAAAATATCAAATAACAATTAAATTATACTAAAGGGAACAATAAATATCAATACAAATTAGGCAAAATAAACAATCTATATAGTATTGCATAAACTATACTGTATATATCCAACTTCCTTTACAGTTTAACTTTCTACTTAATAGACTAATTGCTATGTACAGTATACAAACAGCACAGTGTACAGACAGTGGCTGCAACGTGAATATTCTAAAGGTCTGTATACTACTGAAAATGGCAACACACAGAAAGGGCAAGTGGGCAACAACGTGAGCGGAATCTGCAGTCCGTAAACCATAATCCTGTTACAGTTTATATCACTTTGTTGAGTTCAACCGTTTTAAGGTCTGAACGATTGTAGGCTCCACTACACGCTGTCGTTGGCCAGATATTGGCAGAGTGAACAGTCAATTTCTGGCACCAGGCCCACCCTAGGTGCAGCGAGGTACCACTCCAATTAAACACTTTGGAAATACCCTGACTGTAGGTGCGTTTCCATAAAGCCGTTTTTTTGCGCATTAAGGCTCTTGCGCAAAATCTCCTGGATGGAAACACATCAAAATGCGAATAAGTCTCCATTTTTCGCAAAAACACTTTTTCGCTTGGAGGTTGCGGATTTAGGTTTTTTCGAAAAAAGGGAAATGCGCAAATAGTGTATGGAAACACTTGCGGAAAAGGTTTTTAATTAGAAAGCATTGAACTCGCATTATATCGCTTTTGAACAGTTGGAAAATAAAATAAAAAAACGATGGGGAGGCAGTGGATTGAACGGTGCATGGGAGGGTGGCTAGAGAGGGAGAGGTGTTGTGGATACATACAATATAAGGTCCCAATTTACTACTACCCGACCCAGGGCCGGATTAACACATCTGAGGGCCCCTGGGCACTGAAGCTTGAAGGGCCCCCCTTCACATGCACGCGTAAATCTTTGTGCGTGCGCGTATTTCCCCAGAGTGACAGCCAGGCAGTAACAAACACATTATTTTTATTTGACCCACATAGTAAGCAAATGGGTAAGAGAATTCGCCAGTTCCAGTGTGTATTTCAGTGTTTTTACCTTTTTTGTGTCTAACCACCTGACGCGCTATGCATGCAGAATGAAAACAAAGCAATGCTGGATGGCGGACGTACGTCTTTTATTCCACCAGAATCACCTCTCCACCTGACCTCACACAGCCCAGTGGGCCCACCCACCTTGAACAACAGCCAATCACCTGACCTCACACAGCCCAGTGGGCCCACCCACCTTGAACAACAGCCAATAACCTGACCTCACACAGCCCAGTGGGCCCACCCACCTTGAACAACAGCCAATCACCTGACCTCACACAGCCCAGTGGGCCCACCCACCTTGAACAACAGCCAATCACCTGACCTCACACAGCCCAGTGGGCCCACCCACCTTGAACAACAGCCAATAACCTGACCTCACACAGCCCAGTGGGCCCACCCACCTTGAACAACAGCCAATCTAGTGCATTGTTGCTGCTTTACACACAATTGCACTTTTCAGCTGCCTTCTCACTAACAATAAAACACTAATCTTTTTAGACCATTTATTTCATTTGGATTATCAGGGAAAATTCCAGTGGAGCTACAAAAAATTAAAATAAAATAAACATTTTCTTGAGGGGCCCCTGGTGCCCATGGGCCCCTGGGCACGTGCCCAAAGTGCCCATATGGTAGATACGGCCCTTATATGTAGACGAGCAAATCGGCTAACCAACCTATGTGTTGAACATGGGCCTTTCCCTCTGGGCTCAACTTTCTTCCAGAGGGTCTCTGGACTGAATTTCCAGTTCTGGTACCCTTTGCGACCACCAAATATGTACAGCTCTCCATTGTAGGTAAAGGCTGAATGCTCCCAGCGTTCTTCTGGAAGAAGCTGTGCAGAAGGTGTTCTCAGCCAGAGGTTGGTCTCTGTGTCAAACACTCTGAGGATGTTGTTGTAGGCGGCGGCTCCTACCCCAAATACAAACATATTTGTCCCGATGATGGTGGCAGAGTGGTGTGATGAAGCGTTAAAGTTGTGATGTTAATTAAAGTCCAGAGGCATGAATTAGCTTGGATATCCATTGTCTGCTGTTCTTATAGCTCCTCGAGCCCACCCTGTTTCTTCAGGAACAGTATTTCCTACTTCCTGTTGCTGCTGTTAGTCATGGCTGCCAGTTCCCACCTGATGTCGTGTGGGAGTCCAGACTGCTTCAGATTGTGCTGAATAACCGCTAGTTTGCACAACGTTTTAAGACTAGGATTTAAGTCCAAGACATGCAGTTCATCAGGTCTGTCCAATGATCCAAAGAGGATGATGCGATCTCCCACCATGCAACAGTACATCCTATATCTTGAACATGGGCCATTCCCTCTGAGCTCAACTTTCTTCCAGAGGGTCTCTGGACTGAATTTCCACAGATCAGTGAAGTTCTGGTTCAAATTGTGACCACCAAATATGTACAGATCTCCATTGTAGGTAAAGGCTGAAGGACCCCAGCGTTCTTCAGGAAGAAGCTGTGCAGAAGGTGTTCTCAGCCAGAGGTTGGTCTCTGTGTCAAACACTCTGAGGATGTTGTTGTTACCGTTGGTGTCTCCTCCCCCAAATACAAACATCCTTGACCCAATGATGGTGGCAGAGTGGAGTGATGAAGCAGGAGGTGTAGTGCCTCTGCTGTTAATTAAAGACCAGACCATTGTGGTAGTGTCCATCTTGTACATGTCATTATAGTCTCCAGTCCCACGTCTCCATCCTCCATGGATAAACATGACCGTCCCCAAGACACAGGCTGAGTGGTTGGCCCTCGCCTCTGGAACAGTTCCAGAAACCTTGGTCTTGAACCATCTGTGGGTGTCCACATCAAATGCATAAAGAACATTACAGTGCCTTTCTGTGTCGCGATTATAACCCCCCCAGATGTAGACGATATAATCTATCATCACAGCTGTGTGGCCCCAGTGATTGGATGGAACCTCAAGGTGACATTCTCCTCTTCCAGTAGTCTCTGGGGTCAACTCCGTCCAGCATAAAGCCACTGTGTTGAACACGTGAACACCAATCTGATCCTTGTTGACATCACAGCACCCTCGAAATGAGTAGACTTTGTCTCCCACGGCAACAGCAGCCTGTCTGTGTGCATTAGGTCCTCTGTTCAGATGCAGCGTCCAGAAGAACATTTCTCACAAACAGCTCCTCCGGGGATCAAAGACAATTCCTCAAATGCTTCTCTGTGAATTAATGGCATCCTATTGTGTGCACTGGCACTTATATTGGTTCAGTGGTGGAAACATCACAAACATTGTGGCCAATCAAAGGAGCCGGTGGCTGTTGCAGTCCCTAATATGGCAAACTGATCAGAGTGACGTCATCAGAATGCCAACAACTTCCTAACTCCACCCTCACACAGCCCAGTGGGCCCACCCACCTTGAACAACAGCCAATAACCCGTCCGATTAATAATTGTGTAGTGTGTTCAAAGATCCCATATGAAGTCTGAATCCTCCCGAGTTGATCGGGGCGCTCCGATCATTTTGATATCTGGATCGCTACTGTATGGATGCAAGACACACACACACACACACACACACACACACACACACACGTGGTGTAGTAGACTAAACTTTTATAGCTGCCTGGGTCCCTGCAGGCTATTCGATTTCGATCCATGCATATGCTTCATATATTCTTATATATTTATATTCATTGCATAAGATAAGCAACCTAAACGTGTAGGCTATAGGCTATATAGCCGATGAAACAAGTTGTTCACAACTGTTTGCAGCTGCAATCAATCAATTTACAGTATAAACGACCAGTAGGCCTATGCTCCAATCGAGTCCCGTGACATATAGGCTACATGTGCCCCGAATATATTAAGACAAGCATTACACAACAAATCGTTCTTTGTACGTTCTTTGACTGTAGGTGTCGTCAATACTGTGAAAGCAGCAGATGCCCGCTGGCTTGCTGTAGACTTGCTGGCGGTCGGTCAGCCGCTGACCAGGGATCAGATTACAGCGCAGTATATGGGGTCCCAAATCAATGGTGTGAACATCATATGGATTAGGACTACTTCTTTACATGAGCCTCACTTTACTGGCAACAGTGCCAACTACTGCATATTTAATGAACTTATTTCATATGCGCATTTTATCAGTTTAATGGAAACACCGACAATTCACTTTTCTTTTTTCGACTTAATGAACATACGCTTTTTTTTCTCGCAAAGGCTTAATGGAACCGCACCTAGTGACAGCCACGCTGACTATGAGTGAAAACTCTTGAGTAGCCCAGCCCAAAACAACCCTTTTTTGAGTGTAGGACAGGGGTTCTCAACCTGTGGGTTGGGACTACAATTCTAAGTGCTTGTCGGTGGGGGGGAGATCCTGACTATTTTGAGGTGTCCCCAGTTCAAATATGACTTGAGGGGTCCCCAGTTCAAATATAATTATTTTGAGGGGTCCCCAGTTCAAATATGATTATTTTGATGGGTCCCCAGTTCAAATATGACTTTTGAGGGGTCCCCAGTTCAAATATGATTATTTTGAGGTGTCCCCAGTTCAAATATGACTTTTGAGGGGTCCCCAGTTCAAATATGATTATTTTGAGGGGTCGCGGCCTGAAAAGGTTGAGCACCGCTGGTGTAGAGAGGACCTACGTGTCTGGCTGCCCTGTCCTATAGTGATGTGCTGCACTATTAACCACTGTAGTCTTCAGCCCTGTCCTAGTGATGTGCTGCACTATTAACCACTGTAGTCTTCAGCCCTGCCCTAGTGATGTGCTGCACTATTAACCACTGTAGTCTTCAGCCCTGTCCTAGTGATGTGCTGCACTATTAACCACTGTAGTCTTCAGCCCTGTCCTAGTGATGTGCTGCACTATTAACCACTGTAGTCTTCAGCCCTGCCCTAGTGATGTGCTGCACTATTAACCACTGTAGTCTTCAGCCCTGTCCTAGTGATGTGCTGCACTATTAACCACTGTAGTCTTCAGCCCTGCCCTAGTGATGTGCTGCACTATTAACCACTGTAGTCTTCAGCCCTGCCCTAGTGATGTGCTGCACTATTAACCACTGTAGTCTTCAGCCCTGCCCTAGTGATGTGCTGCACTATTAACCACTGTAGTCTTCAGCCCTGTCCTAGTGATGTGCTGCACTATTAACCACTGTAGTCTTCAGCCCTGTCCTAGTGATGTGCTGCACTATTAACCACTGTAGTCTTCAGCCCTGCCCTAGTGATGTGCTGCACTATTAACCACTGTAGTCTTCAGCCCTGCCCTAGTGATGTGCTGCACTATTAACCACTGTAGTCTTCAGCCCTGTCCTAGTGATGTGCTGCACTATTAACCACTGTAGTCTTCAGCCCTGTCCTAGTGATGTGCTGCACTATTAACCACTGTAGCCTTCAGAGCTGCACTTGAGTTACAACTGGCAGGTGAGGGCATGGCAACAAGAGCGACCAAAAGAGTAAATCAAAGGACAAGATTCTTGGGCAGAATCTCCTCCTCTGTTAACAGGAGGGCTCTCCGGACATTCAGCTCTTATTCAGCCCGTTGTTTGACTATGCTTGCACCTCCTGGTTCTCTAACATCTCAATGGCACAACAAACTAAGCTTCAGACCTCCCAAAACAAACTAATCCGACTTCTTCTAGGCCTAGTGCCCATGACCCACCTTTTTGTAACACATTTTGATAGCATAGCTGGCTCCGGGTAGAAGACAGAGTCAAGCAATTGAAAATGGGACTGACTTTCAAAATTGTAAATGCGGATCTGCCATAAGTGCCCATTTACTTAACTGATTACCTAAAAAAGGCAATATAAGCAACTCCCCCAGCCACAACACTAGAGGGAGCGTGAATAATGATCTGGTGCCACCCACTTTTAGAACAAATATGGGTAAATTCACCTTCCACAACAATGCCACTCAGGTGTGGAATGCCTGCGCGCTGCGCATTATCAGTTCCTACCACATATCACTACAGCCCCCTTCCCTCAAAACTAGCAAATCACTGGTTTCCTTTAAGCAAGGACTGAAAATGCACCTGTCACTATCATCACTATCATCCGGTCAATAGAAGAGAAGATGATTGACCCAAAACTCTATTTGCCTTCTGGCTCAGCTCTCTTTTTGTGGTGTTTGAATCAGTGCAAAATATTATTTGAGAAATATATTTTAACCAATCTGTATGGTAGAGTACTATAGTTATACGGTGTAGGCCTATGTGTACAGGATATATATATATATATATATATATATACACACACCGTATTTATAATATACCATCTATAGTAGGCCTACGCCTGCAGTGGCTGGAGGTGGTCTCCCTACTCCTCCATTAAGACATTTGGACATATCCTGGTTGACAATAGAAGAATGACATGTGACTGGTTTCATGAGGAGATACATGGATGGTGGAACTGATAGATTGCAGATGGAGATATCTAACCAGCACACACACACACACACACACACACACACACACACACTCACTCACTCACTCACTCACTCACTCACTCACTCACTCACTCGTTCACTCACTCACTCACTCAATCACTCACTCAATCACTCACTTTCTCTCTCTCACTTTCTCTCTCTCTCTCTCTCTCCCTCCCTGTCGGCAGGCAGAGCCCTTTTGTTATCTAGGAGGTAATATCAATACAAGATCAAAAGAGCCTCCAACAGACTCTGTATGTTGTCCAGAGTCCTATCATCAGCCAGGCCAACAATACAGCCAGTACCAGTCTCTGGAATGCTTGGACTTTCCTCAACATTGCAAGTAAAAGATAAGATAGTACAGATATGATTCCAATCACAGCACGTGCGTACGTACGTGCACGTGCGCGTCTTACGCAGTGGTGGAAAGTATCTAAGTACATTTACTCAAGAACTTACTAGTTTCTTTGTAGATTTAAATTATTACAAAATTAAAGTGGCCACTTAATTATGCCCTATTTAAACTTTGACTTTTAGAAAATGGCAGATCTTCAAGCTCACAACATGTCGCACCTGCTGTTTTCTGTTTTTTTTTGGTACTTTATGTATATCTTCATGCCAATACTTTTGTACTTTTACTTTTTAATCGAGGGTATGCGTGTGACATCATCATCATACCAGGAAGTTATGCGGGAATGCGTACTGAGTGGCAAAAAACTACTTTCTGGCCTTGACAGCCCATACATCCAAACAGAAAAGTCCTATTTCATTGCATGAAATGACTTTAAACAACATTAAATTCACTTTGTCACTCACTTTGCCACTCGATTTGCCACTCGATCTGCCATTCACTATATGCATGCGCATACCCTCTATTCAGATTTGTACTTGTAACAGAGTGCTTCTACATTGCAGTATTGATACTTTTGGAAGAAATACTTTTACCACCACTGGTCTTGTTTCTTTTTCCCCAGCAGCTTAATTCCTCACAGCTGCAACCCACGACTCACACAGCCCTAACCGAGCCTGCATGGCAGCGATACACGCTGCGCGGAGCACCCCTTTCCTCTTAATTACTGAGTTTGTCAGACAATTAACTCACTGTCTCACATCAACACCATCGGCTCCCAATCATCTCATAAGAAGCATTCCTTTGGCGGCCTGCGATGCGTCACTGGAAATGACAAATAACAAGGGGCCCATGGTTGATTAAGCACTTTCAACACGGAGGCTCTATTTTGGGCATACATTGTTCAAAAATAGCTCACAATGCATTGCAAGCTTTGTAGCAGGAAATGAGCTCCCCTTGTAAGCTATACAGACCCCTGGGGGTCTGTATAGCTTACAAGGGGAGCGGAATGTATAGGGTTTACCTCAGGGTGTCCGGGACCCATAGGAGTCCTCAGAGTTCCTATACAGGGGGAGGCTGTCAAAGCTTTGTGTGATATGAAACAGTTTCTACATTAACCACTTGAACCCTAGCATCCCTATTCTGAGTTATTTTGGTGTAGGGGTATAAAGAGCAGACCAAGTACATGTGTGTTTTTAAGTATTGAGGGTTTAAGTGGTTAACTGTCTGAAAATTCACATTAGCATGAATCCAACCCAACGCTACACAACAATGTACAATGAACAATAATTTGCAACACAATTTTATACAGTATGTACAGTAGTTTGGGGGGGGGGGGGGGGTGTAAGGGGTCCTTGGCCTGAAAGACGTATTTGCTTTTAGTGGTTAAATTGTCTCTGACAGCCTTCCCCGGCCTGGCCCCTGACTGCCAGGGCCGAAGTCTTGCTGGGCAGCCAGCCTCCAGAAAGATCTCGTCACCACGGGAGATGTCAGAACCTAATTGCCATGGAAACAGCTGGGCTCAAAAGTTTTTGAGCGAGCGTCGACCCCATTGTGACTCAGTCCAATCAGGATTTTAGGGGAAAAGCTTTCAGCTGCAGCTGCAATACTTTAACTGTGTGTGTGTGTGTGTGTGTGTGTGTGTGTGTGTGTGTGTGTGTGTGTGTGTGTGTGTGTGTGTGTGTGTGTGTGTGTGTGTGTGTGTGTGTGTGTGTGTGTGTGTGTGTGTGTGTGTGTGTGTGTGTGTGTGAGAGAGAGAGAGAGAGAGTGACTCAGCATCGTTCCTCAGCTCGTGGAAGAATGGTTCAGATCGGTTCAGATGAACCGACTCAAGGGGGAACTAGCAGCCGCGATGACTCATACCTTCACCCAACAGCGATACCACTCTATCATCTTCTCTCCTCTCCCCCCTCTCCTTTCCTCTCTTCTATCCTCTCCTCTTCTTTTATCCTCTCCTCTTCTCTTCTCTTCCCCCACTCTCCTTTCCTGTCTTCTCTCTTCTATCCTCTCCTCCTCTCCTCTATCCTCTCATCCTCTCTTCTCTCCTCCTCTCTCCTCTCTTCTCTTCTCTCCTCTCCTCTATCCTCTCCTCCTCTCTTCTCTCCTCCTCTCCTCTATCCTCTCCTTTCTTCTCTCGTCTCCTCCCCTAGCATCTATTATTATTATTACATTATACTTCTGCCTGGCACTTTCATCCTGCTTGGCTGTTGTGGAAAAAGTACTCAAATCTTTTACTTAGTAAAAGTATCAATACTGCAATGTAGAAATACTCTGTTACCAGTGAAAGTGTGGAATTCAAAATGTAATTGAGTAAAAGTACAAAAGTAGTGGCATCAAAATGTAAGTTTTCATAATGTAAAAAACGTATACAAATAGCAAAACTACGAACTTCACAATGCGTCGCGATTATATTTTCGAATGGCAAAAGTGGCAAAAAATTGGAAATACCTCAAAATTGTATTTAATAAAAGTACACCACTGCTGCTTGGCTAGCTATTATTACTGTAGTCTACTACTCATAGCCAGACCAAGAGAGATACCTATTATTACTGTAGTCTACTACTCCTAGCCAGACCAAGAGAGATACCTATTATTACTGTAGTCTACTACTCATAGCCAGACCAAGAGAGATACCTATTATTACTGTAGTCTACTACTCCTAGCCAGACCAAGAGAGATACCTATTATTACTGTAGTCTACTACTCATAGCCAGACCAAGAGAGATACCTATTATTACTGTAGTCTACTACTCATAGCCAGACCAAGAGAGATACCTGTTTATTACTGTAGTCTACTACTCATAGCCAGACCAAGAGAGATACCTGTTTATTACTGTAGTCTACTACTCATAGCCAGCCCAAGAGAGATACCTATTATTACTGTAGTCTACTACTCATAGCCAGACCAAGAGAGATACCTGTTTGCTGATACGTCTACTGAGATCTACATGTATTCAACAACACTGGGTGGAAATAAAAATAACAAAACACAAGAACACTCCCACCAAAACATGCTCGCCCTGCAGGTCAAATATGGCCACCTTAGAGCGGTCACCCTAACCCTAACCCTAACCCTAACCCTCACACGGCAGGTATTCCTAAACGTAACCTCAATAAAACTATGCCTAAACCTAACCTTATTCCTAAACATAACCTCAATAAAACTATCACTAAAACTAATCTTATTCCTAATCTTAACCTCAGTAAAACTATGATTTAACCTAACCTTATTCCTAATCTTAACCTCAATAAAACTATGACTTAACCTAACCTTATTCCTAATCTTAACCTCAGTAAAACTATGACTAAAACTAATCTTATTCCTAATCTTAACCTCAGTAAAACTATGCCTAAACTAAACCTAACCTTATTCCTAAACGTAACCTCAATAAAACTATGACTAAAACTAATCTTATTCCCAATCTTAACCTCAGTAAAACTATGACTAAAACTAATCTTATTCCTAATATTAACCTCAGTAAAACTATGACTTAACTTAACCTAACCTTATTCCTAATCTTAATCTCAGTAAAACTATGCCTAACACTAATCTTATTCCTGTGTGTGTGTGTGTGTGTGTGTGTGTGTGTGTGTGTGTGTGTGTGTGTGTGTGTGTGTGTGTGTGTGTGTGTGTGTGTGTGTGTGTGCGTGTGTGCGCGTGTGCGTGCACGCGCGTGCAGGCGTGCGTGCGTGCGTGTCTGTCTGTGTGCGTGCGTGTGTGTGCGCGTGCGCACTTGTGCGTGTGTGTCTCTCTCTCCCCACCACTCAATAATAGAGCACATGAGCATTAGGTCTCTGAGAGGTTACAACGCATGGCTACCCGAGGCTACTGAGGTGAGTGTTTTGTGATGGGAGCCTACGTTCATTCACCGGGCCTGGGATCTGCAGAGTGAGACACACACTGTTGAGAGGCCAGTGCATATGCCAGCACTAAGATGAACAGGCAAGCATATGGGTTTAAAATGTAGGCCTAGTCCTGCACCTGCCATCTTGAGTGCATGGTCCTCCAATTGGTGTAGAACTAATTAATTTGTTTGAACACCTGTTTGGTCCCCAACATGGTAGGTTGTTGGACTACATTTGAAACCCATCATGTACAGTATTAGGTGTATCTTATAATAAAGGGTTCCCCAAACATTTCAGGCCCACAACCCCCCAAAAGATCCCTATTTGAACTGGGGACCCCCCACCACGACGAGCACTGTAGGCATTACGTTTAGTTTGAAAGAAAATAGTGATAGAATAGCATCACTTTGTGAGCTTGTCTGTGGGTTTTACAAGCAAATGGAAAGTATTAACACAAGAGCTTGCACTGGAGCTATTGGAACACAGGTTGTTATTGTCCATTTTTCTGAAAAGTAACTGTTTTGGACATATAAGGTTTCCACCCGACATTTTGTAGGCCTTTTGCGTTACGTATGAAAGTAGGGCTCGATAAGCGTTGTGCTTCTCACTGTCCCCTTTTTCCGGCATCTTGGACTCTAGCTGTTATGTCAAACGACTACCTGTACTGTGAACTTGTTTTTCTGATTGTGGCACTGTGGCACCAAATTGCAGTGTTCTTGTTCTAAATTGCACTGTTGTACAGACACAGATGTATTCTTTTTTTAAATGCTGAACTGAAAAGTAGGATTCGGGGACATCGTGGTCATTGTGAAAGCTTGCGTGCAGGTGCGGGGGGGGGACAGCAGTACGGGTGACAGCAGTACGGGTGACAGCAGTACGGGTGACAGAGCAGGTGATGAGTCTGTCTCCGTGGGACACAAGGTCAACCTGACTCACAACCCTCACCATTATTCCATACATTGAATACAAAACAGACGTCATTCAGTTTGAACAGAATGTGTTCCCAGTTCCCACAAATGCACTTTGTGCCTTGTTTGTACTCTACATCTGCTATGTTTGGATTTGATTGCAACGTTTAGAAGGCATCTTGTAGAATCGGCTGATTGCAATTGATTGAAAACTTTATTTACAGTTTGCTTTGGAATAATCACAGGAAATCAATACAAGGTCTGAGAGGACTATTAAGTCATGTTTCCATTGGTGTCGTACATTTTAAATTAATCAGGAACTTAATGGGATAAATCTGGCTTATAACTGCGGCCACGGAAATGTCACAGCTGCGGATGATGTTTATATAAATTAATGCGACTGATGCAGGAAACGCATGCGTACTGTCTTCTCCTCCGGTCTGATTAGATCACTGTCTGCTGGGACAGAGACCTCTGCATATATGTCACACCTATTGTTACGAAGGATATGAGATATCAGTGTGACGCCACAGCAGTGATGTCACACCGAGTATAAGGTCTACCCTAGGAAGTTGAGAATGAGAGTGTACCAGTACAGACCAGCTAGAGAATAACTCTAGACACGTAGCATCGACAGCTTGTAGCACCAAGCGAAGACGTTCTCAACTCCAGGGCTCAAGGTCTCAGACCTCGGCCTCCAGTAGATAATCCATCTACACAGGTAGACTAGTTCTACCCCCATTGTGCCAGACTCTCCAGTCTTCGGTGTTGGGTCAGAGCGTCGGACAGAAGGAGCCTGCGAGCTCCCGGCCTCTTCCACTGATCTAGACTTCAGCGCAGTGCTCGACGGGAGGAGAGTGGCGCCACCATCAACGGTCAACCACTGCGCGGCAGCCTCGCCAGTCTTACCAGCTGACAACAACCTTCAAGAATTCCTCATCGCCACAATGGTGATGAGTCCTGACCCGCTGCGTCGCGGCGCACAGACCTGTGCGCCAAGAGACGGCCGCGAGTCTGGCTCGGTGCCCGCCGCACAGCGCAGAGACGTATGGGCCAAGCGCCACGGCCAAGCCAACCTGTCGGCGAACCAATACCAGATATTGGGTGCCCTGGCAGACGTGCTCGGCAGCGAGCCTATCATCCTCGAAACATTTGACGGCTCTAGCCCCGACTCCTACCCGAGATTCAGGCGAGACTTCGAATATTACTACGGCGCGAACTCAGGATATTCCGACGAGCAGCAGCAAAGATTCCTGCGGAAGTACACCACAGGCGCTGCCCGTGACTGCATCCAGAGGGAGCTCGACGACACCAAGTCGCCAACGGCGTTCGCAGACGCCATGAGCAAGCTTGACCACCACTACGATGGCCCTAACAGAGTCGACGTCCTTACAAGACGCATCGACAGGCTCACGACGCTTACGAACGTTGAGCATCTTAGCGCCCTCGCAGCCCTCGTCCGCGAACTAGATGACAAACTCTGCGACCTGGACCGCGACAACAGCTATTTAGGTAACCCTGTCGCCTCCCGGGCCGCCGAGCGCCTACCAGGGTTCCAGTTGACCAGCTGGATGAGCACCATGACGGTGATAATCGGCGGGCGACTTCATCGGACCACCACCCTCGGCGACTTCGCCCGACACCTGCGAAACGCCATACCCACCTGGCGACAGGCATTCCCCGCCGTTCCCATGATGTCGGACGACCACAGCTACCAGCACCCACAACCCGCCCACCCTCCGCCGCAACACGGGGCCGCGCCCCCTTACCGGGGCCCCCCAACCCACTCCAACAGGCGCAAACCACCAGCCCACCGCCATGATCAATCCCATGGACATGATAGGGGGAGGGGACAGCGGTCATCTACCATCAACGACCTCACCCTGAATAAGACAAAGCCTCAATCCATGGCAGGCAATCCACGGCGACCATCCAAATACTGCCCGGTCTGTGATACCAACAAGCATTTCACGAACTTGTGCCCCGCCCTTAACGTAATGACTAAAGCTCAGAAGGAAGAGTGGATAAGAGCGAATAACAGGTGCCACAAGTGCGGGAGGAGTCATCCTGCCGACAATTGCAACCTTACTTCCACCGGCATGCCATGCAGTATTTGTCCTGGCGACCACCTGGTAGCCTTTCACGAAATCAACACCGACGCCAGATACACCAGGCCAGGGATCACGCAAGACAAAGAACTGTGCAAAGACTAGTTCGGACCAATAAGTTCCCCTCTACGGGCAGGACGTCCAGCCTTACAACCTAGATGTTCTGCAGAACTAGCGCCAGCCGCAGCCTGAGAATATCATCCCAGGCAACAACCTCCGCTTCGAGCACAGACACGCCAGCTCTAACTGCTGCTGGCCAATCGCCCCTCGTGAAGAATCCTGCCACCAGGACGCGGCTCCCCAGACGCAGTGACGCAGCCGCACCTACACGCGGTCTGTGACACGGCAGAGTGGAAATCGACAGAAGCAAACCGTCCCGCGAACCCCACGGTCGTGAATAGTGAACTCAAGAGCTTCACTAGGGGGGAGTGTTATGAAGGATGTGAGATAGCAGTGTGACGCCACAGCAGTGATGTCACACCGAGTATAAGGTCTACCCTGGGAAGTTGAGTACAGACCAGCTAGAGAGTAACTCTAGACACGTAGCATCGACAGCTTGTAGCATCAAGCGAAGTCATTCTCAACTCCAGGGCTCAAGGTCTCAGACCTCGGCCTCCAGTAGATAATCCATCTGCACAGGTAGACTAGTTCTACCCCCATTGTGCCAGACTCCCAGGCTCTCTGAAGAGAGTCCTCGGTTATACCTATAGTGGCTGGTGCTGCATGGCTCTCTGGGTAATGTTGTCCACAGGCCCTTTTTGAGAAGGATCTTATACAGGACAGTGTTTGTTGTTGTTTTGTCATTGATTTTCAATGAATTGATTGACCAAATGAACAAAATTAAAATACCATCACTGCATAAAAATTTATCAACAAAGTATTTGCTATAGAAACTGGTCAACCATTGGCTAAATTGTCAAATAAATAATATATGTAAGAAAGAGAAATTGTGAAAATAGATTGTAGTGAAGTACAAAGTCCAATATCTTTCTCTGAGATATAGTGCAGTAGTACTGCATATTGTAAATACTCCAGTAAAGTAAAAAAAAAAAGAGAAACTCCATGTTGTGTGTGTGTGTGTGTGTGTGTGTGTGTGTGTGTGTGTGTGTGTGTGTGTGTGTGTGTGTGTGTGTGTGTGTGTGTGTGTGTGTGTGTGTGTGTGTGTGTGTGTGTGTGTGTGTGTGTGTGTGTGTGTGTGTGTGTGTGTGTGTGTGTGTGTGTGTGTGCGCGTGCGTGTGCGCGTGCGTGTGATGTCCCTGTCTGTCTGTCACGGTTCATGTGGATGTGATCAGTCTTTGAGGAAGACAAGCATCTTGGTACCAGCATTGAAAGGGAAGGCTGAGCCACTCACATTATGCGTATAACATTCAGGGTGATAAAAGTTGATGGGGCATGGAATGAAATGGAAGTGCTGCAGGGACTGGAGAGGAGGGTCATGACACACACACACACACACTTTGGCTTGCTGCCCAGCGAAGGTGCTACAAATGTGGTTGCAATTTGACTTTTTCACCCTGAAAAAAAGGAATACAAAATTGACAGGGTGCGCAAGCAGTGTTGCCACGTACGCTTACTATAAGTGCACCTCGCGCTCATTTCTGTAAAGTCGCTCCTGAATATTGGTACAGTAGTTGTGTTTTTTGACAGGGGGGAGGGGGGGGTATTTATGATCTGCTATTTTCATATAACCGATATACAGTATATAGGTTTAATTGAAGTGCTCATGTGGCCTAATAGTCGCGTCTTTGGGGCTTGTTTTCCTAGACCTTGTTACTTATTATTTCTCTCACAAAATACTAGTGCCATAAGTGAGGTGTTTGTTCACTCCACTGTGGCATGGAGGAGGGGTTGTTGAAAGCAGTAATGATGGTACTGTATAGCCGAGTGTTAAGCCCAAACCCCTACTGGATATGGGGAGGTTACCTCCCCATATCCAGTGACCTATATACAATAATTGTACTCTTCTGTCCTTTTTCTCTTTACTCATCCCTTTGTTAACCGTTGGCCCCTATGTTCCCTTGAGCATACTGTATATACAGTATAGTACCCATGTGTTGCCATGTCTACCTATTATAAGCGACTTTTGGCATGTTTTTCTGTAAAGTCGCTTATAAATGGCAAAATGGTGCATGTATATAGTGCCTCTATACAAGGCGCTTTACAACGATTGTGCATCACATTCACCCATTCATACAGTACACCTATGGCGGAGGAAACCATGCAAGGCAGAAGGCACCAACCTGCTCATCGAGAGCAATTTGGGGTTTAGTGTCTTGCTCAAGGACACATCGACACTAACTCGACACTAACACTAACTAGCTGGGAATCAAACTCGCGGATCGCCGCTTTACCTCCTGAGCCACTGCCGCCCGCAACTACCGTAAATATTAGTAGTAGTGGTTGTGTGTGTGTGTGTGTTTTTCTTTTTAAGCTTGTTTCTAAAGTCAGTCTCTTTTTTGGGCTTTTAAGACTCCCCATCTAAAATATTTTGTGCCAGGGACCCTCATACCAGATTTGTGTTCTTAAAAAAGTCCTAAATGTAACCTTTTGTCTATTTTCAAATAGACAATAGGTTTAAATATGTGTCACGTGTTAAGGCCTATTCATGCTCCTTGGTGGTTAATAAAAACAGAGATGTATTCGGGTGAGCAGTGAGTCGCTTACCACCGTGGCGTGCCGTCATGTTGTAGTTTTCGGTGGTCACCTTATCACCTAAAACTGGAGTGTGAATAGGCCTTTAGTCGCTTATTTCTTCACACAGTCAGGATCTGGCAACACTGTACAGTACGTTATGTGTACAGTATGTACAGTACAAGTCATTGTCTGTGTACTGTGTATTGTATGTCTGACGAAGGTCCCACCGCAACGGAAAACCACTGTTTAATTCGGTTGCCTGGCGACATACCCAAATCACCACTACCAGAACTACTGCCTTCTCCACTTCCCCTGGCATTGTGCCATGTAGTACGCCGTGTCCTGTCTGCTCTCAATGTCAGCGCTGGCCAGATATACTGTCCCAGCTGGATTACACTATGTGTATCTAAAGGGATACCTATACTGTAGCAGTGGTTTTCAACCCTTTTCATAGCAAGGTCTATTATTTATTCTGCATTTCAGCCACGGACCAATTCTGATGAGATTTAGCCTCTCAGACACAAAACTTAAAGAATATGTTGTTGTCGTTGGATAAGATTTAAGTGTTTAAGATCTATAACTATAAGGGTCCATACTCCATTTGGTTACAAACTCTCCATTTTCTCTAAACTGAGTAGGCCATTAACCTTTTCCGAAAATAGGCGATGTAGATTGACTATATTTTCACAAAATGTTAGCCTCAGAATAGGGATGCTAGAGCTCAAATGTAAGCGGCCAACCTCCATTGGACTGCTAATTGTTTATATAATTGGATATAATTAGACATTTGTGTGTAATTGACCATGGGAAGAAGGCCTCTGTTGAGAGTGTCAGCCATCTGGTTTGTGTGCAGCAAAGGCCACTGGCAGGTCAGAGTTCTGAACATCCATTATATGTAACATGAGCACACACACCTATTGTGTTCATCCTACACACAGAGTAGAGAGTACACACACACACACACACACACACACACACACACACACACACACACACACACACACACACACACACACACACACACACAGAGTGCTGCTGCTGCACAACAATCAATAATGTGATTATTTCTCATGGCCGCACTAATGGCTAATTTATTATCCATCATATGACTGTGAAACGACGGTCGATCTACAAGACGCCGCGTCGTCGAGCTCGTAGATCCCTCTGTTTTCATCTCACAACAACACACCGTCGTACATCACCATCTGAACGAGGCTGTCATGGTGAGGTATGATCCTGTCACAGAGCCAGACAGCGGGTATTCCCTGTCCGCCGCCGGCTGAGCCGCGTCACAAATCATGGACACATGCAGGCAGGGAGGGACACGTGCGTCACTCTGGGAACCCGCTGAGCGCTGCACAAGTGCACAGAGATAGAGCCATAGAGCCTATGGCGCAGCGGGGGAGGAGGGAAGGGCTGGGGTGCACCATCTGGGTGAGAAACGGTACTCACAATTTTCAAAGTTAAAATTTTAAAAGTATCTGTAATATAGAAAAGTCCGGAATTTAAAATGTTCTCGAGTAAAAATACAAAAGTATTGGCATCAAAATGTACTTAAAGTACCAAAGGTAAAAGTACTCCTAGTCCTAATGCAGAATGCTCCTGTTTCAGTTTTTCAAATGTATACAATTCTTTTGAAAATAGCCGATCTACAAGCTTCTAGATCGGCTAGGCCTATTTTCAAATGGCTGAAATGTATAGGGTTGAAGTGTTTTGTAATAATATTCAAAATCTACAAAGTAACTGGTAATTCAATTAAGTTTTCAAATAAATGCAGTGCAGTAAAAGTACTATTTTGATCCGAGATGTAGTGGATTAGGCCTAGAAGTGAAAGTATTGGAAATCGGAAACACTCCAGTAAAGTAAAAGTACCTCAAAATGTTACTTTACAGTACTTGAGTAAATGTACTTAGTTCATTTCCATCACAGGAGTGCTCATTCAATGTTTGTTCGGCACCTGGTGCCATAGCACCACAAATGGCCCTAAAACAAGGCTCCAGACATCCCAAAACAAACTGGTCAGGGTACTTGGCCAGTTGGCCTTACTCCCAGAACCCACCTCACCCCCGCTCATTTTGATAGGTTACTTGGAAAGGCTTGCAAGTTTCTTTACTCTGTCGTCAACCCTAAGCAGCAACTTGCAATGGGCCTGGTCTACAAGATTCGCTACACCCATGTACCTACTCAAACTACTTCCTAAACATCAACACCGTCCACACTGAGTCACACCAGAGGGAGTTCCACAAATCATGTTCAAACCAGATTCGTCTCAATTCTCAAACAAGGGGTTAAATTAATTTTGCTCCTATACGCCACCCTAGTATGCCACCAAAGCACTTGCAGGTGGCTGCAATTCAAAACTAGCTGGCACCAGTAAAAAAAAGTCAGTCCGTTTGGTCTGATGAATTGAAAATGGAGGACCGCAAAGGAAACAAGCGTTGGTGCTTAATTGGGTTTTTTAATCCTCTTAGCAGATCTTGTATTGAACTGTGCTTTCCTGTGCTTATTCTACAAACTGTTAAACTTAGAATATAGTTTTTCTCTCCAATCAATCAAACTGGTGGTGAGGGGGGAGGGGAGGCATCGATCGCCTCCTCCACATGCAGCCAGAGTTCAGACAATTACATTCCACTGCAGGTATAACTGTGTGTCTATAGCAGCATCCATAAACAATGGCCTACAGCAGGGATGGAAGAAGCACTCACATGTTTTAATGAAGTTGCAGTAAACTGCAATGCAGATATACTCTGTTACAATTAAGTGGAAGTCCTGTATTCAAAATGTACATGAGTGTACATATGAGTCTTTGGTATGACCACGTCCGGGTCATACCAAAGACTCTAAAAAATGGGACCCAGTGCCTCCCTGCTTGGCACTCAGCATCAAGGGTTGGAGTGGTAAGTCCCTGCGACATGCTAGCGTCATGTCCAGGGGGTTTTACTTGTACATCAAAGCTGCCTCACGCTACAGAAACAGGAGATAGGCTCCTGCTCTATGGCCTATGGGCCTCATGGCTCGGCAAGTACTTTTACATAAAAGTACAAAAGTATCAACATCAAGTAACAAAAGTAAAACTAGGCTACTCATTGTGCAGAATGTCCCATTTCAGAAGTTCAACATGTATAAACAATCTTTTGAAAATAGCCGATCGATCTACAAGCTATCGCGACGCATTGTGAGCTTGTACAGTAGATCTGCTGATCTGTGTTTAGTATTAATAATCAAAATGTAAAAACATAAATAGTCATTTAACTCTTCAAATAATTGTAGTGGAGTAAAAGTATAATATTTGCCTCTGAGATGTAGTGGAGTAGAGGTAAAAGTTTGCAAATTCTGTAAAGTACAAATACCTCAAACTTGTACAGTACTTGAGTACATTCACTTAGTTACTTTCCACCACTGCAAAGTTACGATAAAAATATTTCAACATTTTAAAAGGTTTTCCCATGGACCGCCTGCAGATATGAAACAGTGTTGTACCCACTGTGTGGGTGTGCGAGTCCTCCATGCGTCCTGTGTGAGTCTTGTGTCAGTGAGAGCAGACTGACCCATCTCTCTATCTGGGAAGATCTCCAGATAAAATCAATCTCATAGCAACAAGCGTTGCCCGGGTAACCCCGGGGTTGCAGATGCCACCCTGGTGGCACATAGTGACGTGGAGTGACTCCCAGGCTGACATTTATCCGATCACACCAAAACTGTAAACTGAACAAAAAAGTTACTTCTTCTCACCTTGAGTGGCCGTTTGCTAAGTTAACCCGAGTTAGTTATTTGGCTGTCGGGTCAGCTTGGGCATGTTTCCTTCAGTCTCAAAAGGAAAACAGTTTGCTGCTCTCACCATTGTACTGTGCAAAAACACAAGCAAACTGCAACAATGTTTTGACCCTGAGTTTGGTCGTCCTCAGGTGAAGATAACAGTTTAGTGATGCAATGGGTGCAATGGGTTCAATATACAACAATGCAGAAAAGCATGATTGTTTTGATTCCTTTCACATCCCAGTGATCCCACGGGGGAACTTCAGTTTTCAGCTTCACCACAGCTGAATGCTGCCCACAGAGGTGTGCAGAGGGGGGAGCAGGTAGGGGTTAAGTGTCAGGGACACTTCGGCACATTGCTGAGAGCTGGAATCGTACTAGTCTATTTGCCAGCCCTGTTGTGAACCCGGACACTTTGAGTACCCTAAGTTTTATCATGTTAGAAATGTTGAGTATGGATCCCCAGCATTTAGAAACTGCTGGATGTTAACTTTATATGTTGGGCAATTTTCATAATTAGCGTAATGATGATTCTGAATCCATTCATTGCAAGCATTAGTTTTGCACGAAAAACACTCCTTCGGCTAAAATTGTCCATAGTCATCATCACAAATGTGATGAGGTCAGCACATTTGGTCTAGTGGACTATATTGGGTTACCTTCCAAAGTTCCAATACATCTGGAGTGCTAGGCGGGCTCACTATAACCACTCAGCTATATGGCTGAGTGGTTATATGGCTCGTACATGTTTTTAAGATCGAGGTCCCACTAATGCCAACCAGTCTGTCGTGTCCAGACTCATATAGTGCACTGCATGCAGTGCATGAAGACTTTGAAGAAATGAAATGAATGTGTTTTGAGAGGTCACAGCTAGTGACCATATAACCTTTGACCTGTGAGCGCTTACTTCTAATCAGTTCATCACGGATGTGTGCATGCCAAATGTCATGAGATGAGAGAAAAGCCGATTAACAGCCAGAAGATACGCACACATCCCAGACCTACTAGGCTGGGTGCTGGTGGATCAAAACAGTTAGACGGTATACATGAATAAAAATCTGCACGCCACACGGTATGTGCGTGACATCAGCATCATACCCGGAGGTTATGCGGGAATGCCTACTGGGTGGCAAGAAAACTACTTTCTGGCCTTGACAGCTCATACAGTACATCCAATTGCATCTGATTGCATTAAACAACAGTAAACTCATTTGCCACTCACTTTGCCACTCGATTTGCCACTCACTTTACGCATGCGCAATTGCGCATACCCTCTATTGGAGGATAAATGTAAATAATAATAGGATGGATTGTGTGATTTTGTATTCTCGTGAAATGCCCTCAATGCCCTCATTTTACTGTTTGTGCAACCGGTGGAGTCGGCTTAGGTCCTGTATGTTCCCTCACTTCTTTGTTCCATGAGCATCATGGGGCCAGCGGTGGAATAAAATCATCATTAAATGTTCTCGTCAACATTCTCAAGTAACAACAAGGTAGAGAAAGAGATTCAGTGGTTCTGTGATGTGCTTCATAGTCTCCTCTAAGCACTGGGTCGGGTAGTGTCTGAACACAGTGTGAAAGACAAAGATTCCTTTCATTGTGTAGGAGGAAGATTATGGATGGTTGTGTACATCAGACGGACAGGTTTTTACTAGATAAAGCTATCAAAGTTAAAAATAGATACTAGATAAGATGTACTTTGCTGGCTTTTTTCCAAAACTATTAGCAACTTATTACTTAAGTTGCTATTAAATGCCTTGATGTCATATTCGACCATAGGCCTAAAATTGCCTATCAATATTATTTATTATTTATTATTAGTATTTGTTATTAAACCCCTCTGGCGTCTCCCATTTTTTTTTTAAATGCAGATTTTGGCCATGGGTGGTATGGCCG
Source organism: Electrona antarctica (assembly GCF_951216825.1). NCBI lineage: Eukaryota > Metazoa > Chordata > Actinopteri > Myctophiformes > Myctophidae > Electrona > Electrona antarctica. The sequence continues at coordinate 32,928,256 of NC_136798.1, forward strand.
ACTTGACTAGTTTGTACTGTAGCCTAAGGGATATTTCTCATGTTATTTTAACTTATAAACACATTTCGGAAAAGAAACAATATGAGAGCTTTACAACAGAAATCCAAATAGGTGACTAACTATTAGGACATTTGAACACTGATGCCTGCCGTGGGACAGGGTCTCAATGGGACACCTGAAAGTCTTAGAAATGAGGGACTGTCCCACGCAAAGGGGGACATCTGATCACCCCAGTTCAGGTGTGCGGGGGATGCAGACTCTCAAGCATATGGCACACGTGAACCACACAAAGAGAGGGAGACAGAGAGACAGCTGTGGAACATACTTTACAGCACTGTTTCCCAAACACTGGCTCAGGACTTTTTATGGGTCCCTTTATTTTTTGGTTCCTACATTTTGTTTTTAATTATTATCATTTTGACATAATTTTCAGTAATTTCATGAAAAACTCTAAGAAATTCCATAAATTAGAGGTTAGATCGGCTATTTTCACTATAGTTTGGGTGCCCGGGTCAATCAAAAACATAACATTTCTCTTTTGGGTCACCGGCTAAAAAGTTTGGGAACCACTGCTTTGCAGTATCTCCAAACCGGTACTTATATCAAACCATACATTTGTTGTAATTAACAATATTCTGAATATGAATAACATAACTTACGGTTCCCAACCAGCTCTCTTCCAAAAGAGGCCAGAGGGAAGTCAGTGGACACCTTGTTCTCAACACCTCTGTTTTGGTGTTTTCACACAGCCAGAGCCATGTGGACCAATTCCTTTTTAAACAGCAAACTACAATAGCAGTGGATTGTAATGCAGCAGAGCACAGACCGTTTGTGAGTCACCTTTAAACAATCAGATTGTATTCATCACATCTGAATGAAGTTATCATGTAACTGGAACTATTATGGTCTATACAATATGATCCTCTGATCATTAAACAATGGTCATGTACACACACACACGCGCGCGCGCGCACGTTGCCGCTGTGCTATCAGGGATCGGGTGCTCAGATCTGGAGACATGACGCATTCATGTTATGACTATACAGCAGGATAGCTGATACCTCACTGTACAGGATGCACACACACACACACACACCTGTGTATATTCTGCTCCTAACTTAAACCAGTGGTTCACAGGGGGTCCACGTACTCCACGGCAACATTTCTGATAGGAATCCTTGGACCCTTACGGGTTTGTTTCTCTGAGTGTTCAAATGGAACCCTTACTCTTGAGACTCATGTACAAAGGGAACCAAATGGACCCTTACGGGTCTGTTTCTCTGAGTGTTCAAATGGTACCCTTACTCTTGAGACTCATGTACAAAGGGAACCAAATGGACCCTTACGGGTCTGTTTCTCTGAGTGTTCAAATGGTACCCTTACTCTTGAGACTCATGTACAAAAGGGAACCAAATGGACCCTTACAGGTCTGTTACTCTTGAGAGTGTACAAAGGGAACCAAATGGACCCTTACAGGTCTGTTACTCTTGAGAGTGTACAAAGGGAACCAAATGGACCCTTACAGGTCTGTTACTCTTGAGAGTGTACAAAGGGAACCAAATGGACCCTTACAGGTCTGTTACTCTTGAGAGTGTACAAAGGGAACCAAATGGACCCTTACAGGTCTGTTACTCTTGAGAGTGTACAAAGGGAACCAAATGGACCCTAGGTCTGTTACTCTTCGAATTATGGGGATCCGTGACCTAATCTACAGTATATCAAAATAGGGATCCTTTAAAAACAAATTAGTTTGAAAACCACTGACTTAAACCACTCTGAGTGAACAGCACTTAAATCCTAGCTTCCATATTCTAGGGGGAAAACGTTCACAGAAATGTCACTCGAGTCACTCTGGTATTTAAAAAATGAAGTGAGGGGCGCTCTTATCATCATACATCATCATCCACATTCCATGCTCAGCCAATCAAATCCGTGGTACACACAGACACAAAGCTGGCCATCAAAAAACAAACAATTTGGCACTGACAGAAACTCATTTGAACGCTGTGCCTGTACGTGGTCCCAAAGGCACGAGGATTGATTTGAACACAAACTAGTCTAAGTGCATCAGAGAAGAGAGAGAGAGATAATGGCATTAAGTCCCTTGGTGTACAATTAACCACATGAATCCTATAGCGTCCTCATTCTGGGCATGTCATAAATCATAATAGGCAAAAATAGAAAGCCATATGATGCGAAATAGGCTAAAACTGTGCTTCTCAACCTGGGGTTCGGGGCACCTGGGTGGCCTGTGTGGATATTGGAAGCGAGCCCCGCAAATCATTAGTAAAACACTAAGAAATGTATGATAGCATAACATTAATTACATAAGAAATGATGTAAAAACTAATTTCATTGTAATTATTTTCCTTGACACACAGTCCTTCTGACTGGAGAACCACTGGGCTGAAATAGTCTGGTTGAAAATGTATGAACATTTTGCAAAAATAGCAGATCTACATACAAGGTTGTGCACGTTGTGTGCTCAGATTGGCTATTTCCGCTCGTACATCCAAGTATGTAGGCCAGGGTTAATGCTTGTGTGTGTGTGTGTGTGTGTGTGTGTGTGTGTGTGTGTGTGTGTGTGTGTGTGTGTGTGTGTGTGTGTGTGTGTGTGTGTGTGTGTGTGTGTGTGTGTGTGTGTGTGTGTGTGTGTGTGTGTGCGCGTGTGCGCGCACGTACAGGCATACATCGTCTCTGTCGGATGGAAACCTCATATGAGGATACAAATTCAAAAGCATCAAAAGTAGCAGATCGGCAAGCTCAAAACGCGTCACTTTTTGAGCTTGCAGATCTGCTACTTGTACTTCAGATGCTTTTGTGTGACGCTGTAGTATGATCAAGTGATCATTCATTTACAAAAAAACTAAAAGTTAGAATATGTGGATAAGAGGTTTCTGCCTGACAGTGACCATATGATGCCCGATAGTGACCATATGATGATCAGCATGTGCTGTATATACAGTATGTGCACACACATGCACTCACACATGCAAAGACATTATGCAAATGCACATACAAATAAACACACACGGATGTACATACAAATAACATGCAAGCAAACACACATGCACGCGCTGATGTAATGAGAAAGGACATTACATGTTCTGAAGCAGGACAGACATGAGACATGTGCTAGACATGTACTGTATAATCACATTTGCCACAAACCTAAATGTATCTGGCTGTCTGTCTGTGTGTGAGTGCGTGCGTGCGTGCGTGCGTGCGTGCGTGCGTGCGTGCAGATATTATAGAGGTCAAAACATGGAGAGAAAAAAGAGGTAGGTAGAAAATACCTCTGGGGGTGTATTGTTCTCCAGTGAGATCCAAAATAGATACCGGCATGGTGTATTCATGGTTAATACACATTTTTAGAGGTGATAATAAAGCTAGGAAAATATTCAGTCAGGAATCGGATTAGGAATTTAGGGGTTACGTTTATGGATATAGTTACGGTTATGGGTTAAGATTAGGTATTTAGGTGTGAGGTTTATGGGTTTAGGGTTATACATGTCAATATAAAGGTAAACGTGCCATTTATTACAAAACATAATACAATGTAGAATGTTTCTAACCTCACAAGTATAGTAATACTGGGTGTGCGTGTGTGTGTGTGTGTGTGTGTGTGTGTGTGTGTGTGCGCGTGTGTGTGCATGCGCGTGCGCGAGTGTGCGGCGTGTGTGTGCGTCTGCGTGCTTGTGAGATAAGGTGCAGTTCCTAAAATTAAATTAGAAATGAGAGTGAGATATAAAACAGATGCATTTCAGATAAGAAACGCTATCTACAAATGTACAAAGGACCTTTAGCTATACCTCCCCACTCTCTCTCTCCCCCACAGGAACATAAATTTATATAAATGTCAAACGGGGTGCCATATACACTTACAGTACATCTACATCTACCTTGCTCAGGCTGGGTCATGTTTGTTGAATGATCAGTCCATTAAGTATTAAATCTTTGACATACATAATGGATGCTCCCTAGCATGTCTAGACACAACATTGACCCTATATGTTTCCACGTCAGGCTATATATCAAAGTGTGCGTTTGGAAGGCTTACAAAGATCATGTTTCAGCAAACACATCGACCTGCTCCATTGATTTTCTGTTTACCAGTCTCAAAGATTGATAAATCCATGAGCAAAGAAATGTGTTGAGCTGTATGCAAACCTCATTTGGGTCAATTTTTACACTCAGACTCGGAGTTAAGTGAACCCTGGGGAACCCTGGTGTATTCATTCACAACGATTTTTATAAAAGACGTCAGAGACGTTTGTCACCAGTAGTGGATTTAACCAGTGTTTAGCCAGTGTTTCTCAAAGTGGGGTCCAGGGACCGACATAGGGATCTTTAACCCAATAAAATATTCCAGTCTATTTAGAAAGATCTTGGAAGAATTCGGGGAAAAACAAATGGAATCATTTTGAAAAAAAAAGACAAGACAAAATCGTCTTATGCATGGGACCGCAAAGTATTTTCAGATGAGGGTCGGCGATGAATGAAATGAAATGGAAATGTTTATGAACCAGTGATTTAAGACATCTGAGAGTTTCAATATGCTGTCCTCTCTTGTCTGTTCCGAGGTCGATGTTTACAGGAATGACACGTTTAAATCAGTGGTTCTCAAATTGGGTCGACTCCAGAGACCCTTAGCGTTCATTGACAGGGTTCCAAATTGACCGTTACTTGTCTGTAACTCTCGGAGTGTACAAATGTATACATGTATATATGGTCTCTGTTGGGTGTCAACCTCATAGGGCCAAAGTGGTTACTTTTCACGATTCAAATGTAAAAATAGCAAAAATAGCAGATCTACATTAACAAGCAAAATGCGTCATTTCGAGTTTGTGGATCTGCTACTTTTGTGTGATGCTGTAGGAGGGTCAAGTATAGCAGGCAACGATATAGTCTCAGAGTTATGGGACTCATTAAATGAAAGTGAAGAGGCCTAGTTGTTCATGGTGGGGCCATGGCAATGGGCTCTATGCACACAGAATAACTCTTCCTACTTCCGGGCCAAGTCTTCCCTACTTCCTTCACTGGTGTTACCGTTACCGATGATACTAATGAAGGCTCTGTTCCAGTTAGTGTACAGGGGTTTTCAATTTAAGGACCCCCATAACTCTGAGAGTGTATAGGCTACAAATGGAACCAAATGGACCCGTAATCGCCTATTTGGTTCTATTTGTACACTCTCAGAGTTACAGACCTGTACGGGGCCATTTGGAACCCACTCCAGGACACTTTGAGACCCACTGGTGTAGCAGAGTGTTTCCAGTGAGGCTCACTGGAAACACTCAGTCTCACAGAGTCAGGGTGCTGCTACTGTGTCAGGGTGCTGCTACAGAGTCAGGGTTCTGCTACTGTGCATGTTGGCTCCAACATGCACAATAGCAGCACCCTGACTCTGTTTGACCAGAATGGAACAGAGCCTTCATCTGTAACACCTGTGAAGGAAGTAGAGAAAGGGCCCAAGTTCTTTCCAAATTGTGTATGCACAGACCCCCTTCAAGGTAGTCTATTTTTGTATCAGTTCCACAGACCCAGTGGTCTGAAAAGAGCCCTTATGGCAAAGACAAACGCTGTAAACACAAAGTGAAAACAATTTAGTCCGAAAAAGATGAAAACAATATGATATTTGGACTGATCCTCTTGAAATCATGATCACAATAAATATTATAGCCTATAATTGGTGATATTTTGTGACTGGTCATTAATGACTTCTTATCAGGAGGCATCACTCCTGTGGGAATGAAAGCACAGACAATATACATGAACTAAAGTAATTCAGTCTATCCTTGTTTACTGTTCAGACAGAGAAGCAGCTCAGAGTACAAAATATCTAATTTCCTTCCACATGAATACTAATTAACAAGCTCATTCTCAGCAGAAAGAGCGAAAGTTCAGGAGCATGCTGCATGTATACAGTCTATATAAAGTCTCAGGAGGAGTCGAGATTAAATACAATGTTTGACATTTATTAAAAAACAAACAAACAAAAAACAAACATTTGTTCAATGAAATGTACATCTTTATAAGTAGGCTAGTAGGCTACAGAGGGCGTTTTGGCGGTTGATCGTGAAGGAGAATCCCGCAGTTTAACACCATCCTGCTCCAGTGTAATTACATCAGTATCGGTTTTCTGGCAGCACCTTTTAAAAACCGAACTTCACACTCACTGGAGTTAAAGATGTTAAACCTACACGCACACACGCACGCGCACACTCACACACACGCACGCACGCATGCACACACAGTATAAAAATAAAGTGATCACAAATTAAATAGGCTAGTATTACTGCTATAGAATTCTGCACAGTTTGAAATGATTCTAAGACTTGTCCATCACAGTCACAGAGTAGGCCTATATGGCACGAGCACATGACAGCCAAACAGCCTTTAAATGACTGGTATGGGCTATACATTTGATTTGACATATGAATATAAAATAAAATAAAATGTATCGTGTTGACAGTTCGTATAGCAGCATCTGGAAAGTTTTTTTTTCTTTTTCTCACTGAAGCATGAAACTGGCCATGCTGCAGGCAGAACATATAAAATAAAAATACAAAGACCTAGACGTGCACAACGGCCGTCTGGGCACTCGTCAGATCGTTCCTGTACTGCTCCAGCCAGTCCCTGAGCTCGGAAATCCGGTACCCCTCGGGTCCGCGGCCGCCCTGGTAGACCACCGTCTCGTCCCGCAAAATGTAAAGTCTCTCGAAGTAGGCTCCGTACGCGGCGTTGGACGCGTTGTCCATGGCGTCCACCACCACGCTGATGCTCCCGGGCACCTGCTCGGACAGCATGAGCCGCGCCGCGCTCAGCCGGTCCTCCAGGCAGCGGTGCCGCGGGATCTGGTACGGCGCGTCCGAGCTCACCCAGCCGTCGGACGGGTGCGCCTCCTCGATGTACACGAGCAGCGAGTCGGCGATGTCCGCGTACTGCGACGCGACGCGCCGGAACGCCGCCAGGCGCGTCATGAACGGCGGTCAGCTGGAGCTGCCGAAATTGAGGATGAGCGGCCGCCGGCCGCGGATGCAGTCCAGGATGCGCACCCGCCGCCCGGGCTCCTCCTGCACCAGCACCACCTCGGTGTTGGGCGCCGCGCCGCCCAGCCGCGCCGCCTTGAAGAAGTCCAGCTTCTGGCCGTACCACACGGCGCGCAGCGACGCCAGCGTGAACATCCTGTTGGAGTCCGAGATGCACACGGGAGGGTCGTCCGGCTCCGGAGAGCCCGAGCCGCCGCCGACACTACTGTCCCCCTCGCTCATCCTCAGCAGCACCTTCCGCCTGATGCAGAGGAAGTCCAGCAGCCACAGCATGGTGGCCGCCAGGAGGAACCGGGGCAGCAGCATCAGGCACAGGGCTGCCTGCTTCAGAGCCACCCTGGCCGTCTGGACACCGCCGGAGTCGTGCATCACTTCACTTCTTCACTTCTCTCCTTCTTCTTCTTCTTCTCCTTATTCTTCTTCTTCTTCTTCTCCTTCTTCTTCTTCACGGATGGATGATGATGATGATGATGATGATGGTATGAATGGGATGATGCCCCTAAAGCCTGCCTGCCTACCGGCTGGGAGATAGCGCTGCTTATTATAGGAGACAAGTGCACTCGTCGCCTTCCTTTTCTTTACCCCATTGCATGGAGAAAATAGTGTTGTGAGTGACGCCGAGAGCCTATAGGTGCTCTTTTTATACACGCACCACAAGCTGCGTTTGAATGAGAGTAGGAGAGGGGAGGGACACGCCTGTTCCGGAGCCCGCACCGCCCACTCACATGGTGGGGATTTACCTCCCGTCAACTCTATAAGTGTGTGTCAGAATGTGTCTGTGTGTGTGTGTGTGTGTGTGTGTGTGTGTGTGTGTGTGTGTGTGTGTGTGTGTGTGTGTGTGTGCGCGCGCGCGTGCGTGTGTGAGTGTGAGAGAGAGAGAGAGAGAGAGAGAGAGATAGTGAGAGAGAGAGAGAGAGAGAGAGAGAGAGAGAGATGTTTCAAGACTATAGGCTACTTAATTGCAAGGCAAACTGTTTAACCATAGTTAATTCATAAACTTACTCAATGTCGTGTTAATTTTTAACAAACCTCCGTTTTATTAATGGTCCACGAACTGCTCATGAAGTAGACTATAGCCTATGGATCACACTTAATTGAATAGGTTTATTGGGCAAGTTGGCAGAGTTATGTTGGAAATAGGCCTATACAGCTACACGTAAATCACTATGTGTTTGAGTGTTAATCAACCCACTAGTAGTTAAAGTTATCCACTTGTAGAGTGCATCAAAAAAAATACTATACAGGGTCCATTTGTAGGCCTATAAAGTCTCAGAATACAAGTGGTTGCAGCAGTGGAATTTTTACGTATAGCTACTCCACTACATCTCAGATCCAAATATTGTACTTTTACTCTATAGTTATTTGAAAACGTTAGTTAGAAGTTACTTATTAATGCCAAACATAGCCTATATTACCCACTCTTACTTCAGCTCACAACGTCTTGTGATGTGATATGCAATGAGCATGTCTGCTGTTTTCAAAAGATTTGTATACATAGTAAAACTCAAGCACATTTTGATGCCAATATCGGCTACTATTGTAGCCTATACCTTTTCTCAAATATAGGCCTACAAGTATGCTACAAATGTATTCCAGTCTACTTGAGTAGGCTAATTGATTGCAGTGTTGATATTTATTTTACTTATAGGCTACAGTGCCAGTGGTGTAGTGTGGGGGGAGCGCCATGATCCATCCCCCCACTTCTCTCATGTCTAAAATATTCTTTGGGCAAAAATGTGTTTTTTGACTTTTCGTTTACTTTTATGGATATGGTTAAGCATTGTAAACCCTGTTTCTATAGGCTATACACATGTTTTAATAGTGTGTCTGTGCGTGTTGAGCACGTGCACACAAATGCGCGTGCATGTGCGCGTGCACGTGTCATATGGGGCGTCCCCCCAGTACCACTACAACACTGCTTAAGAGCAGAACATTTGAGTAGCTTACTTTTCCCACCACTGCAGATTTGAACAGTGTAATTAGTAATAAACTAGCCTATATTGATATCCCATCGTATAGCTGCGGCTGCTGCGCTGACTCAGTTAATTGGACTTTATGGGAAGTGAATGACCACGTGCGTTCACTAGACGGCGCTCGACGATTACGCACAGATGACACTAATGTCCAGGCTGCGTCCCAAAACCTCCGGTCAGCTCAGGACAGGTCGCATCGCTGCTCGGACTTCTGCGTGCGTGTGTGTGTGTGTGCGTGTGCGTGTGTGTGAGAGACTGTGTGTGTGTGTGTGTGTGTGTGTGCGCGTGCGTGCGTCATCTTTTCTAACGTGTAAACGCGTCTGGTTTCATTCCCGTCTGCCTACCAACCATGCACTGCATGCAGTGGTGCAGTGTATAGGCTATTCTTCCAAACTGTGGTGGTATTTAATTTATGCATGGGCTAATGACAACCTCATTAAAATAGTTGATTGATTTATTATTATCATTATAGCCGTGTTTCACATTCGGGTTGCAAGTGTTAACAGCCAGCGCTCAGGGCGAGGATAATCCAATTGGCTCGCCTCAGAGGCATCATGGTGCGCTGCCATTGTCACCAAATAAACTGCTCAATGGAACAAGGCAAGTTCAAATCTGGATTTTTAATGAATTCACCTTTATTTTGTCGGTTATGGCAATTTGTTTCTATCCCATATAGTCTATATGCTAAAAGGCAGGCTACAGCCTAAAATAAGACCATGAGGTTTCTTATCAGTTTATATTTATTTAGAGACTAATACATTCATTATCCATGGGCAGGCCACGTGCGACCGTGCGTCATTCATTGAACGTGCCTATACATTAATTGCAGTGGTTCTCAACCAGTGGTCCGGGGACCCCAGCTAAATAATGGAGAGTTGGTAACCAAATCGACCCTTATATTGTTGCAGCTAAAATGCCTTTCTGATTATTTTGTTTGGTTTTATTTAAATTAATTGTTTGGCCTTGGTAATAATGACTTTGATGTCATATGTTATTCTAATCAGTGGGGGGCCCTATAGGCCTATACCTCAAGGTGCATTACTGCCATTGGCCACCACTTCATTAATATATCTGGCAGTCTGTGATGGGAATCAGGTGTGCAAGGGGGAAAGGCCGGAAAGCCAAACCGTTTTTGACCGTGTTTTGATTGATTGATTGATTGATTGAAGAATTTATTAACAGTTTGCAGAATTACAGTACATTTCAAGCACAAACTCAATACAAAGGCTGTTAACTGTGGACGACCCAATTAAGCATTACACTTGTTTCCAACAGGGTCCACCATGTTCAAATCATCAAAACATTTAGAGACGTACAAATAGACACTTCTATAGACAGAACAGGAATTCATCAAAAAGGAGGTAAAAAGGGAAAAGAAATATATACAGTGAGGGGAAAAAAGGGGGGGGCGGGGGGGGGATTCAGATTTTACGGGGGCCAGTTTCGAATTGCAGCCATCCGTAGGTGCCCTTTGAGAGCAGTTTTGAAGGAGTCAAGGGATTCGCATGTCTTAATGACAGTTGGTAGGGCGTTCCACATTTTGGTGGCATAGGAGCGAAAAGAATTTAGTCCCTTGTTTGTGCCGAATCTGGGTTGTACATGGTTCGTTGCACTCCCTCTGGTGTTTGATGCTATGTAGGTCGTTGTCGACTTGTCGTTCAATGCCTTTCATTTGATTGAGTTTCTTGATTTTGACAGATGGAAAGAACAATTATGTAGGCTACAATTACAATACATGGATAGATATATCCAATAACTCTGGATATTGCAATAGGACGCGTCTAAAACTCGACTTAACCCATGCAGTTGCCCCTCGCAGTGTGTTAGGCTATAGCTACAGGTAGGCTACATGTGCTATGTGTTTTGTTGTGGGTGTTTTGAACAGACTGTGACGATGAATATCCTTCGGGGACAATAAAGATTATTATTTTTATAGCCACCATGGCACTTGAGTTAACAACAACTGGACCTGAGAGTTGGCTCTGACTGCTTTTCCGTCAGTAGCCAAAAAATAGCTGACCTACAAGCAGTGGTGGAAAAAGTAGTCAACTCAAATGCAGTGATGGAAATGAAGTAGGCCTACTCAAATAGGTATACTGCAGGTTACTTAAGTTAAGTAACATTTTGAGGTAGTTTTATCCATTTTCAATAGCCTACTTTTATATTATACCTTTAGTTCTACTCCACTACATCAGTGGTTCCCAAAGTGGAGGGGTCCTTGAGGGAGTTCTAGGGGGTCCCAGCTAAATGATAGTTAGGAACCAAATGGACCCTTATGGGTCTGTAAACTCGGGGGTACAAATGGACCCATTACATTTGAGTTAAATTAACAAAAACATTTTTTACATTGGGGTCCCAGAGATAGAAATGCCATAAAATAGGGGACCGTAGCCTAATTCCGGTCAAATTGGGGGCCCTTGAAATGAAAATAGTTGAAAATCACTGGTTGAAAATCACTGCTCTACAAGTTCACGGCTGTGAGCTAAGCTTGTAGATCAGTTCTTTTTGGCAAGTGACTCCTGGCGAGCCAAACAAGCTCTATTCAAAAATAGTGAAATTAGAAAATGTACAAGCTCAACACATCGCATTGTACATGAGCTTGTAGATCTGCTATTTTAACAATTTTATAATCCATTTTTTTGTTGTTCCTGAGTTCCTGATACATTTCTGTTTTATTTTTTGAAAATTAAAAAAGGGGGAAAAAAAGAGTAAAAAATGAAACTAAACTAAAACAATGGTTACGTTACGCCCTTACGGGATATCACGTGGCCCATAAAACTGGGTCTGTGACCCAAAACGGGCCCTGACCCTATGTTTGGGAAATGCTGCAGAAGCCTATAAATTAGACTTGATGGCAGGGGTCATGGCCTTGCTGGTTGTGGCCTTTAATGATCTTTACAGGTCTGTAACTCTTAAGTGCGCACAAATGGAACCAAATGGAGTTGGACACTACAGGGTCCATTTGTATACTCTCAGAGTTCTGGGGGTCCTTGAAAATAAAATGTTTGAGAACCACTGTCCTAGTGAACTCATTATGTGCCATTGTGTCATAGTAAATCAGTGTCATATCATTGATATTATGAAGAAAGCCTGCAAACTGACATTCAGTAATTGGGTCTCCATCAAAATGACAACGTTATAAATAATGTAATATGTAAAAAACAAATCTCGAATTTGCCATGGGCGAGGCCAAGTCTTGCCACAGACACAGACCCGGGCTCTGCTTGATGGTTTTGTGATTGTTTCACCATGCAGGTCCCATGCAGTGGATGCTGTGATGTGAAGTTGGATACAGCTGTCTGTCACCACGTTTATGATCGGGCATAAGGCAGAAATGTCTCCATGTGCTGCTTCTTCACCAGAGAACCTCTGCGGTGGTGAGTGTCGTCTTCTCGGGCTTTTGTCTTGTTTTCTTGGTATCATTATCCCGTCAGCCTGAGTTGAGCCCCAACATGGTTCAGGGCAAGAAGCTTGTCTTGAGTAACTATATATTCAGAGACAAACAGTGGTGGAGTGGTGACGTACAATTTTGAGGTATTTTCCTTTTTACTTTCGTGGAGTATTTTAATACATTTTCAATACTTTTACACTGCGACTGGGCGACTGTGGCTCAAGAGGTAGAGCAGGTTGTCCAATGATCCATGGGTCGGCGGTTCGAATCCCGGCTCCTCCTGGCTACATGTCGAAGTGTCCTTGGGCAAGACACTGAACCCCAAATTGCTCCCGATGTGCTGGTTGGTACCTTGCATGGCTTCCGCCGCAATCGGTGTATGAATGTGTGTGAATGGGTGAATGTAATGCACAATCTATGTAAAGCGCCTTGGATAAAGGTGCTATGCACCATTTACCATTTACTACATCTCTGAGGAAAATATTGAGAGGCTGGACTTGAGTAAATATTTTCAGTGACAAACATCCAGTTCAGTTCCCTCTGTGATCAATCTTAATCTTAGTTTCCTCGAAGCATTTGGCCACTCTTAAGGCCAGTTTGGGTTGAGCCTCAGGGAGTGGTTCAATAGGTCATTCCTCTGAGAAGTCTATAAAATTGTCCAAACCACTTTTTCCCAAACACGTGGATCGGTACCATATGTGGGTCATATATATATAGATCGATATATAGATAGATTTATTTTCTTCTCCAAAATAATGTAATAAACACACTTTATTTTCACTATTTTCTGCATGGGGAGACATCAAAATGTATCTTTTGGATCTCGAGGTAAAAAGTTTGGGAACCTGCAGTGCCTAAAGTAAACCACTAAAATACTATAAAAATTCATATATCATTTTGTGTGGAAAGTAAGTAATTACATACAATAACAATTACGTAAAATATTGAGGTGCTATTACTTAACTTGAGTATTTTCTCCACTACATTCAGCACATTTCGTGAATTGAGATTGATCCTTTGACGAGGTTCCAAGCCAGCCACCTTTCCTAGAAAACCCACAACGACCTCCTGGCTGTGGCTCATTTTTAAAACCCTCTCGTCTTCAAACCTCAAATCCCACAACGACTGCTATATAGCTTCAAATTCTCCACATTCACACTGGCAATTAATGAAACGCTGGTGGCCTAACTCCTAGATTCTTTTGCCAGGGAATTTTGTTGCTGAAATAAACTGCTGGAACCTTACTTTCATTAGCCGCTGCTCGGAGCTTTGGCATGGGTGCTCGCAGCTCGCCTCAGGTCACCCCGGGACATCCCAGAATAGCAAAAACAGCCCCCTTCAAGAGCCGAAGCAAGGCCATAAGCTCCAGCCAAAAAACCCATTGGTACACTATGCTACTACTAGCCTGGGAACTTCTACATCAGAGGTTCCCAAACCTTTTTCAGCACCAGAACCAAAAGAGAAATTTGGTGTCTCCCCGGGACAAAAGAAAACCCATTATGAACTAATGACTTAAAGGGGCATTCCACTCATTTTTAACATTTTACTATGTCATTAATATACCTTAGAGCTGTTGTGTGGAAATAATAAAAAAGTCCCCACCATTCTGTGTTTCCTAGAACTAGAGGTCTGAAAAAAATCATTAACATGGTAAAACACATCTTGATGATGTCATCAAGATGTTTTTCACCATGTTAATGATTTTTTCCATAATTACAGTTCTAGGAAACACAGAATGGGGGGACCTTTTTATTATTTCCACACAACAGCTCTATGGTATATTAATGACATAGTAAAATGTTGAAAATGAGTGGAATGCCCCTTTAAGTCCTGTTTGAAAAGTTGCGAAAACTGCAGATCTACAAGCTCACAACACGTTTGGAAATATTAGTTAGAAACGGAATCTTTTAAAAATGTTAGCTTTTTTAATTCAGATTTATAAATAAATGATAAATTAAGCAAATCAGAATAAACTATAAACTTGCGACTCGAATATGGTTCTCACTGCTATACAAATCATAGTTTTATATCTTTTATTAGTTCATTTTTATTTAGTTTGTTTTCAGTTAGTTTCCAGAGTGGGTCTGCTCACTTCAGCAATCATTGCTATTTAATAGAGTGTGTTTGTTCAGTAACAGGGATCTGTCTGAAAATAGATTTTCATATCAGGATACCAATTTAATTGAATCAGGAGAGACGAGATACAGATAAACAAGTGCAATTGGAAGTAATGAAACAAGACAAAATGGACAAGACAAAAATGGAACTGGAATTAGTATTGCAATACAAGCACAGCACTTTGTTAAGGCATTTGACTCACAGTAATGTGGACGCATCCCTCCCAGTCTCATAAACATTAATGCCTCCTCATGCTTGCCTGACAAATCTTCTCACTTTTATTTTACTACAAAAAAACATTCGTGCCGGTTCGTATAGCTTTTGTTAACTACAATGTGCATACTAAAGTGTGCACACAAACATACTCTCACTCCAGGCACTTACAGGGTCGTCAGGTGTGTGCACAGTCCTGTATATATAGTTTAACACAGTGCACGTTATGTCGCACGTCGCATGAAGCGGCATTGACTATTCATGGTGAAAACGCCGTCCCCTGTCCCTCATGTTCCGTCAAGCATTTGAGGAGGCTTGCCGTTACCTAGCAACCCTCCCTGAAGTCCCACTCAGGGCTAATCCCACCTGGCTGGCCTGTGTCTGCCTGGCTGTGTCTGCGTGAAGCCTCCCTGACACATCACCTTGGATCACCAGCCAGCCTTTTGTCCGAAGAGAAGAGCGCCGCATCAAAGAGGTAGCACATCAGTAGACACAGGCAGGCCGTGGGGCTTTTCTGCAGGTGTCTAATCCAGTGGTTCTAAACCATGTATGTTGAATGTCAAGAACCCCCGGAATTATGTCTTTGGGTCGCGTCCGTCCCCCCTCCCCTGTGCCAGAGAGACCACCATAGAGAAGTTTGACAACATTTTCGAAGATTATATAGTCACTCTGTTAATAAATAATAATTCTTCAATGAAACGCTACGAGCTCACAACAGATTGTAGATCGGCTAATTTTTTTAATTGCCAAAAAAATATAATGAGAACAAGGTTTAAGTGTTTAAACTGTTCCTCATTTTTGCAAGGGACCCCTTAAGAACCCCTGCGGTCCTCTGACCCCACTTTTTAGACACACTTTTTGGTCTATCGAATCAAACCAAACACTCAAAAACCCATTTAGACTGTACGACGTGTGGGAACGTCATAACTAATCCAACCGACGGGTTGCTAGGACGTGTACACACGTGTACACACGTCCTAGCACATTTTCATTGATATCAAACGAGAGAAAAATATTCTGTTTTTTGACACCATACTCCTTGCTCTTCGCGCACGCGCGTTGGTGTTCACTTCCCTGTATACGGATCAGAAAGAATGCCTCGTATCTGCAAATCTAGGGAGCTCTCCGTGGTTTTGACCAGATGGATATACTAGTAAGCTCTTCATTTCTGACTTCTGACCTGCCTCTCGTTCAAAATATGAACGCGAGGGATTATTCAGCGATTTTATTGTAATGATAGCGAGGTAAGCAAGCAAAAATATGTCTCCTGGTTTTTGTCCGGAACGGAAGGGGAGGGGGCTTTACAGAGTAAAAGCGGCCATATCTTCCTGGCACCCCGAGCTTCTATTTTGAAAGAAATCCCGGCGCTGATTGTGTTAACGGCATTAAACCGGTTGTCGCTATTTTGGGCATAATAAGACATAAGACATTTCAAAATAAACTTCCCAATAGCAGGTCTAAATCATCTGAATGTACATGTCCATTTTTATCCCCCAAAAATCATTCCCGAAGGAGCTTTTCAGTACCATTTTCTTTGCTCTATTTTTGCCCTAATTTAGTATTCCATGCATATCCTATGAATTATGCATAC
Organism: Electrona antarctica; assembly: GCF_951216825.1. Taxonomy (NCBI): domain Eukaryota; kingdom Metazoa; phylum Chordata; class Actinopteri; order Myctophiformes; family Myctophidae; genus Electrona; species Electrona antarctica. The sequence goes on from NC_136798.1 coordinate 32,944,594, forward strand.
ATTTGATCCTCCAGAATTAATCCAAGAGAATGCACAATAAATGCGCCATGACCAAAGCGGCAGAGTCTTTTCCTGGTGTTTCACCCAGGTGGACAGGGTTTTGAGATTAAATTCTGTGAGGTTAGGGTTAAGGTTAGGGCTAGGCATAGTGTTTGTGACTCAGATTAGGGTTAAGGTTAGATTTAGGCATTGTTTTTGTGAAGTTAAATATTAGGGTTTAGGTCTAGGAGCAACCTGGGCGACACCAATGAAAGTCCAGAGTCCTGACGAAAACATCAAGCCAGTGACTTCCTTGTTGACTGGATGCTGTTGGTTATGGGGAGCACTTGTTTTGTTTCACTTAACGTCCCTGCATTCATTTAGTGAGGCTCTGATTGGAGGTTGATGTGTGATGTCGCACCTTGTCTGAGTTGTGTGCCCTGTGTCAAACCTGCAGTAAGTGCTTGTATATATATATATTAATGCGTTGGATACATGTAGAGCACAAGAAACTACCAGGATTTTGTATCCAAACAAATGAAGTGAGGGGCGGGGGAAGGAACAACATATGGATTGTCAGAACAGGTCAGCTGAGCTCCATATGGAGTTCTACAGGTTCAAGGTCAGATGTAGAGTTGCTGGTCGGCTACATATGCTGATCCAGTCTTCTCCATGTATGGCTATCCAGACGGCCATATATGGAGCGTTGACCATTTATGGAGATTGCCATATATGGAGCGTCGACCATATATGGTAGTGTGAGGTGTCACGAGGCGTGATATCACGAGGCGTGAGGGGCTGACAACCATATATGGAGGCGTGACCTGACTGACGGACGGACGGTTGTGCACGTTTTCATAGTAATCTGCGACCTACAGTAGCAAAAAGATAATAAAAAAGCAATCACCCATAAGGAGAGAATAAAACAAATAGGGAATTATTACAAAGGGAACAGTTTTGTCCCCTTCATGTCCTGGTGCTTAAAGTGTCTGAGTGCTTTTAAAGATGCGGGCCTGTATGTAAGTGACGGTTTGTCTAAAGTGATTGTGGCTGCCCGCTGCCTCTCACGACTTCTCAGCCTCCAAAAGCTGAAGAGATAAAGCTGGAACAAACTGCGCCAGCCGAATGCAGTCCGATACGTGACAATAAACCACAAAGCACAGACCTATTATCTGTAATTGAGTTCTAGTGAGGCTACTAATGTGACCTTGATTTTGTCCCAGCATCGAAAGCCCGTCCATCTCACTTTTTGGCTGGTCCTTTTGTTTGTGTGCTTTGCTCCTTCCTCTCCAGTGATGATGGAAGAAGTACACAAATTTATACCACAAAAGTAGAAACACTGGCATAAAAGTATACTTAAAGTATCAAAAGTAAAATTACTCATTGTGCAGAATGTTCTATTTCACAAGTTTTCAAAATGTATAAAAACATCTTTTGAGGATAGCAGATCTACAGTATGCTCACAACGCATCACGTTGTGAGCCGTTGTGAGCTTGTAGCTCGGCAATTTTCAAATAGCTGAAATGGTTACTGTATGTTTTGTTATGAAAGTAACTAGTAATTAAAGCTTTAAAATAATTGTAGTGGGTGTGGGGTAAAAAAAAAAGTTAAATATTTGCCTCTGAGATATACAGTAATACAGGGTAGAAGTAAAAATATTGAAAATTTGAAATACTCCAGTAAAATGTCTAAAAACTTTACTTAGGCCTCCTGTAAGTGCAGTACTTGAGTAAATGTACTTAGCTACTTTCCAGCCCACCGCCTGCAGCCCTGAGACAATTTTGGTGGAGCTCATGATACTCTCTGTCATCATGACACCACAGCGGGGAGTTTTCTCCGAAACCCGTCTTCTCTGAAATGATTTTGTTTATCTGGGCCACTCCAATACTGTAACCTAAAAGGAAAATTAATCTTTCCAAAAGGAAAATGCAACCAGGCCAACCGGGGTGACGGCTCGCATGTTGTTGCTATTACCTTGGACAGATCAGACGAGCCTTTTTATGTCTGAATGCAGACAAGAACACTCGATGCCATAATCATATGAGCATCCATTCATCTCAACATGAATGCATTTATTTATTTATTTTCACCACACTTGAACCCTAGCGTCCTTATTCTTGGGGGCAAACATTCGGCAGAAATACTAGATCTACACCTTGTGAGCTTGTAGATCAGCTATTTTCGGCGAAGATATTTAGTGTAGATGGACAACAGGAGGGGGCCTATTATAGAACCAATCATCTCAGCTGTTCAGCCACCAATCATCCCACCCAATTCCTCCTCTACCAATCATGCTCCTCTGCTACCCTATAAAAGGGCTGTGTTTGTATCAGTTCATGCTCTCTACCACCCACACCAGTTTGTTTCCTTCTGTGGCTAAACCCAGAGAAACCTCATTGTATTGTTCTCCTACTTTGTAAATGTGATTGTATGCTCTGCCTTGGGACAGGAAAGAGATGCCTCTATACACACTACAGCCATCACGTAGGCAGCACCTTGCACATTAGGTAAGGGGTGTTTGCCACGTATGTATTTTTTTAACAATGTTTTGGTTAGAGTAGTAACTTAGGTAGGCAGGCTTTTGTTTTACTACTAGTTATATGAGTTAGTTTGTTAGTCTGTCTTTGTTTTCCCTAGCTGGCTGCTCCTTTTGTTATTTTGGCAACACCCGTGTCCTCTGGCAATGGCTTGAATAACTTTGTAAATGTTTGAGTAACCGTGAAATTAAGTAAAAAGTTAAAAGCGACCTCACACCTTTTTTACTCAAATCTGTGTTGACCCCATTTATTTGCATCTCCAATGCATCCCACTAACCTTTGTTGCAAAGTGTGTGGGTGAGTGGGTGGGTGGGTGGGTGGGTGGGGGGTTCATAACACCAGTCAACTACACTAGAGCCACTGATTTCATTCCCCCTAGATTAGGCACAAATTTGGGGATGTTTGTGCCCAATCATTCTATTATTATTAAGCCAAAATGTGGAATGCCCTCCCACCAGCCATCAAAATGTGACTCCACCCCCGCCTTTAAAACCGCCATAAAAGAGCACCTGTCTGCAATTTGCAACTGGACCTAGACAAGTCTTCTATAGCTTGCCAAAATAAATGACCCCCCACTGTTTTTCCGTAAATATACTTTTATTGCTCCTAGTATTGATTTCCTCCATATGAAAACAAGGGGGAAACAAGCCCCCAGGGCCTTTGTGTTATAATCCCTTTGCCATTATTGTATAACTGTACCTCTGTACCGTTTGCAAAGAGTTAATCAATGACTCAAAAAAGGTTTATTTTTGGTATTTTATGCTTTATTTCAGATTGGTACAAGGGAACAGAGAGGGAGGAAGGGGATTGGAACCCGAGGTCAGCTGCAGTAAGTTTTGTTTTGTTTTATATACTGTAGGAACAGGTAACGGAAAACGACCAAAAACAAGATAAAATTGCAATCAATACTAATTAGAATAAAAATTGAAACAATGCTCAATATGTGTGAATCCATCCATTCCTCCCTTATTGGGAGCTAGTCGACCTGCTATTCTCTGTGTGTGTGACACCAGAGTACATGCACATGCATACAATGAGTGTCAAATCGAGTGGCAAAGTGAGTTTAACATTGTTTAACGTTGTTTAATGCGATCAGATAGGACTTTTCTGTTCTGAGCTGTCAAGGCCATGCAAAAAGTTTTTGACACTCAGTATGTTCCCGCATATAACTTCTGGGTATGATGATGATGTCACACGCATACCTTCTATTGTAGGTATGCGATTCTACAAATGCCTTCTAAGTCAGTAGACAGTACACACTTACAGTAGAAGATTATTCCAACATGTTAACAAATAGCAGATGTACATATTTATGAATATCGAACACAAAAATCTAAACTGACACAGATGCTCTCCCGGATTTAATTAGGGTTAAATGTCCTGACAGATAAAATGCGGCAGATGCTGCGCTTCAACAAATGCCTCCATTGTTTTGTTTTTTTAACGACTGTAGTCAAACTTGAGGCGTCAAGTGCATGCTTCAAAACCTAATGGCGTGTCTTTCAGAGCAGCATTATCTTCGATGCATCAATGTATCCGGCACAACGGCACAGACCACCAAAATATACATGGCATCCAAGCATTGACGAGTTTAAACTTGTATTGAATGTGTTTGTGTGCATATCACACGCAGTATACGCCTGCCTGTCCGACCGTTTACACATTTCCAACCGCACAACCCTTCCCGCTCACTTAGATCAGCTAACTCAGCAATGCCATTCCAGCCTTTCCTAAAACACCCTGGCCAATTCTCCACACGTCCTATAGTCACATCATGTGCAGAATGAAAACTCACCTTCAGACTCCACCTCAACCCCTATAGAGGGTATGCGCACGACATCATCATCAAACCCGGAAGTTATGCAGGAACGCCTACTGAGTGGCAAAAAACTACTTTCTGGCCTTGACAGCCCATTCATCCGAACAGAAAAGTTGTATTTGATCGCATTAAATGACGATAAACTACATTAAACTCACTTTGTCACTAATTTTGCCACTCGATTTGCCATTCACTTTATGCATGTGCATACCCTCTATAGCGCACTCTCTCCGTGTATCGACTTTTGTCACCTTTTAAAATATGCTAGTTTACTATGTTGGTGACTTGTTCACATGTTTTACATTTGTTTTGCTTGACCAGAAACGGTATTTAGATCAGTGTCTCAAACTGGGGTCCAGGGACCCCTGGCCGTCCTTGAAGGCATTCCTGGAGGTCCCCAACAAAGTCATAATGTGTTAAAAATCAGTTTAAACACTTAAGTGGCCGTGACCTCCAAAAAAGGGGGTAACCGGGATATTTAATTAGCTAATATTTTGATGATGTCACATCGGGAATGTAAATCTAAACCATTGAAATGAATAGACAAAAAAAGGTGTCTTTCCTTCAAGTTGTACTGCTTAATTCCCAAAGGTGTAAATTGCAGACTTACAAAGAAAAAAGGAATCCAAGGCACAAGATTCATATAGTTTATTGATGAGCAAGGCAATTAACAAACAGGACCTACGCATTTCGACCAAAAGGTCTTCGTCAGGGTCTATCTGGGTCCATCTGATAGACCCTGACGAAGACCTTTTGGTCGAAATGCGTAGGTCCTGTTTGTTAATTGCCTTGCTCATCAATAAACTATATGAATCTTTTTTCACCAAAGACGGAGTGCCTTGGATTCCTTTTTTCTTTGCAAGTCTACAATTTACACCTTTGGGAATTAAGCAGTACAACTTGAAGGAAAGATACCTTTTTTGTCTATGGTTCTACCTGCATTACCAAAGAGCACCCATCTAAGAAATTATGAGAATCGCTTCGCTCAAAGCCCTGGTGGTCCGGGGGTGTAAACCTGAAATTCTGCCCCGGGAGAATGCACCTCAGCTGGGGACACAAGGGGCTTGGTGACCGGGGCGCGCGTGGCGGGGAGAATGCACCTCAGCTGGGGACACAAGGGGCTTGGTGACCGGGGGAGATCGTTGGACGCGAGTGTGATATTGCGACTATGCAACACTTACCCCTACAAAACAAGTCAACTCAATTTCATTGTAACTAAGATATTCATAATGCACATAATGACGCTGACCCATTGCTCCCGATGTGCAGGTTGGTGCCTTCACAGCGCTATATAAATGCACCATTCATAATTGTAGTGACCAGAGATACAGCACAGACATGCAGGACTAGTCCTGAGCACCATGCAGGACATTGCTGAACATGCAGTCAGAACGAGTTATGGAGGGAGGTGAAGGTTTGGAAAAGCTCCTCACTTTGACCCAAACCGACAGATTCCAACAAGTTGAGGGGTGTGTGCGTGCGTGCGTGCGTGCGTGCGTGCGTGCGTGCGTGCGTGCGTGCGTGCGTGCGTGCGTGCGTGCGTGCGTGCGTGCGTGCGTGTGTGCGTGCGCGCGCGCGCCAAGCGAGTTCTTTGTGTGATGAGCCAACTAGGGTATCTGTTTTACTTATGAGACTTACACAACACTTATTGGTGCATAGGCTCACAGGCACACACAAACACGTATACTCAATAGCACTCACACGTAACAGAGTGCATGCACACACACACACCCCCCTGTTTGTTCAGCAGATGTGGTAAACAAAGCAGACCAAAGCAAAACGCTGAAGTGAGTGAAACAACAGTTTTGTCACTGTGTGTGATTAGTCACCATGTTGCTCAATGAGACGTCACGATTCCATGTGAATAACAGCTGTGACATTTTGACATGTTTGACAGAGAACAGTTCGTTGTCTGAAAGGCTGGCTCAGCTGTGACAGATATTGACTTCATTTTACCTTTGCAGTGGTGGAGAAAGTACTCACAATTGTTACTTAAGTAAAAGTATCAATGCTGCAATCAATGAGAGAGGCTTTGTTACAAGTAAAAATCCGGAAATCAAAATGTACTTGAGTGAAAGTACAAAATAGCCTGGCATGGCCAGACTAATGACTGCGTAGATACAGATTCCAACATCACAGCAAAAAAAAATCACTTTGAATAGTGGGCTTTGATTGGTCACCCACAACTCTGGGGTGAGGGAGTGTCGCACACATGCAGTGGGAAGGCAGAGCTATACAAGCTCGCAGCAGTAATACAAAAGGAATTAAGGGTTTCCACCTGACAGCAAAGATATATTATCTTCTCTCCCTCCTGACCCCTCCCTCTCTCTCTCCATAGTCTCCATGTGTATACGTAACCATACTATAGAATTCCCCTTGAAGAATACATAAAACATCTCAGCCTGTTGTACTCCTCTATACCCTTACAGTGAAACCATCCATTTTACTCAGTGTACAAATGGAACCACATGGACCCTTACGGGTGATTTTGCTTCCATTTGTACGTACATTGCTCAGGATGATTTTACTGTGAAGGGTGAGGACTTAACAACACTGAGATTTGTCGCCTTTTTCTCTGGGAACATTCAGACGCACAGCTCCAGTATTGTTTTGCCATTGTTCTGCATTAGGCTACTTTACAACAGTCATGAATTATTCATGGGGCGTCTTGCTAAACCAACATGCTTCACAAAGTACAAACACATTTACACTTTAACAAGAGACACATTCTGAAACGACGGTTCTCAAATATTTTCATGTCAAGGACTCTCCAAATTAATATGTATTTGGGCCACGGACCCCCACCTGATATTTTGTACCAGGGACCCCCGCTTGTATTGTTAAAATATCAGTATACATCATTATAAAGTTGTTTTTTTGTTTTGTTTTTAGTATACCATATTAACACATTTTGCTGAGGGGACCCTCTGGAATCCCTTCAAGGACCCCTGGGGGTCCCTACCCCACTTGGAGAACCACTGTTTTAAAAGATACTGTGCTACATAAAACAATATTCAAAACCACAAACGGCACACTTACTGTAGTAGTAACTTAATTTAATATCCATAACTAATGTTTAGCCACTATGCTGCAGCTTCTTGTTTTACCACTTAACGGTATCATCTTTGTCACTTTACATTTGAACCACTAACCATTATTTTATATGCTATATATTTTTTAAAGCAACATTTTTAACTCAAATCTTTGCTTATGGATTGACGTGAAACTACACACACACACACACGCACGCGCGCACGCGCGCATACGCACACACACACACACACACTTTTTTTTTTATTACTCCTACAGATTTTGTCCAAACATTACACCAGTGCAACAGTGAATGCCACAGATGAAAAACAGTCTAAGTCCACACTATTGATCCATAATGTATAAATGATAGATAAGGGTTCAGGACAACGAGGCCTTTTCGTGGAGGGGTCAGAATGAATGGACTTAGACTGTTTTTCGTCTTGTGCACATATCTCTATAGTCATATTCCATCCCAATTGGCTAAGATTGGCTACCAAAGTTTACAGGAGTGGCCCATTTGCCATGAAACATTACTGGCCCACAATAAGCTACCTGCCTGCTCCGATGAGCACAATCTTCTAGTTGGCACATATCTCAGGGCGGCTGTGGCTCAGGAGGTAGAGCAGGTCGTCCCATGATCCATGGGTCGGTGGTTCAAATCTCGGCTCCTCCTGTCCACATGTCGAAGTGTCCTTAGGCAAGACACTGAACCCTGCGGGGAGTGAGGACGAGTGAGGACGCTGGCGTTGACTGTTCGCCGCTTCACCTCCCAATGTATGAATGAATGGACCATTGTAAGCGCTTTGAGTAGGCACAAATAATATTTGTGGTTGAAAAGATCATCAGAAATTCTCAGAAATTGGGAGTAAACTAGAAAGTTCCCCTCGGGTTACAGGTCTCCACCAGGCCAGGTCAGGTTATTGTGGCCTCCTGGTGGCGCTATAATAGGCCAATGTGAAAAAGGTAGCATTTCTTCTTAAGCCTTTGATGGCAATTGAATGATTTGAGCCATTTTTTTCCAAAAATGTGTTTTGCAAAAATCCAACTGTTGGTGGCGCTAACAGGCCAATGTGAAAAGGGTGGGATATATTCCTCAGCCTAGTAGGAAAGTGCGTGAATAAATTCACGTAAATTGCACACTGCGTTCATGATTTTAGGCTTTTTGTTCAAAACAGGCCAATCCTGCAAACTTTGAAAGCCAATGTTAGCCAATTAGGATCGAATGTGAGATATCGGACAGATCAGTCTTGAGCACATGACTATAGAGATACGGTTTGTGTAAACACAAAAATTGAAGACGGAAAAGTGAGGATTCTTTTTTTATTTTTTTATTGACATTATCTCTGGGTTAACTGCAGGCACCCGGGGCCATAAGCCCATAACCTAACCTAACCGTACCTTTCATTTAGTTATTCTTTAACAGAAAATATGATATTGTTGGGCAACATAACTGTAACTTATCAGTAAGGTCAGAACAGGCATGCATGTCCTTAACATGCCGAGTTGGCAAAACAACGTGTCATTTACCCTGTGTCAGGGCAATGATCTGTAAAGTGTAAACGCCCGCTGGCTGGTACATGTACTACAATACTATTTTTTATTCATAATTAAAGTCACAGCAAGGTACAATGAGCTTGTAGATCACCTATTTCTGTCGACAGACACCCTTGTACGTCATAGTATCAGTTGAGCATTAGTCACTCGACGTTGGTCGACCATGTCTGAATACACAAATCCGATCTGATCGTTTGCAGGTAACGGTGTGGACCGTCAGTCCTAAAGATCACATTTAATAACAGAGTGGACAGTCTGTCTGACTGACTGCACTCACACGCACGCACACGCACACAAAATGAGCAAAAACATCATCAATGAGGTATTTACAGATTGAATGCAATGTTTGTCATAATTGTTTTGTCCTTGTTCAAGACTCTCTGACAGCCTCAGGGGGTGAAACTCTCTTTTAGTTCATATGTACTCCAGAGACATTTGCACTTCCAAAACGGATACCATTTTTGTTTTAAGAGAGTTGAGCTTTGAACGCTCCTTTTTGTATAATTCAGAAAGCACTTTACTGTTTCCCCAGTGAATCCCACGCATGAGCTACCTTCACTGAATATCACGCATGCACATGTACGCACACATGCACACACGCAGGTGAAGTTGAATGCGAAAAAACACACAAGTAGGATATGCTCTCAAAGCATACAAGTTATTGTCACTGTCGGCTATAAACCTTTTATATACAAATCCGTTTCATTTTAAGGAAAGTGAATTAAATATTTATAAGACCTTAAACACTCACTGCACCAGCACTTAGCCTCTTCGTTTTGTTTTTTTGTTTTTTTTTTAATCAATTTTTGTGTTAACTTTTCTGAGACTATGTCAATGAATTTCATTAGGCTTTAATGACATAAATGTATTCTGTTGCTTGCGGAATTAATGAATGACACAACAACATGGCTGATAAATTGGCAAACCTGATTCAGGACCACGGCGCGGACAGCAGACGGAGTAGGCGAGTTTGTGTGGTTTTGGGCTAACCTACTTGTTAAAGAGAGGGCAAAGAGAGGGGAAGAGAGAAAGAAGACCGAGAGAAATGGAGGGGGAGAAGAAAAAGAGTTCGGTAGGACGGAATGGCCTGTTGGCACAACGGACCTTGGCTGTCGGAACACAGGGTCATCGGAATTGTGGGTGGACCCCAAAAATGTCACACTTTTTGATTTCCCGCGAGTTTGGCCTTTCCTCCTGCTCCTGCAGAAACCAAGAGTAAGAGTAGCCTACCTCTGATGCAAGATGACTGCTCCACATGCAGGTTGCTCAACATCATCACAGACTCTGTGAAAGATCGGTATCGGCATGTCTCAAAATCAAATGATCAGAATCTGATCGGGAGCAAAAAAAACGTGATCGGGACATCCCTATCACAGAGTGTGATGCCTAATTTACTTCCCTATGAATCATCTCATCAGTTCCCTCTGTCTATTGCCAGTGTTTTAAAGAGCAGACATCTTCATTGGAAATGACTTGCCTTGATCTGCCATCACCAGAGATGACTGAACAGGAGTCATCGGAAGAAAGGAAAAGGCCAAGCTTTCTCAAGAAGTGTGATCTTCTGAGGTGGGAATGTTCACGGGTTTCTAAATGAGTCTGAACAATCTCTGTGACTGTCTGACAGGCTCCCCGGTTCCTCGGTTGTAGCCCTAAGTAACCGCATAGACCTGCTCATGCCAGAGACCATGTATATATACAGCAGGGCTAATTAGATAGCATCTGGGACACTTACGTACATTATACTATAACTACAGTGAGAACACACTACCGCAGACGCTGAACCTCATGCCTCAAGTCTCACAGCAATGATGTCACCAGTGTGCCCTGGTTGTGCTTTGACATCACTCTTATACAAAAAGAATGTCAACTAATTGACATTGATTACAACTCTGTAATGTACACCAAAAGACTGCTTAGACCATGGAATACTCGAAGCTCAGCCATCGTGGACGTCAACTTGAAAATTATCCCTTTCCAGTAGTTATTTCCTAAAATGTTAGTATAGTATTATTTAGCACACCCAATAGCAACGGAATCCATTGAATAATCATTCAATTATTTTAACTATATACATGACCCATTTATCATTGGATTCACTGCAAACAGACCACTAGGGTGCGAGCCCAACTCGTTTACCATGGTTTTTGAAAACCTATATACCCATACCTAACACCACACCAAAAATCTAAAACTAGTCACAGACTTTATGATTTTTGACATGTTCCTTCCCAGCTACTATTCTGTCATGACATGCTATGTACTGTACATCCCTTTGTATGCATAACAGCCATTCAAACCATTCTCGAATTCTGTAATAGAAACACACACGCACGCACGCACAGGGGATCCACAACACATGCACAGGAGATGAATACATAGAACATGTTCCTACCACCTCAGGGTTGTAATGTCACACACGGATGGCACAGAATACAAATCAACCCCTCCTTATAGCGTAACATCCATTATTCCACTTCTTTCCTACTGCATTCATTCCTTTGGGAGAAAAGGTCTGCAAAGTGAAAATCTAATGTAAACCTCCCTTATCGTTATTAGATCGATGTTGTGAGTTGTGTTGAGACTATAGGATGTCTTCTGGGATTTGGGATATCGTGATGTGCCATACATAAGTGTCCTCTTTTCCTGGTCTTATACTTCAAGCTCACAATGCATTCTTTTTCTGTAACGTTTTTAAAGTTCACCGTCAACACACATTGGTTGGGCTTATCACCTAACCCAGCTCGATCGATCCTAATCTCCCAAATTGAAATTGGATCGGTTGGGCTTAACCTATCACCTAAACCAGCTTGATCGATCCTAATCCCCCAAATTGAAATTGGACCGATTGCGTTAGCGAGACATCCGGTGGATGTGGACCCGGAGACATCCACGCCTGCATCTTCTCAGATCAAGTCAGAATTTGTTTTTGTTAGTTCATCTTGAACTTTCTGGGAAACCCCAATGAAACATCTTTCACTAGATTGATTTTAACCACTTAAAGCATGTATACTTCGGTCACTGCCGGTCACCATTTTCCTAACCTGAAAGAGCCCTATGCTTTTCTGGGCATAGAGGGGCAGAACAAACTAGCGCCGGAAATCGACACTGACTTCCTATTGGTTCACCAACCTACTGTATGAGCCCGCCTCCCCTTCGCCCCCGCCACTGATCAGACGTGGATTCTGTTGAGCTTTTTTGATATGCTTGCGTTGTCGTGCCCCTCATGAGCAGACCTGGAGCAGACCTGTCATTGGTCCAGGCGAAAACGTCTGCGTTAATCGATGCCCGTCTGAAAGTACCTCAAGCTATAAGCTTTGCAGTACATTAGAGCATTGGTTCTCAACAGCTGGCCCGGGGCCCCACCAGGTGGTCCAAATGGACCCGTACGGGCCTGGAACTCCCAAGAGTGTACAAATGGAACCAAATGGTCCCTTATGGGTCCATTCGGTTCCATTTGTACACTCAGAGTTAAAATCTATATAACAGAATCTATAAACCACCTTGTTTGTTTGCAGTCATGTGGTTTGAACAATACCACACTTACATCTCCGCAACATTCCCCTTTCTCATTATCATTATGTATTTCCTTGTACTGTTTTGTTTAAATCCATTGATGTCTGTTGTTCTCCGGAGGGGATGTGTGGCTCTGCTCCCTGGGGTTCCTTACATCATCCTTATCGCTTTTTGATGTTCTCCTCTGTGTTGGCATAGATATTCTGTGCTGTGAAACATGGACCTTTCCTCTAGGATTCAAAACCGCCTTCCACTCCTATTGATGCTAATTTGTTCTGACGACGCCTTTAACTAGCTTGAGACGTGTCGCTTGGCGCAGCGTTTCAAGCTTGTGGATATGCTACTTTTGAGTGACACTGTGGTATGATGATCCAATAGGGCCTTAATTTACAAAAAGAACACCAACAGTTTGAACATTGACATACAGTTGGAGGCCATCGATATTGTCCTTTTCTTTTTGCTGAGGTTTGCGTGATCTGCGCAAAAGGACAGTTAACCCATTTTGGGCGGGAACCCCTTTTGGTGTTTTAAATATTATGTTATAATTTAGCTATTGAAAAATAGCAGATCTACAAGCTCATAGCGCGCCACCGAGTGCCGCGCTACGAGCTTGTAGGTCTGCTATTTTTGAAAAATCGTGAAAATATTTATTTCAGAAAACTGGAGGATTTAGAAGGATTTTTAAAAATGTTGAGGTCAGGCCTAAATGGGTCAAATGATAAGGGACAATATCGGTGGCACCCAACTGTAAGGGGTTTCTGCCCGACAGCGACTATATACATTTTAGACACTGCCGCATCTCATTAGAAACCGTGCTGAACGAGCTGCCACGCCGTGTCTGCTCCATTCGAACCGGGTCTGAGTGTCTGGCCCCTCCTGCTGCGTCGCTGATAGGCTGCTCCGTGTCTGGCCCCTCCCGCTGCGTCCCTGATAGGGCGTGGGCACATTGTCGCGGCAAGAGGCGGCAAGAAAGCGCCTAGACCAGGCGTCTCTTCTGGGTTTTTAAACAGCTGGTGGATGGAAATGACGCTAGTGCACTGCTGCAACTTGACGCGTTGGCAAAGCGTTTCTAGGTGTCAAGTTGCAGCCGCGCACAAGCGTCAATTTTCATCCACCAGCTGTTTAAAAACCTGGAAGAGACGCCTGCTGTAGGAGCTTTTGGATGCGACAATGTGTTTGCGCCCACAGTCTGCTCAGTGTCTGGCCCCTCCCGCTGCGTCCCTGATAGGCTGCTGGATGCTCACACGTCTGGTAGCTGTGGAGAGACGATGAGACCTCTGAGTCACACCGGGTGTTTATTCCGCCGTTGCCATGGATACACACTCCTCTGTCTCTCTCTCTTGCTGTTATGCAATGAGGACGTTTTTTTTGTAATTCATCTGTAATGAACATGAAAGAGCAGAGAGAGGTTGGATTCGTTGCGGAGGGGAGGTAGACTTGAGAGAGGGAGGGATAGAGGGAGAGAGAGAGCTCAAGAAAGACAGGGAGATAGAAGAAATATACTGTAGAGAGGTAGAGAGAGAGAGAGAGAGAGAGAGAGGGGGTACAGAGGTGGTTAGGTATGGTGTGAACAGCCTAGAAGTCTATCCGTTTGCTTTTATGTAAGCATCTTCACACCGCATCCACGTCCTGGACGATACAGATTAGTGTGGGTGGTGTTGAGCTCTGGCTGTTGTTTCTAGAGTTCACACACAATATGATGTCACGAAGCTGTGTTTGATATCATTGGCCAAGACACACACACACACACACACACACACACACACACACACACACACACACACACACACACACACACACACGTACACTTATACACACACACAACACGACGAACCATTCCAGCATCACGACTCTGGAGAGATACAGATCTCATCAGCAGATTTGAAATCATACATCAGACCATATATATTGACAAGATATACAGTATAGATTGAAACATTATGTTCCCCCACCCATCTTGCTGTTTTCCCAAATGTTTCCACCATGTTTTGTCATTATTACCAGTTGTATTCACTATAAGTGTAAACTAAAGCTTAAACATTTTTGATTACAATGTTATTTTGTCCAGTCTGTTAGGTAGAGTAGGTTAATACAATAGGCCTACAAACTACCGTATACACACACACACACACACACACACACACACACACACACACACACACACACACACACACACACACACACACACACACACACACACACACACACACACACACAATTTTGAAGGGAAATGTTGCACGCACATTGCTAATAGGCCGAGGAATAAATCCCACCCTTTCACATTGCCTGTTATAGCGCCACCAGCAGGTGGACTTTTGCTAAATAATTTTTTTGAACTAAATGTGTCAAATCATGAATTTGAATGTCAAATTGCCATCAAAGGTGAACCAATATGATCCAACGCCGTGATCCCGGCAGGCCCCGCCCCTCTGGACCATGCAGGCTATGGGCAAAGTGAACTATGGTACTTGTATGATAGGGTAAGTGTGTCAAATCACACTTTTTGTATGAGATTTGAAACATATTTTCCTGTTCCCTTTTGTTTTAAATTTCTGGCTTTAAATACTTAATTCAAATTGCTGTGAGCACTGTTGTCAGTGGCACAGATCTCTCACCAAGCAGAGAAACGCATTTTTTAACAGCTTTCGTTATCATTAATGTTAACTCTCTAGTATAGATAGAATATCACACAGATATTTCAGGGTGCATTTTACTTTTGTATGCTTTGTTGTTTACATTTCAACATTCAAATGATCTCTGCCGGGGTTAACTGCGATGCCCATACTGCCCTATACAAAGCCAAAGTGCAGTAACTACGTTTTTGTGTATCCCAAAGGACAAATTAGCCTTTGTGTTCTTGGGGGATAAACAATTACCTCAAGAACATATTTATGAATAGTGTATATCACTTATTTGCCGATACCTCATTTGGCTGACACTTTTAAACCCAATATCGGGCAAAAAAAAGCTTTTCTGTATATAATAGTTACTGCACTTTGGGCTCTGTAGGGCAGCATAATGTAGGCATAACCTAACAGTACCTTTCACTCTGTTAGTCTTTAACAGATAATATAATATTGTTGGGTAACATACTGTAACTTCTCAGTAAGTTATCAGGTCAGAACAGACATGCATGTCCTTAACATGCACAGTTTGTAAAACAACGTGTCATTTACCTTGGGTCAGGGCAGCGCTCTGTCAACACACGCTGGTACATTTACTACAAGACTGAAGTGCTGTAGCTGATGATTATATTGCTGGGCAGAAACCTGCTATCTCCATTTTTCTCGTTTTTTTTATTATTTATTTGTATCAGTGCTATTGAACACCCTTTTTGTTCGTGTGTTGGTTTTACAAATGTTGAACCAATGAAAAGTATTTAAACGCGCTCCTGACTACACCTCTTATCTCCGTTGGATCCTAAAAACTGTCGGTCAAACCACCTAACTCCAACTTTGAAGATACATTTATTTTCCCACCATTGTGGGGTTCCCCAATAGGTGGCCCGCGGGCCATTTGCGGCCTGCGGAGCGCCCCCTTGTGGCCCCTGGAAGAATTAATTGTTATAAATGGCATTTAAATGGGGGTCAGTAGCCTATGCATGTCAAACTGGGCACCCCCTCAAGGACCACTGGTGGTCCCCGGACCACTGGTTGAGATTTTTTTTTAATTAATTAATGAAAAAAAAATACAAAACCCAATTTTTCGCGCGTGCGGACTCGGCCCCCAGCCTGGTTCCCTAGTCAAAATATGGCCCTTGAGGAATATTAATTGGGGAACCCTGGATTAGAATGACGAAGTCAGACGGAAAACACATTACGGTTAGGAATAAGGTTAACCGTTTAATCACTCTACTTAGGTTCTGTTTAGGAATACCAGGCCGTACGCCCCCGGGGTGACTGTGTTTTGAGGCTGAGCGTTCTAGTATCCGGTGGAACGGGTCTAAATAGGTTGAAAAGCCTTTAGATAGGAGTACGTTTTGAGAGGCAATTTAAAAGGAAGACGTGTGATTTATCAAGCCTGAGCTCCTCGGGCAGGTCATAACGGAGACGAGCAGGAGCCCTGGCGGCAAAGACGTGCTCACCCTTTGTCTTCAGCTTCCACTCAGGAACGCTAAGGACCTCGTTCTGCACACACAGGCTCGTATAAAGGGGTTAATCCATAACGACCTAAATGTCTTCTAAATCTAAAACTCTAAAACTGCTTTCTGAAAAACCTATCTAACCTATTCTATATCAGTGGTGCTCAAACCAAAACATCTGGGGTCGAGGACCCCCAAAATAATCTAACATTTGAGTTCAAATTTCACGATTTTCAAAAATAGCTTGGTGCTATACATGAGCTTGTATATCAGCAATTTTTTTAATAGCCAAAGTATATAATGACACAGATGCTTTCCCGGTTTTAGTGGGTTAATAAAAACTCTTTCATCTAATTAAGGGGCCAGCTAGGCCAAGAAGTGCTATGAAAATAATTAGAAATCAATCCTAAAACGGACAGGCATCCAGTTTGGGGGGAAGCTAATCAACACTTCTCCTCTTCAATCTTCCTCAGTGAGTCTCAAGTCTGACTGATACCTGGTTGGTTGCATGCCGCGCCGTGCAGCTAAAGTATAAATCACCCTTTAGAGAGGTGTTTGTCAGCGATGTGGGGAAGAATTTGACGGCTGACCTTTTAGACGATCAGACAGGTGGCCGACCTGTTTGGCTCTGGGGGGGAGCTGGGGGGACCTCGGGCCCTCAGGTAGAGATGTCTGTCTGGAATCTTCAGGTGACCCAACACAGAAACACAGGTGACCCAACACAGAAACACAGGTGACCCAACACAGAAACACAGGTGACCCAACACAGAAACACAGGTGACCCAACACAGAAACACAGGTGACCCAACACAGAAAGTTTGGAGATGTGTTGGGTAAAGTGAGCTGTTTTCCCCCATGGATTACAATGCTATGTACTCTGTTACTGCTTGTTTATATGTTTTTCTTGTGGGGCCTGATGTAAATAAGCATTGTTGCTAAATTCACAGTGGTGGAAAAGGTAAAAAAAATGAATTACTCAAGTAAAAGTATCAATACTGCAATGTAGAAATACTCCCTTACAAGTAAAAGTTCAGGTATTCAAAATTAAGTAAGCCTACTCATACAGAATGTCCCGTTTTGCAAGATAATAAGATATCATGTCTAAAATGTCTTTAAAACAATCTTTTGAAAATAGCAGATTTACAAGTACAATGTAATTTAGATAGGAGTGAAGTGGTTAATGAATGTTTTGTAATAATACTCACAAAAGTAGGGATGTCCCGACTTTTTTCGTTCCCGATGATACCACAATTTCTGTGTTGGCCGATACCAAATACCGATACCATTTATAATAATAAAAAAACATCTTATTTTAAAGTCCACCGACCGGGAATAATGCTCTTATTTTGGTGTACACAACCAGAAGTCTACTTGACACATGCTATGCTAAGCTTTGACCGTTCAGCTGCATTGCATTCTTCACACGTTGGACTAGTAATACTAATAGATTGCGTGTGCGTGCGTGCGTGCGTGCGCGTGTGTGTGTGTGTGTGTGTGTGTGTGTGTGTGTGTGTGTGTGTGTGTGTGTGTGTGTGTGTGTGTGTGTGTGTGTGTGTGTGTGTGTGTGTGTGTGTGTGTGTGTGTGTGTGTGTGTGTGTGTGTGTGTGTGTGTGTGTGTGTGTGTGTGTGTGTGTGTGTGTGTGTGTGTGTGTGTGTGTGTGTGTGTGTGTGTGTGTGTGTGTGTGTGTGTGTGTGTGTCGAAGCCAACTCTATGGACGAAGCAGAGGGGAGGTGTTTGTTTAGAGACAGATATCTCGTGTTGTGTTTAGAGCTATATATCTCGTGTTGTGTTTATAGCAGACTCCTCACTCAAATGTGCACTTTCAGTTTGGGCAACCCGAAAGCAAACTCCATGTTATGATATCATATGGCCTCAGCTGCCTGAATCAGTGATGGCACATCGGAGGGACTGACTGTATGTGCAATTTGATATGAGATGCATGCGTGTTCCTGCTCATTCTGTTCTTATCATGGTTTCCATAATCTACTAGGGACGTCATAGATCCACTGTCCTACTGTATGTCTCTGTGTGTGTAATACACTTTAGAATGTTGTAATACTGGGCTGTGTTGGCATAATTGTTCTCACTGCCTGTGGCTCAACGGAACCTCACCCACTACCCCAAGGTTAGATGGAGACTTTTAGAGGTCTCATAGATGGTCGCCCCAATACCACAACACTCCACATGCCCCAACAATTTATTGACCTGCCGTGCCATAGTGTCAACCCCTTACCCCTGTGTCGGATCGGTGGTTAGACCGGCATATTCACCAATACCGATAATGACCAAATAAGGGCCGATACCGATACTGTTCCGATACCGATACAGTATTGGGACATCTCTAAATAAAAGTATTGGAGTAAAAGTGCAAGAATTGCCTCTGTGATGTAGTGAAATAGAAGTCAAAGTCCTGAGAATTGGAAAAAATACCTCAAAATGGTACTTGAGTACATGTACTTAGCTACTTTACACCACTGTAAATCTGGTGTATTCACATGCCGGGCGGCCATGGCTCAGGCGTAGAGTGGCCACTGGCCGGTAGAGCAGCAGATTGGGAACGGTGAGGTTCCCAGTTCCATCCCAAAAAGTTGTTATTTAAAAAAGAATATATATATATTTTTTCTTTTTTCTTTCTAAGACTTGTACAGACGTTTATGACGAGCCTTTCACACTGGTATTAATTGCGTTATGGCAGCGGTGGCCGAACGGATTGCGGAGCGGTCTTGATACCGGAAGGTCGCCAGTTCGAATCAGCGGTCCGACACGTTAAAATGACCACCGCTGAAGTGCCCTTGAACAAGGCATTGAACCACTACGATGAAATGTTCTATGAGCAGGGCCTGGCTGGAAACAAGTTCTTGAGCTTAGCCCAGATACCCTGGGTAAATATAGTAATCATTTCATTTCATTTCATTTCATTTATTAATGTGTATATGTGAATGAATGGTAATGTGTATATGTGAATGAATGGTGTTGTTTGACCTGTAAGGGGAAGCCTTTAATATTGCTTGTGCATTTGTTCATGAAGTGCTAATGGTTTATTTACCAACCACAACCACTTACAGTACATATAAGTATCACAGCTATTTTATATTTGCACATAATGTCTATAAATCTCTTCTCCGAAAATAGCCGATCTGCAGCCCGTGAGCTTGTAGATGAGCTATTTTCGATATAACAGATATAAATGATGGAGATTATTTTTACAATATAGGCTACATGAACATACATGTCTATTGCATCATATCAATGGCTATATACATCCATATCTTGTGTTCATTTAATCAACCTCCTTTCTGGGGGAGTTTGCTCATATCTTGGTCAAAGTTTAGAACATGTTTATGGATGGCATAAATAGGCTACTATACTGGTGTAGTGTAGATAGGTATATATGTCTAAGATAGTCAGCACGCAGCCACCGCTCCTCCAGAGCGCTACCGCTCTTGTCTGGGCGACATGCATAATTAACATAACCGCAATGTGGACGCTCGAAACTTTGATGCCGGGTAACAGCCCGATCCGTTCTCGTGTGGTGGGGGTCTTAGTGTCGAAGTGTCCTTGAGCAAGACACTGAACCCCTAATTGCTGCCAATGTGCATGTTGGTGCCTTGCATGGTTTCCTACGCCATCTGTGTGTGAATGGGTGAATGTAATGCACATTTATGTAAAGTGCCTTCGATAATGCACCATTTACCATTACATTGATACAGATATGTATTGTTTATTAATATGCATTGTACCGTCTAAATACAAAAGTAAAGGTAGCCATGAAGGTTTGAAGCTAACATCCATCCTTAAAATGTTATGGATTTCACCTTTAATTAGGTTGTTCTGTCTTGTTCAGGGGCACTTCGACACATGGAAAGGATGAGCTGAGGGTTGAACCAGCAACCAGACCTCTCTACCCACTCTGCTATGGCTGCCAGTACATCGGTATGAGTTTACAGTGTATCGTGTGTACATCAACTCAAGTACTTAATTCTGGAGTGGCCCTATTGTGGGGTGAACAATGAACATTCAACGATACATGCACATCGCAATGCGATTTTCAGAAATCTCTGCATGTGCAGAACCACACTCCTGAAAACACATTCACGCACACTGGGTAAAAACATTAACGTTATTGTGCCTTCTCTGAACGTTAAGGACATGCATGTCTGTTCTAACAACACTGGGTAAAAACATGTTATTTTGCCTTCTCTGAACGTTAAGGACATGCATGTCTGTTCTAACATTACTGATAAGGTACAGTATGTTGCACAATATTTCATCTTCTGTTAAAGACTAACTAAGTAGACTACGAGTGAGAGGTACGATTAGGTTATGTCCACATTATGGGTATAACAGTCAACACAGAGATAACATCAATTATGAAATTTAAACGGAACAACAGAAATTGAAAGAAATATAACAGCCCGACACATTTGTATGTGGTTCTATCTCGACATTTAACATTAATAATAATGAAAGCTTTTCCGAAATGTTTTTCTCTAGGTGATGAGAAATATGCGCCAATAAACTTCACACAGCGATTTTAATTTAATTATTTAAAGCCTGCAGAGAATAAAAGGGAACAGCAGGAAAACATTTTTAGAAACTCATACTTTTGACCCACTTAAGCCAAGTTTCATAGTTAACTTGCCCATAACCACTTATACCCTACATACTCTGCTTTGGGTTTTTTTTTTACATACTTTATTTAGATGTTTTGTCAAATACAAGACAACACTACAATGCAAGACATCAAATGACACAAAAGTACTTAACACTACATACAAGAGAGACAGACACACACGCACGCGCGCGCACACACACACAAGGAGACATCTGTGTGATCGATGACCATCAGAAAGCAGGGATAGTTCATGAGTCCAATCGTGACAGATGCACGGTTGCACCATAGCAGCCAGATATACAGAACATATACTCAACTATTGTCAAGCACTGCAAGGAATGGCATCCACATTTTTTGGAACGTATATAGCTTGTGTATTCTGTCCGTCATGACGGATTTGTTCCAGCTTAGCAATGGAGAGCATCTCGTTGAGCCATCTCTTCAAACATGGAGAAGTTGGAGACTTCCAGTTTATCAGTATACATTCTTTTGGCAGCAACCATAGTCCATACCTGCTTTAAACATCTGTTTTTGGTTAGATGTAACTGTCTCATCAGAGCAACCAAATATTGTTAAACAGCAATCTGGCTGAATATCCGTATCCAGTTGTCTGGAGAAGCAATTCAATATATTTCCCCAGAAATTGTTTATTACTGGACACAGTGGACACTGCCAAAAATTATGTGACAGAGAGAGAATTCTCTTCTTTTCCCCAAAGGGACTTTTCCCCCAAAGGGACTTTTGGGACTTTTCCCCCAAAGGGACTTTTCCCTCACCCCTGAGTTAGTTAATTGCTCCTGATGTGCTGGTTGGTGCCTTGCATGGTTTCCGCGGCAATCAGTGCATGAATGTGTGAATGGGTGAATGTAATGCACGATCTATGTAAAGCGCCTTGGATAAATGGTACCATTTACCATTTTTATTTACCATTTAGCCTAAAAAAAGAAAGACGTTTGCCAGGGACCCGCAAACTAGTGAAAATAGCAGATCTACAAGCTCGCTCACAACACGTCGCTTCGTGCCGCGTTCTTCATGAAATTATTGAACAAAAAAAAATCACTGAATTTTGTATTTCATGAAAATGTTTTGCTTTTTTCAGGAATGTTTTTTGAAAAGGGTTAGAAATATTGCTAACTAAAAAAACTAAATGTGGGAAACAAGACATAAATAAAGGGACCCATAAAAAATGCGACCGCGACCCACAAATGTGTCCCGACCCAGTGTTACCGTATATATCGGGTCTTCGGTCAGGCTTTGGTCGGGCTCTGCTAAATAATACCATAAATAATGTAAGACTGGGAAAGGCAGGGCCGGGGGGATTAGTGTGAGGTCACTCACCATGTGGATCAAACTGACTATTCCGTCAATTAATCCTCTATCATGCACAAGTACATGTAATCTTTCAAGGAAGTCCATGAACTCACTGACCCAGTTAGAGAGAGAGAGAGAGAGAGAGAGAGAGAGAGGACTGACTGGCTGGCTCCTGTATGGCCGGGGAAGAAGCAGGCCTGCTGCATCCCTTCATGAAACATTCAACATGATGACATCCTGAAATAACCAACAACGCATATTTATTACAAATCCTCTAATCATACAGTTTGGCATCTCTCTCTGCCGTAGATTTGTGTTTTCCGAATGGTAGTCCGTTGAGAGGGAGAGGGAGGGGGGGGAGGGGGAGAGGGGGGGAGAGAAATGGTTTTCTTTCATTGAATAGAAAGCATGAATTAAAAATACATATCGGGCCCAGGCGCTGGCGTAACCGTCTGGTCACCCGACTGGTGATCCAGTCGCAGTGTGCCGCGGGTTCGACTCCCGAGCCCGACACGGCCTTTACTGCATGTCTTCCCCCATCTCTCTCCCGTTTCCTGTCAGCCTACTGTCTGTCCCTTCAAAAAAAAAAACAATAAAAGACGTAAGCCGCAAAAAAAAAATCTAAAATAAAAAAAAATAAAAAATACATATCGGCTAAATTATATGTCTACATGCACGCAAGTGTTTTGTGTGAGAGAGAGAGAGAAACAGACAGAATGTGGAGGTGTGTGTGTGTGTGTGTGTGTGTGTGTGTGTGTGTGTGTGTGTGGTAGCAGTGTGTGTGTGTGGTAGCAGCGTGTGTGTGTGGTAGCAGCGTGTGTGTGTGGTAGCAGCAGGTTTGTCTTATATATGCGTTTTTCTTTTTTTATAAATGATCTAAGTGGTGCTGTCATCACAGGACGGCCCATAATGCCCTATAGGGTTTCCTGTTTGAAACGGCGCCAAGTGCATCAGACACGCGCCGTCCCGGCACAGCTTTGTTTTTGCCGTGTCACTTTTCAAAATGATGCGTGAGGAAAGATTTGCACCCCTCCTCAAGCATATCCCCCACGTTTCCCTTGTTGCAACAAGAACCTCACAAAGTACATTTTGTATTTGTTTTTGGGAGTCATTGTGCAACTTCGAATGACGGTAAATCCATTTTATAAAGTGTGTGTGACAGCATGTTGTTTACTGCTCATCCTGTGACGTTTGTGACATCCTGTACGCCTTACTCACCGTTTAAGTACAGTCTCATGGTGCTCTTGATGCTAATATGACTCACCAAATTAAACATCACCTCGTATAAAAACCTGCTGTAATGCAAGCTAGACGTCGTATGTCGTCACACAGTGCCCACACACACAGTCAATTTAACATTAAAACCGGGAAAGCATCTGTAATTGTAGATTTTTGTGTTGGCAATTTGAAAATAGCAGATATACAAGCTCATGGCGCGTCTTGAACATGTTTGTGTGAGAACGATTTAGATTTAGAAGGCATTTGTAGAATCGGCCAATATCAGTCACCAGAACCAAGACCAGGTGTTTTTGATGAATCTAATTGAAGTTACAATGGGTTTGTATGGGTATAGGACGGGGGCGGAGCAGCTAGAATTTATATCAAATATCTAAATACTAAATCAGGCAAGTTAAAAACTGTCTGGGGTGTTCACAAAGGCCTGAGTAGACGATACAAGGACCCAAAATGTGTTTGAAAGTGAATTACCAGTCACTCAGACTGCCAAAAAAATAAAAACACAAACCTCCAACACACATGCACATACAGACATGTACAAACATGTTTGTGTAAAAAAATAGATAAACCAGTACTTTTCCGCAATAATACTGTGCTGTGTACTCGGCATCACCGTGGACAGCAGTCTCAGAGAGAGAGAGAGAGAGAGAGAGAGAGAGAGAGAGAGACTACTGTGCTCTATGTGTACAAGCTTATCCACAAGGCTGCCATTATCTCAGTGTTAACTGCATGGCACCCGGGCGATGCCCATAATGTGGCCATAAGCTAACCTAAGCGTACCTTTCACTCCGTTAGTCTTTAACAGAAAATATGATATTGTTGGGCAACACACTGTACCTTATCAGTAAGGTCAGAACAGACATGCATGTCCTTAACATGCCTGAGTTGGCAAAACATGTCAATATTTAGCCCCGGATCAGGGCAGCGATCTGTAAACACCCACTGGCTGGTACACTTAGGTACACTTAGGTACACTACTAGTCAAGTAAAGACAACTAGAGCTGTATATTCATTAACAGTGGTGGGAAGTAACTAAGTATACATTTACTGTACTGTGAGGTATTTGTACTTTACTCTAATTTCCAATACTTTTACTTCTACTCCACTACATCTCAGGCAAATATTGTACTTTTACTCCACTACAATTCTTTGAAAACTGTAGTTATACTTTGTAGATTTGTATTATTACAAAACATAGGCCTGCAGTAACTAGTAGTTTTAAGTGCATTTTGATACCATTTGTACCACAATGAATGTTACCCTCAGAATAGGAATGCTGGGGTTTAAGTGTTTAAACCAAGTAGAACAATTATTTTCAATCTGTCCTAATGGAAAATGATGAAAAGATATTTTATTTTATTTTCATCAACACATTTTATCTCATGAAATATGGTATCACCATCAAATGACAGCATGGAATTGTGGACAAAATCTTATCCAACGACAACAAAATATTCTTGGTCTTTGGTCTGAGAGTCTAAAACTCAACAAATCCGCGGCTCAAATGCTGAATGAATAATGGGCCTTGATGTGAAATGGGTTGAAAACCACTGCTATAGAGCGTCGCAGTCCCGCCCCTTTCATGACGACGCCAGGCCCAGGAAATGATTCCCAATGCATTTTTCCCATAGACATTTCTATTAGTATTTATTTAAAGACGGTTACGCCGCGGACAAAGCCAACTCAAGTCGTGACAACTCATGACAACAAACACAATATTTTGGACCAAACAAATAATTACAAAGAAGAAAAACAACAAAAAAAGTGTTGTAACCTGCCGTTTTTTTCTTCTTTCTAATTATTTGTTCGGCCCTAAAAATGGTGTTTGTTGTCATGAGTTGTCACGACTCGAGTTGGCTTTGTCCGCGGCGTAAACGTCTTTAAATAAATACTTTTTGAAATGTCTATGAGGAAAATGAACGGAGAATCATTTCCTGGGCCCTGGTAGGGGGGGCGGGACTGCGACGCTCTATAACGTAACAATGTAATTCAGGGGTGCCCCGGATGAAAAGGTTATGTCCAGGGGTGCCCTGAGATCCACTGCTTTAGCTGACACTGGTTGTCAAGGGAAGGGAAAGTGAGAGTCTGTTCTGTATCCCAGGCAGCACAGATTTCTACCCCCACAGTCAGCAGGTCAGAAGCCTGCTGGTTGATGCCAGATTGGTTTTGTTCTGGGCTGCAGCAGACGTTCATTCTGAAGGGTTTCCTATGCCCATTTATTCGGTGTGTGTGAAGTGAGGATTCAGGTGTGCATCAAAGGTCACTCTGGGAAGGTCATGCTTTGACAGAAGTCTTTAAGTCTATAATGTATTTATAGTATGCTTGAGCCGTCACATCCAAGCAGATGGCGCTCTCTGTCGCGTGCGCATGCGTGCGTGCGTGCGTGCGTGCGTGCGTGCGTGCGTGCGCGCGTGCGTGCGTGCGTGTACAAACATTCTGATTTGGTCCATTTTTGCTGTGTTATACAACAAAGTATGGCTTAAGACAAGCGGTTAAGGAAAATGTCCCCCCTCTGTTCTTCTTACAAATCAAAGTGCCACAGTAATCATTGTAAGATGTCACAGGCTGGCCAGGCAGAGGAGCTTTCTTTCCATTCCTTCAGGGCATTTGAATTTCACAACAATTCACAGTTCCACAATATGCCTACAGTAGATAGATTTCAGCCCACAGACACTGACATTCACATTACAATCGGAACAGAACATGTTTCATCTGAAATGATGAGACACATTTATTTAAAATATTGTATAATATTATATGGTGGAGGGACCAAAATTGCAGTGTGTTGCTCATTTGCAAATGACATGCCTGGCCATAGCCGTGGTCCCACACGAATGCACTGAAAGTGTGTGTGGGTGTGGGGTGTGGGGGGAACGGCCGAATGGGAACTGTGAGGTTCCCAGTTCGATCCCGGGCTCCCCCAGAGTTAGTGTCCTTGAGCAAGATGCTGAATCCCTAAGTGCTCCTGATGTACAGGTTGGTACCTTGTACGGTTTCCCCTGCCATCATCAGTGTATGAATGTGTGTGTAAATGGGTGAATGTAATACACAATCTATGTAAACCCTGACACAGACCCCACAGACCCTCCCATCTGAAAATGTTTGTGCCA
Source organism: Electrona antarctica (assembly GCF_951216825.1). Taxonomy (NCBI): domain Eukaryota; kingdom Metazoa; phylum Chordata; class Actinopteri; order Myctophiformes; family Myctophidae; genus Electrona; species Electrona antarctica. The sequence continues at coordinate 32,971,383 of NC_136798.1, forward strand.
GGGACACCCAGGAGAGAAGCTTTGTGTTAAGAAATTCAAACACTTTCAACATTTTTCAAAAACGTACAAAAAAATAGCAGATGTACAAACTCGCAGCACGGCACAAAGAGACGATCTAAAATCTAAAATGACAAAGCAATGCTTTCCCGGTTTTAAAGTTTCAAAGTATATTAGTTCCATTGATCAAAGCTATAACACAATCGATTGCTTGATCGTTAAAGTAAAACATGCTCTGAATAAAGATGCATGCGGGCCATGGCCCACCCACCTGACCACTAAACAGTAAACAAAGCAGCCAAAATAGGCTGCCGTCGTGTTGAGTGGGCAGACAGGCCAGCAAATGCTTTCATGATTTTCCAGTGGGCCCAGATCCAAACCAACGTTGGGAACCACCTCAGTCTAATCTGCAAAGCAACTCTCTGGCCTGGTTTGAACTCGGTGGATTGTCCATGATTCTGGTTGTGGCTCAGTCATCAAGCACTGCAGGTTTCAGTGGTGGAAAAAAGTACTCACATTTTTAAGTAAAAGTATCGATACTTCAATGTATAGAAACACACACAAAATGTACTTGAGTGAAAGTACAAACGTATTGGTATCAAAATATACTTAAAGGTATATTCAGTGATTTCACTTAATTCAAATATCACTTATTCTTTCTTCGTTTTTGGATAACCCTCCTTACTATAAAGTGTGCTGACCATATAAGGAGTTCCTCCCTGTCCCCAGTGAGCCCCTGGGGTAAAAAAAACCCTAGTTTCGGTTTGGGCTTTGGGTGGCAAAGCCTTCATCCAATCAGGATGAGAGGGGCCTTCCTCCATTCATGATCGTTGGTTTGTTGTACTTCCCCCACTGTAGAGCATGTGCATGTGCACATCTTGTTACCGGGGCGGACCAGGGTTTTTTCCAAATCACCCAAATCACTGAATGCTCCTTTAAAGTACAAACGTAAAAGTACTCATTGTGCAGAATGTTCCATTTCAAGTTTTCAAAATGTATACAAATCTTTTTAACATAGCTGATTTACAATGTTTTTTTCCAGTAACAGGGGTATCCCATCTCTCAAACTCTTGTTAACAGAAAACGGGTCAGGATATCAATTTTATCCAAACAGGAGAGGTTACACGATACAAAATGAACAAGTGAAATTGGAAGTGGTGGATTAAAAAAAATCACTGTATTGTTATAGTTACTGTACTGTACTGTGCTCTGTACTGTATTGTAGTGCACTGTGCGTAGTGTGCTCTGTACTGTACTCAAAATCTTTGAGAAATGACAGAGTTACCGTGTGGGGGTCCCTGAAACATCCAGACCCCAGGAACACGCCCAGGGGGCCGGCCCTGTTCCGGTGAGCTTTCCCGCGTCCGAAACGGTCGATAAATGACAGAGTTACCGTGTTGCAGCTTTCCGTGCTTGGACACAGGGACACGTACAGGGACACACATACATACAGTACATACGGACTAGGGGTGTAACGATATAGTAACTATCGAAATATCGATTTTAATTTAAAAAAGTGTGTCGAAATGCACGCATGGCAAATATCATATGGTATCGTTTGACTTTGTATCGGATCGTTTTGAAATGGAGATAATCGGTATCGAATCGTTTTGCAATGTAAATATCAATTTGATCAATGCTAAGTATTTGTGCATTGTATTTAGCAATTTTAAAAAGCAAAAAGAAAAAGATGGGTTTAATTACTTTTCCATTCCATATAGCTACAATTGGTCTATCGATAAATGTGTGTATTCTCTGTGTTCATGTCAAGGCGTGGGTTTGTCCATATGTGTTCGATTACAATGTCCATCTATTTGCCAGAGAATCACTGTGTTACAATTTTTTTTATGATACGATACCACAATAATAAATCTTGGCCTTAAAAATCCTGCACTATCCATAAGTTTCACACATATTTAATGTATTTGCTAAATAGTTACTGTATCAATTTCAAATCATTGAATCGTATCGCTATAATGAACCAATATCGTCCATGTATCGTATCGTCAACCATGTATCGTGATTAGGGGAGTAACCATTCATTTTAACAGTGATATGATCCGTATCACGATACATGGTTGACGATACGATACATGGACGATATTGGTTCATTATGGCGATACGATTCAATGATTTGAAATCGATACAGTAACTATTTACATACAATACATTGACAATATTTTAGACTAAGTAATTAAACCCCTCTTTCTTTTTTCTTCTAAAGATTGCTAAATACCACGCACAAAAATGTAGTATTGATACAATCGATTATTTGCACAGCAAAACGATTCGATACCAATTATTTGCATTGCAAAACGATACGATACGATACATAGTCAATGTTTTCATTTCGATATACTTCGATTCTTGAAATTAAAATCTATTTTTCGATGCAGTTACTATATCGTTACACCCCTAATCGTGATACGTATCGTATCGCTGTTAAAATGTATCGGTACACCCCTAATACGGACACGCATACAATAGCTACGTAACGGAGCTCCAAAAAAAAAGAGAAGAAAGAAATTGGAACCGAAGCTGTACAAAATTGAAGCTGATGAACGGGTTCTCTCGCCCAATTGAATAAAATGGGTGTCTCAACTGATAATCTATTCCTGGAGAGAGACGGTGGGATACTACTTGTTACTGAACAAACACTATAGCAATGATCACTATCAGAATACAGAGCTAAAACCTCTTAACTTTCACCATCACAGCACCTGTAAGTGGTTAAAGACCGAGGTGATTTGGGACTGGAAAGGCCGGCGTAAATAAAGGACTTTGTTTCCTTTTTAGTTGGACTAACAATGCAGCTGGTGATGCTAGTGTCAGTTCTTTGATATTATGTAATGGTCCTCCGGTCCTCGGAGGAGGACAAGCTTTTATGCCAGCTGCTCTGCCAGCAGAATGGAAAATAAGCCCAAAAAGACTCTGTGATCATTTATGACACAGCAGACCCTCTCTCTCTCCTCCTCCTCCTCCTCCTCTCGTTGTCCTCCCTCTGCTGATCTGTCCTCCTGTCCTCAACTGACCTCGCTCCTCCTCCTCCCTCCTCCCGTGTTTTGTTCTGTCCTGCTTTAACCTTCACCTACCCTCCTCTTCCTCTGTTCTCTCTTCTCTTCTCTTCTCTTCTCTTCTCTTCTCTTCTCTTCTCTTCTCTTCTCTTCTCTTCTCTTCTCTTCTCTTCTCTTCTCTTCTCTTCTCTTCTCTTCTCTTCTCCTGGTCATCCTCTCACAAACATGTTCATTAAAATCCGCACCTGAGCGGTAAATCTTTCACATAGTAATAATAATAATGCATTTTATTCATAAAGCGCTTTACATTCTCACAAATCTGCTACAAAGTGTGCTTAAAAGTAATACTTGTGTATAATACTTACTGCATGCTGTAAATAAATGCGTAAATAAATCTGTATAGCATTTTCCCATAATCAGGTTTAGAAAGCATTGTACATGTCAATGGAGCAGTACAAAAAAGAAAAATAACGAAACTCTAGTTTTATGAGAGAGATTCCTTGGATTCTCTTTCTGTGTAGAGCCAAACATTTGGCAGAACAATTCCCATGTAAACAACCAGGTCATTAAGACAAGAGATGTTTTGACTCAAATAAAAGCCGTGCTTGCACTTGTACTGGCATTAATTCATTAATTCATTAACCATATAAGCCCAATTTTATTTTTAATACATTTGAGGAATCCTTTCTTAAAAAAATGACTATGTATTTTTAGAATGTTTCCAAATGTTCTGGAAATTTGGGGAAAGTTTGACTGTTTTCGCACCCATATACCCAAAACAAGTGATTGAGACAAATGATGTACATTCAGAATGTATGACTCAAATAACAGCAGGCCATGCTTGCCAAAGCCTGTTTGTTCCTGAGTCCTGAAGTACTGGTGTCCATTGGTCCGTTACCTCCGGTGCTCCCTCCCTGCAAATCTTTATCTGGTCACCCAAATCTCGCCCACCACATTTCACATCAATTTTTTTGATTCACAAAGGGGCAACTGAAGCCAATACACAAGGACACAAACGCAACCCCAGTGTTGCCATTGCTGTCGGACAGAAACCTCATAACGTTTTGATGTATTTTCGTAAAATGAATGCCCTACTTCATCATGCAGTGTCACTCAAAATTAGTGAAAATAGCAGATCTACAAGGCGACGTGTTTTGAGCATGTTGATCGGCTATTTTAACTCTTAAAAATAACAACATAAAAGGAAAGGTTTCAGACTTATAAGGTTTCCACCCAACAATTCCATTTGTTGGCGGCGATGTCCACTATTGATGCGGCCTGAGCCAGTGACATCACTGATTTACCTGAAGTGACCCTGGAAAATACACAAACATCTGTTTACCTCTGTGTAGTGGACAGTGTGCCAGGTCTCTCTCTCTCTCTCTTTCGCTCTCTCTCTCTTGTTTGGTGCTGTAAGTATATTTTCATGACACTAATATATTTTTACATTGGCTCAAGAAATGTTTTGATCGCCGGGACATTTTACAACAGAGTATTTCTAAATCATGGTGTTGCTACTTTTACTTAAAGGGGCATTCCACTCATTTTCAACATTTTACTATGTCATTAATATACCATATACCATAATATACCATACCGTAATCGTCTCTGTCGGGTGGAAACCTCATTTGTCCGAAACTGTTACTTTTCAGGATTCAAATTCTAAAAGAGCAAAAGTAGCAGATCTACAAGCTCAAAAAGCATCGTTTCATGCCGCGTTTCGAGCTTGTTGATCTGTGTGGAAATAATAAAAAAGTCCCCCCATTCTGTGTTTCCTAGAACTAGAGGTCTGAAAAAAATCATTAACATGGTGAAACACATCTTGATGATGTCATCAAGATGTGTTTCACCATGTTAATGATTTTTTTCATAATTACAGTTCTGGGAAACACAGAATGGGGGGACTTTTTTATTATATCCACACAACAGCTCTAAGGTATATTAATGACATAGTAAAATGTTGAAAATGAGTGGAATGCCCCTTTAAGCAAAACGAAACAAATCGGAGCACTTCTTCCATTACTGTCTCTGGGCACACAAGACATTATGTAATCAATGCATGTCTCCTGAGGATGGCACTTAAGCAATATTACACGAGACGGTGTGCTTTATTGTGATTATTGGCACGCCAGTGATGCGCTCAGGAACAAGGCTTTTGCCGAGTTCGCAAGCATCACTGACGCGCCAATGATCACACAAAGCACACGCTCGAGTGTAATATTGCGATTATACAACAGTTTCGATAGAAATTCATAATTTCTTTTTCATTGACATCTTCAATGTCATTGAAGTTAATTGAAGCAGGTGGTCTACCCGATTAGATGCAGAAGTGCTGCCATATTTATTGTGTTTCGGACAGCCTTTTAATGAACTCTCTCCCCCGGGAGAGATTGTAGCTTTGATGTAAGCTTTGTTGTCCGTGTGTGGCCAAATTCACAATTAAGTGAAGGCGCGTAATCGTCTCTGTCGGGTGGAAACCTCATTTGTCCGAAACTGTTACTTTTCAGGATTCAAATTCTAAAAGAGCAAAAGTAGCAGATCTACAAGCTCAAAAAGCATCGTTTCATGCCGCGTTTCGAGCTTGTTGATCTTCTACTTTTGATGCTTTTGTGTATCGCTGCAGCATGATAAAGTAGGGCATTCATTTATGCAAAACATTATTAAAGGTGATATAGACAAGTTTTCAGCCAAAATTTAAAATATATATAAATGTATTTTTTTGGCCTTTTCCCCCTCTATCTTTCCGTATATTATGATGCTGAGGTGTTCTCCTGCAACAGCACACTCCCCCTTTGCCCCCCTGTGACTGAATGCACTGTTTATATCCACTACAGTTTACTAGACGGGACGTCGGAGGGGATTTAAACTTTTAGCCAATTGCAGCGCGAGGCTGTGACGGTGTGTTCAACCCAGCAGTATTAGAATGAAAACGCGATGCGATTTCAATTGCAATGTTTAATACTATTCCCATATCTTAGTTTCACTAACATTGTTCATGTGAAATAGTATGTTTATGATTTAATATGTAAGCCTATTGAAATTATGAGAATCGCTATGTATAGTGCATGGTTGGGTGGTGTCAAACTGAACAACACCAGCAGCAAGCACCCCTCAGAACTCTGAGGATCCTTATAGTCACAGAACGACTCGGACCCCAATAAAATCTCCTGGTTAGGCCTACATCAATATCGTTCATGTGGAGTGGGTTGTATGTGCTATTGTGCTTATTTGTTGAAATGGTGGAAGTGGAAGTGAGTAATAGTATCATTTCACCAGCGGTTCCACCACCGCGGCGACTGCCTGCCTGCCGGCCGGCTTGAAGCATGCATTTAACCCGTGTTCGCCAGCGGTGACAGGCTGGCCGTCGCGGGTCATCATAGCGATTTTTCTTCATTGCAATGAATAACCGTGGACAGAGTAGTTCACATGAACGATGCTGTAGTGGCTGGGGCATTTGAGGTGCAATATGTTTTTACAAATAAAAGAGAATTGAATTGAGAGCCAGTGAGTGTCCTCTACTTCCTACTTCCTCATTTGCGGGACTCGGTGTGATATTGCCATTATGCTACAGTTTAAAAAACATGTCAACTCAATGTCATTGTTGTAACTAAGATATCGATAAAAATTCATAATTTTTTAATGTCATATTTAGCCATACGAGCGCAATATCCATAGCGTCCCTCCCAGCAGCAACAACAATCCCATAGCCTGAAGTGACCTGGCTTTGTATTTGTTTGGAAACACGCACTCACTCACTTCTGTGTACAAACACTGGAAACTTGTCTATATCACCTTTAAATAAGGTGATATAGACTGACGTGTGTGAGTACACATGGAACCAAATGAACCCTTATGGGTTCCATTTGCACACACTCTGAGTACAACACAGCCTATTTTACGCTGTGGTGACTGATCTAACCTGGCATGGCCAGTTTAATATCACTGCCTAGAGATATTAGTCTGGAACTTAGGTGTGGAAGATTTATTTCCAAAGGGTGGTTACAAACAGATTCCAACGTCACAGCAAAAAAGTCTCACTTTGAATAGTGGGCTCTGATTAGTCACCCACAACTTTGTGGTGAACTAAATGTAATTCAAACTGAGGAGTGCCAGACCAGACCCATCTCCCCAGGGATCTTTTTTCCCTGCTGCAGATTTGTCTGGTTTCCAGGCTATGACCGACCATGCTAGATGGATGTTGTGACTCTTGCCAGTACTTACAGATTAAGGATGTAAACCACATGTTTCGACTTGCAGCAGCAAACAGGCCACTCATTACAGTAAATCTTCATAATATATGCATCTGTCAACAGTGTTGAAAGAATTTATATCTATGTGGTTAAATATATAAATTCTTGGACATGCAATATGTTTCCATAACATGTAGGAATTTATAGGCAGCTTTCAACATACCGGTATAAATTCCGAGGCTTTTACTAGAAATCTATTAGTGCAAGAACAGAAGAGTTTAGAAGCATTTCTTTTTCTTTTCTGTTTCAACCTTTTAGAAAAGATTGCGACCGCGATGCCAGCATGTCGATCTCTCTCTCTGACTTTTTGAAAAACAGGCAGATGAAATTCAGCACACCAGATGATCAGATCAAAGTCTGTCTGGTCTCTCTCGTCTAGTTTCTCACCTCTTGTTGAGCTGTTTGAGCTCAAAAACAACTTACAGTTGGACAGAAGAAAAGTCTTGATGATGAAAGTGATCACGCAACATGACTCTCATTGTTTGCGACTGTTACGAGATCCAAGTTTTGATTGCAGGAACAACACTTACTAATTCCTATCCATAATGCACCTATACAATGAATCTCTTCTGGCACCCAAACTATGGAATGAACTCCCCATTGCAATTAGCACTGCAGACTCACTCCCAAAGAGTAAAGACTGACCTCTTCAGACTCCACCTTAGCCCGTAGCACTTGCCCTAGCCCAGGGGTGGGCAACTTGGACGATGGAGAGGGCCACTATATTTCCACACTCACTCCCTAGGGCCATATATTACTGTCGTAGCAAAAATAGCCGACGCGTTTTGAGCTTGTAGATCGTCTATTTTTGCTATATTCGAATTGTTTTTGCTATTTTTGAATTGGAATCCTGAAAATTAACATTTTTATGTCATTTCAAATGCCTTTAATTATACTTGTGTTGCGCAATGAGCTACTCATTTAGAATAAATTAAAGCGGTGTCATGTTCGCATGTTGTGGAATTGTAACAGCTGAAACCAATATTATATCAGTATTCTGACATTAACCTGAGGGCCACATTAAGTGAAGGTGGGGGCCGCATGTGGCCCCCGGGCCGCCAGTTGCCCACCCCTGCCCTAGCCATAATGACCTTGCATGCTTATGCAAAGGCTAAACATGTAGATACCATAGCATGTTATGTAGAAAGATGCCAGGACATTATTGACCTGGCAGCCATGCTATAGTTTTTATACTTTCAATGTACATAGTACATATTATTGATTTTCTTTGGATATTCTACTATTAGACTGATGATAGGTTATTGGTTTACTTATGGTTTAGAATTAGATGACAATTTCGATGCATTTGATGTATTATCTTGTGTTGTCCTTGCTTACTGTAGCACTGGATTAAGAGTGTCTGCAGGAGAAACTAATCGGATGAATATCCAAAATGAAGTATTCAGATTAATATCCATAATGAGCACGAGGTAGCGGTTCAATAGCCACACACATCCTATAACTTTTAGATACTGAAGTAGTTTGTGCAATTGAAATGTAATGTGGAGTCATGTTAATAGACGGTGTCTCTCATGATATAAGCTTGTTCTTAAGTTTGTTATCTATTAATGCCACCTAGTGTAATGACAAAATGCTTACACCGAATTCATTCATTCAATTCATTCAAGTTTTATTAGTAATTAAACTCATTTTCAGTGTCGTCGAGTAATACAATATCATAAAAACATCACAATACATCAGAAGATCAGGAGAAGGAAAACGAAAGGTATACATGTGAATTACACAAAGTATCACAGTATCCTATTTTTATTCTTTCAAAATGCTATGACAGACTTTCAGCCCCTTTTAATTCATTCTGAATTATGCAAATAGTAATACTCTCTTATATTAAAAGTTTATCAGGCCAAGGACCCCTTAGCTGAGAGAGATGAAGCAGAGTCTCCTACTGCATACAGTACTGTATATGTGTATTATAAACGTTCTCATAGATTTCATAGCTAGCTCATCACAAATTAATGTGTTTGTTTGTTTACATATATCTTCTATAATGCCGGATTCACAAACGTGTATTTTCAGACATTTAACCACTTAAACCCTCAATACGTGATCTACAGGCTCAGCTTGTAGATCGGCTATTTTCACATTTAGATATTGTAATGACTGGTGGGGTTCTGTTCTGAAGGAGTACAGTCATATACTGTAAGGACCTTTTGAAGAACAGCAAGCGCAAAAATCAAATCGCTCAAATTGGAAATGGGACAGAGGTGCTATTCATTTCAATGGAAGTTGCTAATTTTTTCGATTTGCCAACCACCTTTTGGTTTGCACGGGTCCGCCTGCAATTCCAGCCAAACCAGTAGGGCTTCAATGTCGACCAGCGGTTCTGGAGGCTTGGGTGCACCCAGCAGCTACACGTCATCCACGGCGTCTACATTAAGCGCACACAACCTAAATGAAGAGTGAAGACATGATAAGACATGCATCGCCCCAACATTATTCCCAAGTGTCGCCTGGCGTGGCGGGTATCTCCGTTTCTCCACTCGATTCTCGTTGATGGATGCGCCCGCTGTCGACGCTCTCTGCATTTTTAACAGCCATAAGGACTTCTCTGGCATGTTGGCTGACAGGCAGACAGACAGACGTTTTTATTGATTGATAGGGAATTTCAGTCGCCATAGCAGTACCGCAGTAAGGATGAAACAAATAAACTTAAATAAAGAATAATAATAGGATACTTAAAATAGAATAACAAAATAAAGACGTCTCATATATTGGCAGCAGCCTACATCAGTTCCACTCCCTTGAAATGATGATCAGGAGTCCTCAAACAAGAGCTTGGATTGGAGCTAGCCTGGCGCAGCCAGACTTCATCTGCCATGCACTGCATATTGCCCCGCAGTGCAGTGCAATGGTATATTAGTATCGCAACGCGAGGCTGGACTGGAGCACCAACTGCTCGATATGACGAAGGATGGCAGTGTTGAATTAGTTTGTGCAATTTGGTGGGAGAGTTTGATGTCTTCCATAGTATTTTCTGGTACTGTCGCCAAGTGGCGAGCGTTCTCAGTGACCGTCTGTCTCTTCTTCCAGAGTGTCTTCAGCGGTGATGCAAGCTGGCAACTCTGCCCGGTGGCGGCCACCCAATCTTTATAGCCATGATAACGACGTTTCGCACAGAACTAAGCCACTCTCAACAGGAAAATGTGAGAGGTGTCGCACGCAGCACCATAGTTCCCAACATTAAGCACTCCTAACATCAATTATATCATATGAAGCAACATGACATGTTATTCCGCCCAACACATTTCCCATGACAAATGACAACAGAACAACAATAATTTGTGTGCACCCAGGGGCATGCTGGGAAATCCCCCCAATCTACTACCCAGGCCAGGTGGGGTTGGGACACTAAAATATGGAATACAAATATTAGAATAGCAGAGAGCTCTAGGACTCAGAGCAGCAGTCATACCCAGACAGCAGAGAGGCAAGTAGGCCATACATGGCCTACTTGTATGCAAGGCGCAAGTTGACATCTCGACGGAGTGCGTTTCTATTCTATTATGGACTATAACAAAAATGATACAATGTTTTTGAGCTTTTGCAGTAGATATGCTATTGATTTTTTTCTTTTTTTAAATGTTAAAGCATTTGACAATAGGGGGATCAGTCAGACGTTATTTGTGGGTCCTTGGCATGGAAAAGTTTGGGAACCTGCTGTATTTGTTTTTGATGTATTGATTAAATGAATACTTTATTAACAGTTTGCAATTAGTAAGGGGTACGATTTTACAATGATACTAAGAGGATAACACAAAAAGCCCTAGGGCCTTCTGGTCCTATGTATTCAATTTAAGGTCATTTTTCAGTGGGCTTGTGTTGGCTAGACCAGCCTAATATTCTGTTCAGTGGCACTGGCTTGCATAAAACTGCAGTCGAAGGTAAATTAACTGGCACTGATCCATTAATTTAGTTGGAAATCTGAGAGCTAGACGGCAAACTCAGGAGAAAAAGCCCCGTAGGTTTTTTGACCCCATGCCAGCAGGAGTAACAGTGTTAGGTGTGAGAGACACTATCCAGACATACATGGACATTTTGTGATACAGTACGTTTTCCCAAGGCAAAAAGGCAAAAATCCATGAAACTGACACAATAACTCATTAAAACGGCATGAATGGATTCTCTACAGTCCTAAGGATAATAATAATATTAATCATAATAAAATTATTCTGCTGTTTTATCTCCTTGTATTCTCTCTGTTGTTAGAGGAAGATTGCATTTTGCACTGAGAGCAGAGCTATCGCAGTGGCTCAGAGTGGCCGGTAATACGTCTGGAATGGAACCACGAGGTTCCCAGTTCGATCCCAGCCTCCACTTTAGCCTTAGCCAAATGACTGCATCAGGGTCGTCTGATTACATTTGTATCCTCTTGGAACTCTGCATAGCTTTCAGCACCTGTCAGATCAGACAGGTCAGACTCCCGTTGCCTTCCGAGGCAACCACACACTGTCCAGTTCACCTACAAGCTATAGCTGATCTTTTTGAAACTTTAAAAACATTAATAACAATTAAAATTGATTTAAAGTTTTAAAAATACATTTCTGATTCTGATACCGTGGACTTGAGTAAAAGGTTTCTGCATTACCATGCAATATTTATCATTGTAATGAAATGATGAATGGACACAGTGAAGTTCAGCTATGGGTTACTTCACTTTACTTACAACTCACTCAGCAGGATCCAGCTCATGGCTTCTCCAGACTTAAGTGTGATATTACCGTGAACAGTCTTCCATCCAATATATAAAAGTTAAACTAATGGCTCCCAAGGCAATTTATTGAAAAACAAGACTTGATATGTCGCCCAGAACAGTAAATAGCCTACTGAAATAATGGTCATTCGCTGTGTTCCTAAATCATGTGTCTAGGTTGGCTGATAATAACCACCTGTCGCCAAACATATGCTCTCACAACTGCAAAGCAGCAAAGAGGTTATGTTTTAACAGAAATGCCCCACTTATATGGGCTTAACATAAATTACCTGTACAATACAATTTTCTATGTCAGAAGTTCACCCTCCAAAACTGTCTGTCTGAAAATGTCTGTTTAGGTTTTTACTTAGTATAGGATGCGTTCAACAAGGTTCACATGGAATCCAAACCGCTCCACGCTGTTAGTCAGTTACCACCAGTGTTGGTCAGTAACAAGTTACTAATAATATATCACTGTAATATTATTATACTTTACCAAGTATAGTGTAAGGTATTACTCTGCCAAAACAGTGATATTATACCATATTACTTTGTAAAAAAAATAAAAAAGTAATATGTAATATAATATATTACTCTTGATTCCCAAGTAATAACTAATATAATACCAGTAAGACGCTTAAGGGCGAGAAGCGACCTCGCCCCAAAGGGCGACGTTGCGCGCACGCATCGGCCTTGTTGACGGCAGACTGCTGGGCGAGCGCTGGCGCCTGGTGCTTTGGCATATCAACATAGAATGAATTCTGTACTGGCCATATAAGGAGCATGTCTTGAGTGTACAGGGTTTGAGCACATACCACCCCCGGCACACACCACCCACGGCACACATTAACATTTGTTTGATGTCCCATATGTGTGTATGTGGCACATACACACATATGGCACATGAGGAATTTGATGTATGGATTTGTTGGGTTAAGATGTTCATGCAGCGGTAGATTAAACACGTCACATGCTTAGTGAATGTGGGTCAAGTTAGAACATGAACACAAATCTAAGTTGTTCAGACTGAAATCCTCCATCGGATACATATGTGGCATGTGAAGGTTCTGGGTCAGTAGGACAGTGGGGTTGGGATTTATGTGAATGAATGAATTGATTTGTATTTGTCTTGTCGTAAAGACCCATCCCTTACACTGTAAAGGGATGGGTCTATTTATGTTTTTGGTGTGTTATAATCCTGTAAGGTTTACAGGATTATAAAACACAAAAACATAAATAAAGATCTTTGTCTTTTGGATAATGAGCACAAACATCAGCTTTTTATCATAACAAATGTTCCTCAACTTTGGTTTGTACATTATGTCCTGTGACCATGCATGTGTTCTGATTATAAACTATAAAGTATGTCTTTAACCATACAGATTGTGTGTGTGTGTGTGTGTGTGTGTGTGTGTGTGTGTGTGTGTGTGTATGTGTGTGTGTGTGTGTGTGTGTGTGTGGCGCGCAGCGATTTATGGAGAATCCCTGGAGTTCAACTTTCATGAGTGCCCTCGAGCAAGCAGTCCCAAGGGTCACAGGGTTGCTGTTAGGTTTGCTATTTAGACAGGATAAAACGGATCAGCAAGATATCCATAAAGAGATACAAAGTAAAATAAGATAAGGTAACATTAGTTAAAAATATCTATAGAACAAAGAGATGAAAACAACTTAAAACTGACATAAGAGGCAATATACACACACAAGAAATCACAGTTTCATCGTGGTATGGGGCGGCAGTGGTTAAGGGGTAGAGTGGCCGGTAGAGCGGCCGGATGGTAACCGCAAGGTTCCCAGTTCGATCCCCCAGAGTTGGTGTCGAAGTGTCCTTGAACAAAACTCTGAACCCCTAATTACTCCTGATATGCAGGTTGGTGCCTTGCATGATTTCCATCATCGGTGTATGAATGGGTGAATGTAATGCACAATCTACGTAAAGCGCTTTGATAAAAGTGCTATATAAATGCACCATTTATCAATTTTCAGACAGCAAAGCCAGAATACTTTTAAGTAATGGTATAGAGCGTCGTAGTCCCGCCCCCTACCATGGCCCAGGAAATGATTCTCCGTTCATTTATCATAGACATTTCAGAAAGTATTTATTTAAAGACGTTTACGCCGCGGACAAAGCCAACTCGAGTCGTGACAAATCATGACAACAAACACAATTTTTTGGGCCGAACAAATAATTAGAAAGAAGAAGAAAACGGCACTTTTTTTGTTTTTCTTCTTTGTAATTATTTGTTTGGTCCAAAATATTGTTTGTGTTGTCATGAGTTGTCACGACTCGAGTTGGCTTTGTCCGCGGCGTAACCGTCTTTAAATAAATACTTTTTGAAATGTCTATGGGAAAAATGCATTGGGATTCATTTCCTGGGCCATGGTAGGGGGCGGGACTGCGACGCTCTATAGGGTTCATGTCCTTTACTCTGATCTTGGACTTTGTAAGTCAGTAAGAGCATCTGTTAAACGCACCCAGACACCCTGTTCTGGTTCAAATGGTGTTTACTGTTTAGATGGGATGACTCTCCTTATCGCCACTGTGCAGCTCGAGTAATAATGTACCTTCTGCCTTGTCCATGTGGGCTACATTATATTGAAAAACACAGGCCAGTCCTTATCACAGGACACCAACACAGGAATGTTGTAAATCACATACCGGTATTGCTACACAGTTTCCCAAAAGCTGCTCATCCCACCTCAACTCTGATGTTATCTCCACCTTCTGGCCTGACAGAGATGAAAGGTTGAATTAAATGAAATTGCATGTACTGTACTCAGTCATGGATTGTGACCTAATCTATGATTGATTCATGATTCAGGTGCATATGAGGCTTAGCTTGGTGATGTGCTGCTTGGAGGACACAATGGTGTTGATATGTGTCCCTCTGTTGCAAATTGATGGTGTAAACAGATACTCCTACAAAAGTTCAAAGCTGAAGCTACATGTGAGAATGTAGATCGGCTATTATTTGTAATACAACTTAATATCGGGCATAAGTGGTTAATACCCCCCCCACACACACACACACACACACACACACACACACACACACATGTTAATGTTACAAATATATCGCTGATATAAGCTTACTATTGAAATATAATTGATTTAAAATGCTCTTGTGAAATCCAATGAGAAAGCTCAGCTGGTGAAAATAATACTCTTTGGTTCACCTTTACCCGCCTGCACAGTTAGCAGAGCTGCCAGTATTTCATTGGCACAAGCCACATGTGGTTGTCAAAGTCTAAATATAACGCATCACAACCACTTCACAAAAAGAACCAGCATTGTTTGCTCTGTATGCACTGAAAGCCTTGTGTGTAATTCAATTAAATCTCCAATGTGGCTCGGTGACAATTCTCCACCAAATGAGGAAGTAGCAGCCTGCCTTCCGCCTTGCCAACTCAAACCATGAACTATGAATGAAAAGTAAGAATAACTAAAAAAAAAAACGAAATTCTGTTAAAGGTATATTCAGTGATTTGACTTAATTCAAATATCACTTGTTTTTTCTTTTTTTCTGGTTAATCCTCCCATGGAGTGTGCTGACCATATAAGGAGTTTCTCCCTGTCCCCAGTGAGCCCCTGGGGTAAAAAAACCCTAGTTTCAGTTTTGGTGGCGGGTGGCAAAGCCTTCATCCAATCAGGATGAGAGGGGCCTTCCTCCAATCATGATCGAGTGGGGGCGGGCCTTGGTGCACATGCTGTTGGCCTGTTGCACTTCCCCCCACTGTAGAGCGTGCATGTGCACATTTTGTTACCGGGCGGACTGGGTGGTTTTCCAAATCACCCAAATCACTGAATGCTCCTTTAAAGCTGAAATCCGGGACTTGCGTTCCTATTCTTGGGGTGAAGAGATTTGTGTGAAGGGGGGAAAAAGGAGCGCAACCAAGTGTAGTAGTGATTTGAGATGAAAGGATATTTGAAGGAGATGGTGCCTTGACACTAAATGCTTAGATTTATTGTAGCTCAGACATTGTTGCAATTACCTCTCTCTTTCAAAATAGCAAAAATAATGTGTGTGCCCATAATGTGGGCACGCACGCACGCACGCACGCACGCACGCACGCACACTCTGTTGTGTTCAGAGTGTCGGAGAGCGTGCACTGTGCACCGTTACTGCCAGCATTACTAGCAGGCCAGATGTGTCCTGTACGTGGACAGAATCTGAATTTACGGTAGACTGGATCCCATTTACAGGCCTACATTTTGGTATAAGTTCTACATAGAGCAGGCCATGTACCTTTTTCACTGCATCAAATGCCATGCCATTTAAAAACGATTAAATGTAAATACACTGTATCGGTGACACAGCACACACCGCCCTCGACAGATATTCACAATGTGTCAGGGGGGGGATGTGTGTTCTTCTTTGATGTCCCATGTGGGTAATTTGACCTGAGGGTTTATTTGGGTTAAGATGTCCATTCAGCTGTAGATTATACACGTCACATGCTTAGTGTACGTGCAGTCGTGCATGGCTGAAGTCGGAACATAAACAAATCTAAGTTGTTCAGACTGAAAAAGCTCCCCTGGACATGTTGAATGTGAAGGTTCTGGGGCAGTGGGGCAGCGGGGTTGGGATTTGGAGGGGGTGTGCAGTGATTTACAGAAAATCCCTGGAGATCAAGTTCCCTGACTGTCCACGATGAGCATGCACCGAGTCCCAGCAAGGTCACAGGGTTGCTGTTATGTATGTTAGTACATCATTATGTCTTTATAATTACTATATTTGTCAGATGCTCAAAAAAAAACTAAACATTGAGAACATAATTATTTCACTGATGTGCGCAACATTCCAGTTCTCAGATGCTGTTGCTGCTACAAATCACTGTAGTTATTATTTTAAATCATACAATACAGTCAAAAGTGGTTGAAGGGTTTTTTATTTTAGGATGTTGCCAGTAGTGGAAGTAACAAAGCAACAATACCACAGTGTAGAAATACTACAAGTTATAAGTAAAAGCTAAACCTTACAAATCTTTACCTGAGTGAAAGTATCGGGATCAAAATATAGTTATGCAACGAATTGGCTATCGTCCCATGAATAGGGACGCTAGCTAGGGTTCATGTGGTTAAAGGTTATCACGTCTAACCCTTACGATAAAACAATCCATCAGAGATAATTATCCACCACAGACTGCATTCAGTCCATAGGTCCCCCAAGAAGCTATATACTGTAGTGTAGGCAAACAAAGATCTCATGTACAACAATAATTTGGCAGTTTCAACATAGCATCAACATGTGGAATTAGCTCTATCTATCCAGCCTGTTTATACACCTCAGGGATGTAAAGGACAACAGGCTGGCACCAAGGGTGTCTGTGTTTGTTTTTTATTAGATTTCTTTGTCAAAGTCAAACAGAGAGATTTGGAGAGCTGCTGTATACAATATGTCCAATCCAAAGTGTTACTTTAACCATGTTAAAGGAGAATTCCATGCTAGAAGGCTTTCTTACCTGTATTTGTAGTTGTATTATATAGAAATTTCACGAAATACCTTTCGTTTATGGGTAGGTTTCCTTCAAAACCTAGCTGCAGAACATTATTTTATGTACTCCCAGGACAGAAAATTCTAGAATTTTCGCTGTCCTGGGCTCTAAGGGTGACGTAGGAAGCCACGCCTATCCCGTATAGATACCTGCGTGGCTACGTCAGCCCTCATTCAACTTTTCTTCTGCTAAGCTGCGAGAACGAACTTTAACATTCCAGTGTGTGCAGGGTAACATATCTCGCAAACTCGGCCGAGAGATTAATTCTTTAGGACCGTGAGATCTCTGGCACACTCTCGAAGCAAACAGAAGGATACTTCTCGAGAAAAAAAGCCGAACTTCGACACAAGTGAGTTCTAGGCAACTTGTTGCTACGCTAGCTTGTCGAAAAAACAGCTCGCGCCTCTTTTTCTCTCTCGCTAAAGCTAGCGTTTGTTAGCTTAAAGCTATCGATAGTTAGCTTAGCGCTACTAGGCAGATACGCCTGTGGTCTACTATTACACGCCACGAGGAAGATAAACCTGTGGCTGTTAAGCACTCGGACTCCTCTCTCTACAAGCAACCATGTCGCTGACGAGGGAGACCCAGCCCGGGGAAAGACGCCATCGAGGACAGCCGGTGCCCGCCGACTGTCCAGAAGGCCCCAAACAAAAGACGTGCTCCACCTGGGGATGCGGGAACACGATGTCGGGCAAAGACGGGCATGACGAGTGCATGTATTGTCTCGGCCTCACCCACACCCGTGAGTCCATGGAGGAAATCGGTCCCGTTTGCCTCCATTGTGAGAAAATGGACGACGACGTCCTAAACAACAGGCTCGGACGTGTCCAAAGGTATTATGACAACTTTGCCGCCCACGGACTCCGAGAGAGGAGCCCCACTCCTCCCCCGCGACGAGCTCGCATACAAGTCCCGCCAAAGGGGCTTTGGCCCCGCGTCACCACCGGAGAGGGACAACGAGCTACCCCGAGACAGAGGCTCGACTACTCGGGCAACAGAGCCCCAACCGGAGCCTCTTCTTCAAGAGCAGCACCTGCCGGCGCTAGCCGAGACAGGTACGCTACTTCAGCCTCTGCAACCAGGGCTCACGAGGCCACTGATTACGAGGCTCATGGCGCGAGGCCAAGGGATACCTTCGCACCGCGCCGCTCTTCCCCCGCTCCACGTGCTCGACAACACGTCGTGCAGGCCACCATTGAGTGCCCGCCCAGACATACAGCTAGACGCAGACAGCCTGCCGTTGCACCCAGCTATATGGTGGACCGCCTGGACCCTTCCCCAGACCGCGCAATGTCTCCCGGTGGGGAGCATTGGACTACCAGGGAGGAAGGGGAGCTTCGTGATGACGAGCTCCCTTCCTTCCAGGAGCAACTCCAGGACTACCACGTCCTGGACGAGGCCTACGCGGACGAGCGAGATGGCCATGATGACCTCTCCCCCGGGGACTACGTCAGCACCACTCGTCGCCCCTTCGACGACCTGGATGCCATGGACATACAGGAGCACCAGCAAGCCAGGGCTCCTGTCCCCCCGCCTCCTGTACCCCCCATGGATGACTCCAATATTTACGAGATATACAGGAAGGCTAGTGCACGTTGTAACCACACATGGCCTAAGTCAACTGTCAAGGTACTACCATGGGAAGGCAGGACTGATGAGTCCGCCCCCCCCCCTGCACCTAGAAGACAGAAGCTCCCTATGGCACAGGGCTTCGAGGAGGCCATGATGCACGCCTGGGACGAACCCCTCCTGAAGGTGGATTTTCCCAAGGCCAGCGCCAAGGGGCCCAACGACATACCAGATAAACAAACCCTCGCCATAGACTTCATGCCAGCTATGGACAAGGCTATAGCGGCCTACCTGGCCAACCCTGCAGCTCCTAGAGTGGATCACCACGTAAAGGAACCGCAGCTCCTGTCCAGCAGCGTGAGGGAAGCCTCAAAACTGAACAAGTGGCAGTATGCACACATGTCCTTCGTGGCGAAGGCCCTCAATGCAGGAGCACTTCTCCAGGGTTCCATGAAGAGCCTCCTCATTGAGATGGGACAGAAGTCCATTAAAGTCCAGCTAGCGGAACTGCCAGAAGACCTGGCCGAGTTACGCCGCCTGAATCACGAGATGGCCACCCTCCAGAGGGACTCCACTCTCCACAACGCCAAGGCAATGGCATGTTCCATCCTCCAGGAGAGATGGCGTTGGGTCGATCAGACCAGCGCCATCTCCCTGGAGACAAAGAAAGAGTTTGTGGCTGGAAATATCCACCCAGACAGTATGTTTAAGGACGCTCTGGCCAAGATGTCAGAGACCATCCAACAGCTCGAGTCCTCCACCAAGACGATGAAGGCGCTCGAACCGCTGGCCAACCAGGCCGCCCCGGTAGGCCGCCCCAAGGCTAAGAAGGCACCCTGGAAGGCCAAGACCGATGACAAACCCAGGTCCCAGGACCGGAGCGGAGATAGACAGCGACAGCCTGCAGGCCGAGGCAGAGCAGACCGCCGCACCTCTCCGCCGCCCTACAAGGCCAGGAGCGCTCCCAGAGGCCGAGGCCAGGGGAAGCGCAAATGACCTGCCCGGGCCGGGTCATCTTCCCCACCACACTCAGAGTTCAAGGCCAGAGGTGGGGATCACAGATCTCACCTCAGAGCCTGCGCTGAAGCGCTTAAGGGGGCCTGTACACAGTGCTGTGAGCACCGTTGTACAGACCCCGAAAATTGTTATGTGCAATTCACATGTGTATGTTTTTCCACGTTGTTCAATAAAGAAAACAAAAAAACAAAAAACACAAAAAACAATAAAACCAACTCTGAAGGGCATAGGCCCAGTGGGAAAGATAACCCACACTGTGACAGCTTTAGCTGTCACAGGCCAAAAACTCCACGCCAATTTTTTCCAAACTCAATACCGAAAAAATTCACTAGAGGGAGACATTTCACACAAAGTAAGTCTTCCCCTAGGCAGGCCATGCACCACGCTGACAAGCACAGGGAACCCTTTGTCACGTCATCTGTCACAATGGCGGATATCCGGGGCTTCCCCGTGGATAATCCGTACAATTCAGACAGGATACAGGCTACAGTTCGCCTCGAAACCGCCCACTTCCAGGAAAATTATTTTCTCAGAAGCGAGCGGGCAAAAGGCCGCCATTCTGCAAGAGGAAATCAATTCATTAATGCAGAAAGGCGCCATCACAGAGGTGGCCCTCGACCAATCAATGAACGGTTTTTACTCCCGCTATTTCTTGGTAAAGAAAAAGGGGGGCGGACTCCGTCCCATTCTAGACCTGAGGGCATTGAATCGTCACTTAAAAAAGCTGCGATTCAAAATGCTTACTCCACCAGTCCTCCTACGCCTAATTCGCGAAGGGGACTGGTTTACGTCAATAGACCTGCAAGACGCATATTTCCACATTCCGATTTACCCGCCGCACAGAAAATTTCTGCGCTTCGGGTTCAGAGGAAAAGTGTACGAGTACACAGTCCTTCCCTTCGGAATGTCACTGAGTCCCAGAGTCTTCATAAAGTGCACCGCGGCAGCTATCGCTCCGCTCCGACAGCAAGGGATCCGTCTCGCTACATACGTAGACGACTGGATCCTACTTGCAGACTCTCCACGAGAAGCACTGTCGCACACACATCGTGTGCTCAGCCACCTCGACTCGCTTGGGTTTATAATAAACCACGAGAAGAGCATGCTTATGCCAACACAGTCAATAGACTTTATAGGCATAACACTGAACTCAATCTCTTACACGGCCCGCCTGAGCCAAGAGAGAATAGACGCAACACTGCAGTGCGTGGCGTCATTCAAAAGGGGACGCTCGATTCCTTTTCATGCATGCCTCCGGATGGCGGGGTTAATGGCCTCTGCGGTCTATTTAATCCGCCTAGCAAGGCTACATATGAGACCTTTCCAACGATGGATAGGCTCTCTACATGTACCAATGCACCGTCGGCACCAGAAGGTAACAGTAACATCACAATGCATACTAGCCCTTCAATGGTGGTCAGACAGGAAAACCCTCTCAGAGGGCGTCCCCATGGGAAAGCCTCTGATCAGGAAAGTCATCACTACAGACGCCAGCATGACAGGCTGGGGAGCCACGATGGAAGGACTCACAGCCAGAGGTTTATGGTTGGGGCCACTACGTGCCCTTCACATAAATTACTTAGAGCTCATGGCAGTCTTCCTCGCCCTGAAACACTTCGAGCAGCGCATCCTGGGTTGCCATGTCCTAGTCAGGACAGACAACACCACGGCCATGTGCTACATCAACAGACAAGGTGGACTCAGGTCCCCTCGTCTTCATCAACTGGCTCAGAAACTGATCCTGTGGTGCAACACACGCGTCCTCTCAATAGTAGCGTGTCACGTCCCAGGTCTTCTGAACACAGGGGCAGACCTGCTGTCCAGAGGACCTCTCCGCTACTCAGACTGGTCACTACACCCTCATGCAGTGGCCCAGGTCTGGAGCAGGTTTGGGAAATCCAAGGTGGATCTCTTTGCCACAGAGGAGAACACGAAGTGTCCCCTCTTCTTCGCAATCAGGGGACCATCAACGTTGGGGCTAGACGCTCTGTCACACCAATGGCCCAAAACCCTTCTCTACGCCTTTCCCCCGCTATCCCTCATCAGCCCCACTCTGGACAGAGTGAGGACTCAGGGTCTGAAGGTGCTCCTAATAGCCCCGTCGTGGGGGGTCTGGAGGTCGGAAATAACCCCTCTCCTCTACGACCAGCCGTGGAGAATTCCCCTTCGAGCGGATCTCCTCTCTCAAGCGAGGGGGGAGATCTTCCACCCTCACCCCCAGGACCTAGACCTATGGGTCTGGCCCGTCAAAGGGTGATGTTGACTGCCGTGGGTCTACCTCCGAACGTAATCGAAACGATTCAGAAAGGCAGAGCCCAGTCAACAAGGGACCGTTACGACACAGCCTGGCGCGTCTTCGAGCATTGGTGCTCACGAAGACCAGACCAAACAGTCCCCTACCAGGCCTCAGTGATCGACGTCATTCCTGCAGGAGCTCCTAGACAGCGGTCTAGGCCTCTCCTCAGTCAAGGTCCATTTGGCGGCAATCTCTGCCTGCCACCCAGGCTTTGATAACCAGACGGTGTGGAAGCACCCGCTGGTAAAACAATTCATGAAGGGTGTACGCAGGGAACATAGGACATGCAGATCCCTCGTTCCCTCGTGGGATTTGTCCCTGGTTCTAAAGGCTCTGGCTACAGCACCCTTTGAACCACTACAAACCGTGAGCCTCAAGCTCCTAACCCTGAAGGTGGCTCTCCTGATCGCACTCACGACAGCAAAAAGGGTCAGCGACCTACATGCGCTCTCGATCTCTCCAGACTGCATGAGGTTCGATGAGGGGTCGACCAAGGTCACCCTAAAGGCAAACCCCGCCTTCATTCCCAAAAATGCTCTCTCAGTGTGTGCGCCAGTGAACCTACAGGCTTTCCATCCCCCGCCGTTCTCCTCTGACGAAGACAGCAGGCTTAATTGCCTCTGCCCAGTCAGAGCTTTACGCATATACGCGGATAGACTGGCTCCCTTCAGACAAGGAAGCCAACTCTTTGTGTCCTGGGGTGCCAGGACCAAAGGAAAGCCCGTCACGAAGGTCACTATCTCTAACTGGATAGTGGAAGCCATCCGTCTGGCCTACACTAGCCAAGGCGTGGATTCCCCTCAAGCCCTGAGGGCCCACTCCACAAGAGGTGTGGCAGCTTCCTGGGCACTCTACAAGGGTGTCTCCATTCAGGAAGTCTGCACAGCAGCAAGCTGGTCTACACCCTCGACTTTCGCCACATACTATAACCTAGATGTGGCAGCGCCTTCGCTAGCGCACGCGGTCTTGGGGGCCGCTGCTCAGTAAAGCATCAGGGCAGCATAGCGCTGCCTCCTGCTCTCCACAAGGACTAGGTTCTGGACCCAAAAGGGTCCGAGCCCCTCCCAAAAGGTTTACCTGGGACCCACTGGAAGTTCAGGTCACGGGAGTTCATAAAGTCCCATAAACGAAAGGTATTTCGTGAAATTTCTATATAATACAACGTTAAAGGTTACTTTAGTAACCACGGTTGTATATATAAATTGAACGAAATACCTTTCGTGGAACGCCCTTCTGTTCTCTAAAGCAGAAGAAAAGTTCCGAATGAGGGCTGACGTAGCCACGCAGGTATCTATACGGGATAGGCGTGGCTTCCTACGTCACCCTTAGAGCCCAGGACAGCGAAAATTCTAGAATTTTCTGTCCTGGGAGTACATAAAATAATGTTCTGCAGCTAGGTTTTGAAGGAAACCTACCCATAAACGAAAGGTATTTCGTTCAATTTATATATACAACCGTGGTTACTAAAGTAACCTTTAACGTTGTTACGTCCCCACCAAAGAGGTCCAGGTGTTATTTTGTGCAAAAGCGCATTATTGGCTATTTCCCCTACCATAAGCCCTCAATGAATTGCATTGAATTGAATGGGGCTATGGGGTGTTGTGCTAATTCGCTTATTTCCATCGCTCAAAAATCAATCAATACAATTGTTTTGTATATATCCTCTCTTCATAATGTAAATAGTATCCCAAGTGGCACATTTTACTACTTATTTCGATGGAAATAAGCGAATTAGCACAACAACCCAACCCCCATTGAGGGCTTATGGTAGGGAAAATAGCCAATAATGCACTTTTGCACAAAATAACACCTGGACCTCTTTGGTGGGGATGTAACAACTACAAATAAAGGTAAAAAAGCCTTCTAGTATGGAATTCTCCTTTAACCCCGGCATGGCATCTCTATTTGGGGACATTATCGGTGAAAATGTTTCACCGATAATGCATTTTTATTCAGGATTTTTCAAAATGTTTCAAAAACATTTCCAATTTCCACATTTCCAAGCATACAAGTTCACAACAGGCCACACCATGACACGTATACAGTATATTGGCTATTTTCAAATAACCAAGTATAATAGGGCTTATTTGGGAGTTTAAAGCGTGTATAGGGCAGTGTGCCCTGGTTGTGCCATTAGTGTACGATGACTTATTTTTTTGCACTGCACATTAAACGCCACATTAAGAGCTCCGTTCCGCTGATGTTTATAGGGATGCAATTCACTCTCCTTCTCCTCAGACACCTGGTGCATGGAATTGTACTTGATGTCTAATTTATTCCGTTTGCGTCATCTGAACCAGCAAGATGGTTTCATTCCAAAAAACTATAGGTGGAGTAGAAATAGCCCTATAGACTGATTGTGGGGGTTAGCAGAGATGGAGTACTTGTAGAGAGGCTGGGGAATTGGGAATTGGCTATACTAAATTGGGACTTGAAGGGGAGAAAATGTTTTTCTTTTGTCTTGAAGGGGCATGTTTTGCACAATAACAGTCTTTTCATTATGTCTGCCCACGATCTCTGATTCATACAGTACGTTTGTTTACCTCAGTCACTGATACTAAAATCTGATATTTTATTTTTATTTTTTCTATGAACCTGTGACTTGACACCCATACTGTTATAAAACGGAAATAAAAAGATTTTGAAAAGTAAGAAATAGCCCTATAAAGTTTGAAAAGCAAATGTGCAAGTAAAGAAAAAGGACCTCGGAATTGTACTGCACTTGAGTAAATGTACTTATTTGCTTTCCACCATGGTTGAGTAAATGTACTTATTTGCTTTCCACCATGGTTGAGTAAAGTTACAATTTACAATTTAGAGATTTAGATGACTTAGAAATGTGAGATCAGAATAAGCAGAGCAAGCATTATAGTCAATAGTCACGTAAATAGAGTGCAAGAGAGAACAATCAGAATCACCTTTTGAATCATCTTTTGGTGACAAGAAGCATACAAGGAGAGTGCTATGGGGTGAGGTGGAGTCTGAGGAGCATACAAGGAGAGTGTAGGAGAGTGCTATTGTGTGAGGTGGAGTCTGAGGAGCACACAAGGAGAGTGTAGGAGAGTGCTATGGGGTGAGGTGGACTCTGAGGACCATACAAGGAGAGTGTAGGAGAGTGCTATGAGGTGAGGTGGAGTCTGAGGAGCACACAAGGAGAGTGTAGGAGAGTGCTATGGGGTGAGGTGGAGTCTGAGGAGCATACAAGGAGAGTGTAGGAGAGTGCTATGGGGTGAGGTGGAGTCTGAGGAGCACACAAGGAGAGTGTAGGAGAGTGCTATGGGGTGAGGTGGAGTCTGAGGAGCATACAAGGAGAGTGTAGGAGAGTGCTATTGGGTGAGGTGGAGTCTGAGGAGGTGAGTTCCCGCCACATCTCAGGGCACATCGAGTGGGTCTTTGAAGCAACTCCTCCTGTCTGTCAGCCTGTGTGAACAAAGGGCAATGGTGATAACGTCTCCATTGAGCCAGACAGAGCTTTGAAACTGTATCTTGGTTTGGACCGCAGTCAAGTCAGTCACTCATAACAAAGACAACGGCCTGGAAGCAACTCTTAAAGCCCGCGTGGGAATCACGTTTCAGACTGAAATAAACGTGCTGCTGTGTTCTGTGTGACACAATCACGCTGACAGCGCGACCTACGTTCATATCAGTGTAATTATGTTTCTTTGTTCAGACTGCAGTCAAATCGGATTCGTTTTGTTTCTCAAATCTGATCTTTAGGACTTGCGGTCCACACAATAATTTGCAAGTGTTCAGATGCGATTGTGTATTCAGGCATAATGACGACCGTCAGTCGTTCTACAAGTGAGCCAGTAGAACTGCCATTTTCGGCGATCAACACCCTCGTACGAGAAAGTATAAATCAGGCCTCAGTGTCAGAGTGTTTAGGTGGAGACTCAAGGTAGGGCCCATATAGGCACTGCGGGTTCGGGTCAGGATGACCTTTGCTATGTGTCGTTCCCCGTCTCTCTCTCTATCCCCGTTTCCTGTCCTGTCTTCACTGTATGCTATCAGTAGAGGCAGCTGAAGCCCCAAAAAGAAAAATATCTTTAATGAGATACGATTTGAATCGCAACCACCTGATTCAACTAAGTCTGATTCACAAAAATCTGTTTGAATGGGTTGATTGTTTTGCTGTTCAAACTTGATCAAAGTTCAAACCAATCGAATTCCAATCTGGATGCGCCCCAAACCAAATCAGTGCTGCCACTCTGAACATATACTGTAACCTCAGTGTACCAAATGATCCACTCTGTCTTCCCAGAATGACTGGCTTCAGGGATGATGAACTACTGCAGTGAACGGTTGTGTGGTCCAGGTTCTGCTTTCACACGCAGGTAACGTTACTTCCTTTGGTTTCATTGTAAGGCTCTGTGTGAGTGTTTCATGAGTTTACCAGTAAAAAGAACACACACACACACACACACACACACACACACACACACACACACCCTGTTAGCTCTGCACTCAATGTCGGGCAAGCCTGTAAAAGCTGCAAATAAAATTCAACTCTGGGAAATGTGTTGGTTCTGTTCTAAAGTGAGGACGGGAGATTTCGCAGCTGTTGTTTTGCTGGAGAGAGGCCGTATCGTATACCGCAGGATTTCCTGCCGAAAAACATGGCTGTTTTCAAAAACTCATCCAAAATATTCTAAAGCCGTGCAGTGTGTCCGGCACCAGAGCACATTTTTCCCAGCTGAAAACAATAGGCGCTCTTCTAAAATATTATCCAAAATGTGCAGAGTTGAAAATATGAATTGACTCTCAGCACCTCGTCATGTCTTGGTTATTGTGATATATGCCCAGCATAGCATAAATATGTAGTGTTGCCATTGAAAACAATTCCAAACCTACGCTGTGTGCCGGAACAAAATGCCATGGTGGTTACATACCCTAAAATATATCAGTGAAGGAATTTCTGGAAAGAGGTCAGATAGGACATCCTGATCTGAGGATGTATGAACTTTTTGGGAAGCTCCACAGAACAGTATTGGAAAGTAATTAATTAGACTGACAGTACTTAAGTACTATTTTGAAGTAATTTTATTTTACTTCCATTTATATTTTATTCTACTCTACATCTAAGAGGGACATTTTGTACTTTTATTTACTCCACTACAATTACATTTGTAGTTACTGTATTTACTTGGAGATTTAGATTAAAGGTATATTCAGTGATTTGACTTAATTCAAATATCACTTATTTTTTATTTTTTTCTGGATAATCCTCCCTACTATAGAGTGTGCTGACCATATAAGGAGTTCCTCCCTGTCCCCAGTGAGCCCCTGGGGTCAAAAAACCCTAGTTTCAGTTTTGGTGGCGGGTGGCAAAACCTTCATCCAATCAGGATGAGTGGGGCCTTCCTCCAATCATGATCGAGTGGGGGCGGGCCTTGGTGCACATGCTGTTGGCCTGTTGCACTTCCCCCCCACTGTAGAGCGTGCATGTGCACATTTTGTTACCGGGGCGGACTGGGTGGTTTTCCAAATCACCCAAATCACTGAATGCTCCTGTAAAGTGATCCTAATTTCGTAAATATGATCGTGAAATGGAACATTCTGCATAATGAATATTTTTACATTTGGTACTGTCAAGTAACATGTTCAATGCAGGACTTTTCTACATTTCTACATAGTTTGGTATTGATACTTTTACTTGAATAAAGACAAGCGGAGTACTTCTTCCATGACTGTTTATTCTCCTCCTTGTACTATATTGTTTGTGTGTTTGTTTGCTTTACAGCTGAGTGAAGTCAAGCACTAAAATGCTCTGCAGTTTTACAAGCCCTGCATGTTTCTTCTTTAATGAGACTAGCTTCACAGTTCTTCCAATGAAAAATATTTTTGGAGGCTTACTTGTTGCTGGCAGGACGCTAGTATTTACAAAAATAAAGCCCTGTATATTTTAATAATGGCGGTTGGACGCACACGCAAATTGGGCAATGCCGTCAGTCAGCAGGGGTTGAATCAGGTCAGAGAGAGAGAGAGAGAGCAGGACTTCAGTGAGTGTGTCCCCCCAGGGTGGGACGAACGCTCCCCCAAAACAAATTACTTTAGTCGGCCAATCAGTGTTTGTACGTGGTTCCTGACAATTAGAAATAATTAAAGAGAATAACAAATCCGGCACAATCCGAATTCCTCACTCGGATGTGACAATGGGGCCGTGTGTGTGTGTGTGTGCGTGCGTGCGTGCGTGTGTGCGTGTGTGCGTGCGTGTGTGCGTGCGGAAACCCTAGGGTTTGACACACAGTGTAACTGGAGCAGGGTGGTATTCGGAGAACAAATGTTGCCTTTGCTTACGACATGGGACAGCTAGAATCTCCTCTCAAAGGCCAGACGTGGTGATGCCACGAGACCGTGTGTAACTAGCATGTTGTGTCGTACTGTGTGGGCCTTATGAGCCTGTGTTGGTTGGGCCCTGGTCTTGTGCTGATAGCAGCCGGTTCTGTTTTCGGTGCACAATTGAATTGAAGCGAAGGCTACACAGACCATATGGGCCCCCAACAAGCATCACTAACCAGTATGGTGTAAAGTATACATTCACTCAAGGACTGTCACTTAACTCATTAAGACCGCCGCAAATCCAAAACTATGATGCTCCAGGGACCCCCAGAAGCAAAGATTTGATTAAAAAATGACAGATGCTTTGCCGGTTTTAATACTGTAGGTTAAAAGAGTGTTTCACCTTAAAACACCGCTGGGATTATTTTAACGTCTATTGGCTTTTTGTGTACACCAAACGGTTTATGTCAGACAGGCAATGTAGCCTAAACATGTATAATTAAAATGTATTTTATTTTTTTCATAAAAAAAGATTCTGTTTGATTAAATGAACCCCTAAGATGGTCTTAGATAATGCTCCAGTTTCTATTACAGATGCCAGAGAACCTCAGCAGTTTACTTTTGTTAGGTTGCAGGAATTAATGATCAAACCTGCTTCAAAGGGGCCTTGCTTGGAAAGAGAGCAAATAAATTCCATTCTACGTGCATCCCTGCATGCCTGGGGCAGGGTGCTCAAACCTTATAACTGACAAGTCAATTAAAAGTCACACAGTTCAGCTGTGCTTCATCCACCACTCTCTCTGTCCAGTTTAATTTATAAATGTCCTGTTAGTAGGTCAACTGGGCCAAGAACAAATAGCCAAAACCGAGCAAGGTCTGCTCTATAAAACATGCCATTGTTACCTGTTGATGAAAGCCAAAAATCAGCCACTAAACTCCATTACTCCAAATACTGTAAGAACAGAACAACATGGCCGCTCTATTGTTCCTTTTGGCCATAGTCAAAATGACCTTTTTATGAACCCACTTAGTTTGTAAATACATCAAAATGCGATTATAATCAATTTCTAATGGATAAAGCCTTGGCCTGGAAGAGAGGTCATCAGGCGGTCCCCAAGCTTCTTAGAGTGTTTCAACCCTTAGCCACAACACTCCAGTTGGTGGATCAGCAGTGATTGGCGAAATGACTGCCCCTCTCATCCAGGCTTCCAGCAATTGTGCTTTATCTTATGCCAGAGCCGACAGGAGGTTCTCTCTGCCTTGTGTGTTCTTGGGGGGATTGCAGGCACTGAGGGGTCTCTAGGGCTATGGTTTGCTTCCTGCAAACCATGGTTTGCAGGAAGCAACTGTTCGTGTGCGGTGTGCATGCGTTCGTCCTTGGCCTTACTCTGGTGTATTTGAGTCAAGGTGGTTTGTTTGAGCCTTCTCTGCATCTGTGTCACACTCCTTGTTGTTGAAACTGTCCTATCGAGTCTCTCGGGAGACTCTGGGGGATTGCACGTTCTGTAGCTTGCTTGGTGCCCTCTTGCTGCAACAAGGGTTTAGAACAGTGGTTTGCAAGTTCTTTTCTTTTTTGAGTGGTGTAAACCACTCCTACAACTGGCTTTGTTAGTTTACGTGTCTGTCCGTTTACGTGTCTGTCCGTTTAGTTTACGTGTCTGTCCGTACCAAAAAAATCACACCCGTGTGAACTGAGTGGTGTAAGGTCTTATATAGACTGATCAGCTGTGGTCTGACGTAATGAAATCACACCCGTGTGAACTGGGTGATCATAGCAACCGTGCTCATTTTTTGTGCACAGACAGACAGACAGACTAACAAAGCCAGTTGTAGGAGTGGTTTACACTGATGATTGGCTGATCACCCCATAGCGATGATTTGATTGGCTGAGCAAAGTACATATTGAGGATAAAAGTGAGGGCAGAATAGTGAAGACGACAAAAGTGATTGGCCGGAATGACATTTGTGATGATTTGATTGGCTGAGCACACGCGGAATGTGATGTATGATGATACGAGCGTCCCTCACTTCACACAAGTGTGATTTTGTTGATCATGATTACGATTCACAAACGTGTGAAAGGTATTCGCGAACAGATCTTCACAATGTGTGAGATACTTCCTAGGCCTACTGCCAGTGCGCGCAAGACATTTGTCACCGATTGCCTTAGTAGTTTGCGAAATTAGCTGCCGACACACAGACGGATAGGGACGGACATAGAGTGCATCAGTACATTGTCCAGCAGCAGCATTTGTTTCCTTTGCCGCGGCAGTTGCGTCCTAAGCCTGCTCTGTCAGCAGCTGCCAGTCCCGCCAGTTAAACTATGTTACACCCTAACCCTATATAACCTCAAACCTAACCCTAGGTTTAGCCATAGGGAAGAGCTTTGATGCATATACAGTTGGAGGCCATCGATATTGTCCTTTTCTTTTTGCTGAGGTTTGCGTGATCTGCGCAAAAGGACAGTTAACCCATTTTGGGCGGGAACCCCTTTTGGGGTTTTAAACATTATGTTATAATTTAGCTATTGAAAAATAGCAGATCTACAAGCTCATAGCGCGAGTGGCGCGCTACGAGCTTGTAGGTCTGCTATTTTTGAAAAATCGTGAAAATATTTATTTCAGAAAACTGCAGGATTTAGAAGATTTTTTTTTAAATTTTGAGGTCAGGCCTAAATGGGTCAAATGATAAGGGACAGAGCCGGCAGCTGGACGCAACTGCCGCGGCAAAGGCCACCACAGAGTCTGGTGGATCGAATCCACCTGGTCCATAGTGCATCAGGCTTTGCCGAATGTAATTGGCCCTTGTTCGAGGGAGAGAAGCCGGGCCAGAACTACAGGGGGGTGATGTTTGTCACTGCATCATGTACTCCTACGGACTGGGTCGGCAGGAGGAGGATGGAGGCTGTGCGTCTTCACGTTGGGGTTCTGTTCTCCTCACTGGCTGTAAATTGGGTCCTCACCGGAGTTGGAAATCGGTCGGTCCCATATATGGGCGTAGTGGTCGAGTCGGCGGTTATCTCCATATATGCCTATATATGAGCGTACTGAACTGACACGATGCCGGGCAGCTTCCCTGATTGGCTGACCAAACAGGCGTGTAGGCATGCCCTACCAATATAAAAGTGGTCGAGCACGCAATTACTGTGCAGCGTTGTATGGTCCAAGAAGAGGTACACTTATTTAAGCCACCAGAGCATCAAGGCAAGATGGCCGATACAGACGTCAAGAAGAAGCGTACCTTCAGGACGTTCACCTACAGAGGTGTGGAGCTGGAACAGCTCCTGGACATGTCCCGCGAGCCGCTGACGGAGCTGTATGGAGCCCGCCAGAGGAGGAGGCTGAACCGTGGGTCTGACGCTCAGGCTCAGCAGTCTCACCTGAGGCGCCTGGCAAAGGCCAAGAGGGAGGCCCCCCCCATGGAGAAGCCCGAGGTTGTCAAGACCCACCTGAGAGACATAGTCGTCCTGCCGAAGATGGTGGGCTCCGTGATCGGAGTGTACAATGGAAAGACCTTCAACCAGGTGGAAATCAGGCCCGAGATGATTGGCCACTACCTGGGGGAGTTCTCCATCACCTACAAGCCCGTCAAACACGGTCGTCCCGGGATCGGCGCTACACATTCTTCTCGCTTCATCCCGCTGAAGTAGAATGGCTGTTATTTATCTTTACTGTATATAAAAAAATCACACCCGTGTGAAGTGAGGGGCGCTCTTGTCGTCGTGCATCATCCAATAAAAAAATAATATACTTCTTCATGAATTAATTTACAATTTAGGCATAGCAGACGCTTAATTTGTCAACTTATGTTATTATCTTTTAACCATGATGATACAATGTTTAAAAAAACCTCATCTTTTCACCATGATCATTACAACTGAATTTATGTGATTGGTTAGCCGATTTTCCTTTCATTATCAATGGCATTTAATGTTTGTGTTGGCCCAAATGTACGTAATATTTCAGGCACATATGATGTAAATTCTCCTTTCATTGTCAATGGCAAATGTGAGACGTGACGAAAAGCTGTGGAGGGGCTAGCGCCCCTCAAAAAGTGTCCAACACAAAAGGCCCCGAGTTGAATTTGAACAGTTGCACTCTGCTTAGAAAAGCCAATTTGCTCGTCCGCATATGACGTAAATTCTCCATTCATTGTCAATGGCATTTAATGTTTGTTAGGACAAAATAGCCGATTTGCTCGTCCACACATGATGTAAATTCTCCTTTCATTGTCAATGGCATTTAATGCAGAGTATGGCTGCGATCAAGCCAAAGTGCCGAAGATTAGCTGTCCACAGACAGACAGACGGACACACACACGGACGGACGGACACACGGACGGAGTGCAAAGCATACTCTCTCCCCATGCCTTCGGCCTGGTGGAGACAACAATCACACCCGTGTGAAGTGAAGACAAAGTGGATGTTGAAGATGAAGATGGGAATAAGCTATTTTCATTATAATTATTTTTCTACGGCCAGATTTATTCGTTATGCCAATGAATTTCTCCCCGCACACATTTCAGGCTGTTGTCACTGCTTTTGTACCCTACCTACTGGACCACCTGCCAGTGAGGATCCCCCACCCGTAGGACGTAGAGAGCCTTGGTCCTACTCCTCCCACCAAACAGGTGTGTAATGACATATCACCATCCCCTGCACACGGGGTAATTGTGTTCGTATAGACGCCCGACAAAGCCGGATGCATGGTGATGGATTCGAACCACTAGACTCTGCGGTGGTGGGCAAGGTATTTTACCTTCACCTCCGGACCCAAATTGTTTTTTTAATTTGGCGCTTCCTGACACCCTCAACCGCAGGGACACGACCCCCACTTTGAAAAGCACCCGGGGCTCATTCAACAGGTGGTGTAACTCACTGACTCATTGAAAGCTTCTCGCTTACAAGAGGAAGAGGTAATCGCTGTTATACATAACACAATCTAAAGGACACATATACTATTGAGACGCAGTCACACAGTACAGATACGGCTATAAAAACGGTAACCGGAGAACTGCCGGTTTTCCCACTCACCACGGTTTAGTGCATTTTAGTTTTACTTCACCTTTAGGTGCATTGAATTGAGAGAGAGAAAGGATAGTTGTTTAGAGTTTACACTAGATGAAGTAGGAATGCTAAAGTTTAAACACCAAAGTACCGAGACAATGTAATTCATTAGTAAACTATCCTGGAATATCATTGGTACTATCATTGGTATTCACATACTCACCTTTTTATCATTATCTAGCTGACCATTTAATTGCACAAAATTATTTGATCATTATTTTAAATGAACAATAACATCTGTGTGTTTGACATACTATACTGATGAAGACAGCATGTTAGCATAACGATGAAGACATTGAAACTTGTTTCTCTCCACTTTTCGCTACGGCGAGTTGGTAAACCGGCGAGTTCTCCGGTATTCATAAAAACACGAATATATGCGAATATATGCTCCTTCCCAAGAATTAAAAGGTTTATGGAATGTACGCCTATATTGAAATGACTGATGAGCGTCAATGATGGGTGCTTTTGATTGAGTTTCAGCTCATTCAACCAGCCATTGTAGTTCTTTGAACTAAGGACACACCGCTTACAGGTAACGGGTTGTTAGATAAACACTCAATCTAAAGGAGACACTATTCAGACAGCAGTCACAGCTCACACGCGGCTATAAAAATACACACCAACGTCATCGCACATAACACACCTCAACTGGGGCCACCGGGGCCACAGTATGACATTTTCACAGAGAAAAAAAATAATCAAGGCTGTCAATGTCAAGCAAGCAACCATGCTCACCGCCTCATCTTAGACCTTTGCGGTCAGGCAGTAAAAAGAAAGGCAGACGGCATCACTAAGGACGGTCAACACTTCTGTCAGATAACGCCAGTCGGGATGTCGCATCAGAGCACCTCAGGCCAAAAAGGAAACTTTCAAAAAGTATTTAATTTCCAATTACGAGGCCAAATAGAGTGTCACTATACTTTGCAATGCAGCCTTGCGCACCTGTAATTTGTGTTTCAATGTAAGTAGTGCAATACCTGGTGTAACTGTTGTCATAGTTGCATGGATGCCAGACTATGAATCATATTGATGACATCAGGGATCTCCATACATGGCCATAAAAGCTCTTTTCCCTGCGACCAATCGACTTCAAACTAGACATGTGTATTGCTGTGGGGGCATGCAGTGGCGATGGCCGTAAAAGGCCATCGCCGCTGCACGCACCCACAGCAATACACATGTCTAGTTTAAAGTCAATTGGTCGAATGGTTCTCAATATAATGTATAAGGACAATATAAGGACATAAAAGGCTTTCCAAGAAACAGTAAATTGAAACGGAACCGGAGAATTCATAGAAGAAAGAAAGGAGCCAGAATGGAAAAAGGAGAGAAACGGTACAACTGTAACCAACATGGAAAAACGCACATGAAGCCCCAGGTGGGCATGCTTAAAACAAACGTGAAAAAGTCCATATTCTTGGCTGCCACCTCGTCATGTAGCAGCCAGGTCTATGGACCCCCTGTGGTGTAGGCTACAAAAGCAAAAAAATCCACCATGATTAGCTTTAACTGTTTTACTGTTTCTCTGATATGTAGTTTCCTGCGGTTGCAAACAGAATGACACTGAATCCCTCAGGGCTTCTCATTGGTTGAGCCGAGTGAATACATTTTCCATTTTAGTGTCTACATAAATTATGCAGACATGAAGAGTTTTCAAAAAGACAGCCTTGGGATACACCAATGGCTTTGGGAATTTGGCTATTAACACATTGAGAGCCCACGCAAAACTGCCCAAAAATCACTTTCACCTAGAAAATCCATTCACATTTTTGAGTGGTGTAAACCACTCCTACAACTGGCTTTTGTGTGCAGAAAAAAATGAGCATGGTTGCTATGTTCAAAATAATTTCTGACGTAATTAAATCACACCCGGGTGAACTGTATGACCGTAGCAACCATGGTCATTTTTTCTGCACAAAAAAAGCCAGTTGTGAAATCACATCCGGGTGTGATTTCATTACGTCAGACATTACGTCAGACCACAGCTGATCATGCTATATAAAACCTTACACCACTCAGTTCACACGGGTGTGATTTTTTTTAATTCAGCTGACTGTGGAGACACATGCTGGAACTTTTTACTTTGAAATGTTTTATAGTTTCTGAGTTATTTAATTTAAACGCCAAATGCATTCTCAATGGCGAAAACACAAACTTTGGCACCACGTATTTGTTTTATTTTTTTTCCAAAGACGTCCACAGACGTCTTGGGCTATGCACGTGCGGTAATACCCAAGACGTCCACAGACGTCTTGGGCACAAAATGTGTTTTAAAGGGTCACATTTGAACAAAATGACCGAAATACTTCAAGAATCATGAAGAATCAGTCAATTTTATACCCCAAATAGATTATTTACTGCATGCTCCCCAGGTGCTGTATAGTACCGTAATAGTTCATGTATGTGCATAGATTATGTACAATGACACATATACCCCCAAAACAACAGAACTATATATTTTTGAGGGACGCTAGCCCCTCCTATGCCCAGCTTTCCGGGTTTGTGTGAACACAAACATTGAAGCTAAAAGTGATGGCGGAAAAGTGAGGACGCAAATTGTGATTGGCCCGAATGACATTTGTAATGATTTGATTGGTTGAATTACTACTGCAGCTACTACTACTACTACTACTACTACTACTACTATACTTGTACATTACTGATGACATTGTGATTGGCCCGAATGACATTTGTAATGGTTTGATTGGTTGAGCATGGAATGTGATGTATGATGATGATAAGAGTGCCCCTCACTTCACACGGGTGTGATTTTTTTTTAAAGTGACTACTGCTGCTACTACTACTACTACTACTACTACTATACTTGTACATTACTGTATACTATACTTATTATACTGCTCATATGTCATTAATATTGTTGAACCACCTGTTGTACTGTTGTAGGGCTGTTTAAGGATTTTTATAGTCGAATCTGGTTGGGCATTGTTGTCTATACTCAACTGGTAGTTGAATATAGGCAACTACAGGATAATTTGACTGAGAGAGTGGCAGTCAAATCAGACTGATCATTCCATTTGGGCTGTGGGTGGTGCTAAATGTCTGATTTAGCATATACTTGCTTGTTTCTCCCAATAAATCATATGTATCCTATTGTTTCATGATAACAAACAGCCTTATGACAAATATCAAAACTAGCTCTAAAATAGTCTCTCTCTCTCTCTCTCTCACTCTCTCTCTCTCTCTCTTTTCAAAATTAGAGTGGGTATGTCACTGGTAAGATTTGGAGGGGCGGCTGTCTTGTATTTGCATGGAAGTGACGCATTATTTTAATCACAAAAATGCTGACCGTAATGCGCACGCTTATTATAACAGTACAGTATGTAGGCTACTGTATTTCTGCTCCAGTAACTAACGTGTGTGGGGATTGCTCCCCAGGATTCATTACAGTATGAGTCATCATGCAGCCAGCAGAACAGTCTGCATCTAGATATGACTCACACACGGTGTGCGCTACTGTATTTGTCAAGTTGCCAAAAGGTTTTATTTGAGGTCCCTCCCCCCCAGAAGCATTTAGCGTACATAGCTCCTTATCTGATTATGAAAGCATGTTATGCAACATTACCAGACTGCGGCCAGTCACTATCCCTGAGGCAGGTCAAATGCATGTACTTTTAATAACGTGAAGGAACCTAACAATGACAAAATTAGAAAAATGTGCAGTACTGATTGAGTGGATCAGTACTTAATTACTTTCCACCAATGGTGCCTTTTAGCTGTGGAGTTCCACAGAGCACAGTATCCATTAACCCTACAGGTATTAACATGTTACTGCTATACAGTGTTACCTCCATAATTGAACAGTTATCCGGTGCAGGCTTGTCGTCGCCACTGTTGCCAGATTTAGCGAGAGAAATAAGCAACCAGGTCTATGAAAACAAGCCCAAAAAAATAAGCGACTATAGGCCACATGAGCACTTTAATCCAATATATATTTGAAAATAGGCGATCTACAAGCTTGCGATGCGACGCGTTATGAGCTTGTAGATCCGCTATTTTCAAAACAAATCTTGAAAGATTAATTGTAGAATCTTTTTTCAAACATTTCCTTGCACAACATATTTTCAGATGGGGGTCTGCACTGCAAACAAATAGCCTACATATTAATTTGGGGTTCCTTGACATGAAAATGTTTGAATACCACTGGTTTAATCAACATTTAGTAATCCCAAATAAGCAAACTATACTTTAGAAATGAACCCCCAAAAAACACAACACACAAACAACTATCAATATTTACTGGTAAAAAAAAAAGCCCAAAGTCGTTATAATAAGCAGCAACACTGATCTTTGCTGTCAGGTGGAAATCTTGTACAAACAAAACCGTTACTTCTCGGGAAGTGGAGAAAACAAGACCCTAGACCTTTATTGATCCCTCGAGGGAAATTCAGCTGCCTTGAACAGTCATCATAGGAAAGAACACAAAAACAGCTAATAAAAGCAACAACAGGTTGGGTAATAAAAAGATAATAAAGAAAAAAAGAAGGGAAAAAAAGAGAACAAGGCCAAGAACATAAAGGGGGAGGCATGGCTATCCAAAGGCAATTTAACAAGCTTCTTACTATCAAAAGATAAAGATAAAGACAACTTTATTGTCCATTAAATCTTGCATAACATTGAATTTTGCCTTTGGCACACTGGCAGTCAGTATACAACATTAAAAACATAATTACATAAAATACACAAATGCATTAAAATACTATATAGAATGCATTCCCATAACGCAGCAACAGTGATCATGGGCTGTAGGGATTAGGTAGTAGAGCTAGTTAAATATTTTCTTATTTAAAATGTCCACGGCACAAACAACGTCTTGTAACCCTCCTTTTCTTTTGCTAATAGCACTCTAAGCCTCCTGCCTGATGCTAACGGGTCAAATTCAGGGCAAAGAGGGGGGTTTACTAATGTTAAATATTTCTAAAACCCACAGACACACTTAAAAACTTTCAACTTGGTGTCCTCATGTTCTAGTATGTTGGCTATTATTTTGCTATGTCTATCATATCATACAACAAAATATGAAATAGGACATTCATTTATACAAGACAAAACAATGCAATATGGAGATACGAGGTTTGCACCCGACAGCTACGATGTGTCATCGTTGGCAGGCGGCCTCACATACAGTGTGTGTGTGCATTGTACTGTATGTGGGGCTGTAGCGTTTAATGTTTAGCCCGGTGCATGTTCATGTGAGGACTGTTGCCCACGGTCAGTTCAGTCAGCTTTCTAATTATTACCCAGAGGCGGACGTGTGGCCCCCATGTCAACACACAACATGCTGAGTCAATTTGCCGTGTGCGTGTGTGTGTGTCTGTTGGACTCACATGTCACGTACATTGCACGTGCCACTGAGCCGACAGTTAACCTGAGAGAAATCTCCCCACGCAGAGGCTCTGCTCATGGGATTTCGTGTAGAATTCTGCCCGGCGGGGCCTGCGTGATGGATAACCAGGCCCACGAGATGGTTTATAAATGACTCGGAAGATGGCTGACGCACCTTTTCCCTGCATGGCTGTCACTTTTCCCCATACAATCTCATTTCACCCACACTCTGACAGCATCAAATGTGACTTGTATTTGATTGATTGATTGAGCATTTTATTGACATGTACTGAACATATATTTGTACATATCTGTCAAAAGGATGGAACATAACGAAGCTATTACAGTGTCAAAGCCTCCTCAGCATGAAGAAAGTGGTCAGTGATATTGTGTGTACAAGGAGGGACGGACGGATGGACAGACAGACAAATCAACAACCTGCAAATGTGTCAAATAGTTGATAAAGTGCCTGATAAAGACGGGACCTCGTGAAATCCAGGTCAGGTTCTCTACTGGCAAGAGTCTGGGCCGGGCATGAAGCACAGCATTATGTGCACTGGTGGAAAGTACTCGAGTACTGTACTTAAGTACAATTTTGAGGTATTTTATTTTTTATTTTTCTGGAGTATTTCCGATTTTCAATACTTGTACTTCTATACTCCACTACATCTCAGAGGCAAACATTGTACTTTTACTCCACTCCATTTACTTTGATGAATTGAGTATGTGAGGACCCCAACGGAAACAGCCGAAGGGCTTTTCTGCTTATAGCCTTTTTAGCAGACCTTTATTGTACTGTAGGCCTACTTCCCTGTGCCTGTCCTTGCAAACCGTTAATAAAATATTCAATCAATCTTTGTAGATTTAGATTTATATTATTTGAAAATAGACGATCTACAAGCTTGTGAGCTGGTAGATCTGCTATTTTCCCAAAAAAATGTAATAAATAATTACTTGTGGTATATTAAGTATATCTTGATGCCAATACTTTTGTACTTTTACTCAAGCACATTTTGATTACCGGACTTTTACTTACAACTTGTAGACTAGTGTTTCTATGTTGCAGTATTGATACTGGATACTTTTACTTAGGTAACAAATGTTTTTTTCACCACTGATTACCGGTATGTGTGAACATCCTGAGTGGATGGTCTCACCAGCCTCCTCACATTCTCTGAGCTCAGCCATGTGCAGCCAGTGACACAGGACATAAACACACACGCCTAACCTCCACTCTTTAACAACAGTAAGACCTGAAGGCGATTCTGCAAATTCCTTCATAATCAGTAGTTCTCAACACTTTCAAGATCTTTCAAACATTTTCAAAAATAGCAGATGTACAAGCTCGCAGCGTGGCACGAAAGATGATGTGGTCAACAAGCTATTGCTGAACAGTGATGTGGTCAACAAGCTATTTGGACAGCTACCGGCGCCGTGCCCCAGTTCGACACAACACAAGTTTTAAATTATTGGGCATTCTCTCCTCTGCCTTTCTCATCATGTTGTCAGTGTTAAGACTCTTGTGTGTGTGCGTGTGCGTGTGCATGTGTGTGTGTGTGTGTGTGTGTGCGTGCCCGCCCGCCCGACCTGGTCTGATCTTTTTATCATTGCACCGGGCTGTCAAGATCTTAAGAGTGATCTGAGATCCTAACATCAAGGTTGTTTGGGCTTGCTAACGGCTGATTTATAGATAGTTGCGCATCAGTGTTCCACGCCGGGAATAGTCAATCTACAAACTAACACCACATCGCTCGGCGACACATTGTGAGCTTGTAGATCGGCTTTTTTTTTGGTGTGCGACATGACATGCGATAAAGTCAAAGTCAGCCTCACAGACCTGCCTACTCGTTGTCCCCCTGAGGGCAGAGGCCTCTCTCTCTCTCTTATCTCTCTCTTTCTTAGCTCAGGAGATTGAAAAATGTATATTTGGACGCCCTACCTTTTTTTTCAACATGGTGGTTGTTGCTGGTCCCTGGACTACAATACATAACCATAGTTTTGTGCTAGGACAGGAAGAAAAATACCAAACAACGGTGTGTCTCAAAGGATAGAGCTTTTTCTAGTCTTTATGACGATTCAAATGTACATTGTACTTCGCATTCACACACACACACACACACACATTTTAACCATTTATTTATGTCCACACAAAGGATATGCACACAAGGACACAAATATTATAGGTGCATTAAAGTTACATCTGCAAAGTCATGGTATGTGTTTTCATGATACAACAGGCATGTCACACAGTACTCTATGGGTATAAGTAACAGCGTCTCCGCCATATATGACGGCTGCCAATTATAGCAGAGACACCACAATACTTTACTCCTTTTTGGGCATCCCAAGTTGTTGGAACCCTCTAACAACCAGTCTGTGCATATGCCCTAGGCTGCCAAATATAAAGACAAATAGTCTGCACCTATAGCCCAGCTCTGAGATGTTATGTAGAAGTGGTTGGTATTTTATGACCTTGGTCATAAAGGCTTCCTCTAGGCTGTGGTCAAAGGTGCAGGCTATCTCTAATACAGACACTTCTCTGGACTCTTCATCAACCACACACACACACACACACACACCCATGGTGCGCTAAGCACCGGCGGAGGTCCCCTGGAGGTGGCCGGTGGGCCATACACCGATGGCCGGGCTCGGGCGCGCCGGGCATGGACCGCCGGCAGGAGGGCATGTGTTTTGTAGGGTTGGGATTGGGAACCGGCTCCAACATTGAGGAACCGGCTCCAACATTGAGGAACCGGCTCCGACATTGAGGAACCGGCTCCGACATTGAGGAACCGGCTCCGACATTGAGGAACCGGCTCCGACATTGAGGAACCGGCTCCGACATTGAGGAACCGGCTCCGACATTGAGGAACCGGCTCCGACATTGAGGAACCGGCTCCAACATTGAGGAACCGGCTCCAACATTGAGGAACCGGCTCCAACATTGAGGAACCGGGATCAGTTCCAACGTTTTTAATTTGAAGGACCACTATAGCTCTGAGAGTGTACAGGGGACCACAGCTATTATCGCCAAATGCTCACTTATTTTCACAAGAGTTCTATTTTCGTCATATGTTCGCCTACTATTACATGCCCAGAATAGGGACGCTAGGGTTCACGCGGTTTAAGCGCTGACATGCTGTTTTAACTTTAGTGTGTGTTTACATGTTTAATTACCTGTTGCACCGTAAAAACTAGAGCCTGAGAATCTAGTCTGATGTGTGCTCAGATACATGTCTTAAATTTTGTTGATAAAATTGGATAAACGCAAGCACTCCATAAAATCCAAGACACTCAATTAGTTTGGTGTTACCAAAAGCCACATCATGTCTGCAAACACTTTGGAATGTCTTTTGTGTGTTATTTATCTG
This sequence comes from Electrona antarctica, assembly GCF_951216825.1. Taxonomy (NCBI): domain Eukaryota; kingdom Metazoa; phylum Chordata; class Actinopteri; order Myctophiformes; family Myctophidae; genus Electrona; species Electrona antarctica. The sequence continues at coordinate 33,013,791 of NC_136798.1, forward strand.
GCTCGCAAAACAAGAATTCCGGCAAGTGTGTCCACATCGACTACCAGCGCCAGGGATCTTTTAGTCTTTGAGTTGGTTGAAGTTTTTAACTGAACATCTGTTTGGTGTTAATGTGTCTCCTGTGCAAAAGAAACAACAACGCCGGCGGTACAGAGAGAATCTATGACCCAAGACAGCATCAGGTCTGAAGGTGAACATTGGAGAGACAGTTGCTTGTGGATGTGCACTGTGTGTTGTTGTAGTGGTCAGAAGAACAACAGCGCCCTCTCTCCTCCTCCACTGTCCATTGTTCTATCTCCTTCTGTGCTCTTCCTTTATCCACTGTTCGTCTGTCTGTCTGTCTGTCTGTCTGTCTGTCTGTCTGTCTGTCTGTCTGTCTGTCTGTCTGCCTGCCTGCCTGCCTGCCTGCCTGTCTGTCTGTCTGCCTGCCTGCCTGCCTGCCTGCCTGCCTGTCTGTCTGTCTGTCAATTTGTCTATCTGTCTCTCCCTCCCTCCCTCCCTCCCTCATTTAAGATTCAACTTTACCCCGAAGCGAACCTTTTTCTTTTCCTTCCCACTCCATTTCTCCCAAGAGTCTCTCTTCCTCACCTTTCTTTCCTCCTCTTCGCTACACCTGCAGTTATTTTGGGACCTTCCCTTCCTCTCTCTCCCTCCTCCTCTCCCTCACATCTCGATGCCATCTCCTTGTGTCTAGCTGCTCGAGTCTAGCATATTCTCTGGTATACTGATTCTGCGCCCCCCCCCCAATCCCCCAACACCCGCACCACCATTCACCCCCCCCCCCCTCGTGGTTCTCTTGGTGCTGCCATGGTGCTATCTGAGGTAGCAGGAGGCACGGGAGCTGCAAATTTACCCAGCAGCACGCGTCACTGCCAGCGTAGACAGACATCCCAAAATAGCCCCGGACGAGAACCCAGTGAATGGCTCCTGACAACAAAATGAGGCCTTTCAGCCAGGCGCGCGTCACCCGTCCCATGGTCTCACGGGCGCGCACGCGTGCACGCACATGCGTTGAAAAAAGGCAATGCTCGCAAACTGTAGTGCATAGCAGATGTCTTCATGATGCTGCCTGATGCGCGCACTTTTATTTATTTTGTCATTCTTAACCCTAACCCTAAAGTCTAATTGCGCACCGCCACCGGTATCGCACAACAAAAAATTTGACAATCTACAAGCTCACACAATAAGCTTGTAATGTAGATCGGCTCTTTTGGGTGTGTCAGACAGCAGCACACAAATACGTGTAAATCTAGCCTAAATCTACAGTACAAATTATTTTTCTTGCGAGCACCAAGAATAGTCCTCACAATGTCCATTTTCTCAAATTGTCAAACGGATGCAAGTACACACACACACACACATACACATACACATACACATACACACACACGCGCTGGCTGAGCAAAACCAGCCTTTTCTGAATCTGGTCTGTGCTAATCCAATGGGACAGTTACGACGTGCGGCAGACATGTTTAGACTAGCAGTTATTCTGGATGTGTTTTATTCCTTCATGTGGTTGTTGTGTGTTTCACTGTGGAGCATTTATTATTGGACAGTTTGGGTGGAGAGCAGCGTTGCCATGTCTGCTTATAAGCTTGTTTCTCTGTAAAGTTACTTGTAAATAGCCTAGTTGCGGTTGCGTTTTTTGGGGGGCCTTGATTCTAAAATGCAGTTGTTTATTTGGGCGTCCTTCCTTGTTAAGATAGCCTGGGATCAATCTGATCCGGTCGGGAGCGGAAATAACGTCATGTTGTATGTAGGGGGACTGCCCTTAAGTCAGACCCCCCATTAGTCTGACCTGTGCTGCGGGTTACAACAAATCATCTGTGCTTCCTGTGAGATTAGGGTTATGTTAGGGTTTGGGATAGCGTTAGTAATGGTCAGACTAATGGGAGGTCGAACCAATGCCACGTTAACATGTTGTTGTCACTGGTTCGTAGTAGTCATCAGGCTGGAACCACCAAACCGGAACCAGTATTACCCAAAATAATTCCCCGCGATCAAGGCCATCATAATTTTAAGGCCTACTCAATAAAACCCTTGATATGCGGCGTAGTTTAGCTTATAGGAATAGTTTGTTTGGTATATCCATCTTCTATTCCAACTCGTAGCGACTGGCGAGTTAGTCTCGCCAGTCTCATTTAGCATCTCATTTAGCATTAAATTAGGATTGGGGGAACCAGAACAATAAAGCAACGCCGAAGAACGTGAACCAGCAAACCGGAACCAAAAGCCAATGTAATTTGTATTCATATGTTCCAGTGTTCAATGTCTAGAGCAGATATGAGCACTGAACCATAAATAGAAAAGAAGAAAACAAAAACAGAAAACATGCAGGCTTTCAACAGATGACACAAGCTCATAAAGCCCAAGTCAAACCGTTTCTTCTTTATGTGTGTTAAAGTTAATCTTTTCAGATGTTATGTGCATTCTTGTGCTAAGCCTCAGCCACTAGCATGGCCTCTTTTGGCCGACAGGCGTGAAAACTTAATCCGTTATGTCTTGGCCCAGGAGGACCAATTATCCCGTCCAACCTCAAGTTTTGTGCAAATCCCTTCACAGCAGCTCGACGTATAATATCCTGCTAATACTAAGAAAATATTATCTGCTTGGTAGAGGTAATTGTAAATGACTATGGGTTTACATATAGGCTGTCAGAACTCAGAATTCATAAATATGCAACTCTATGATTTATGTAAATTATTGCCCTTTTAATACTCAGAAACAGGCCATTCACACATGGCTGGTCCATTCAATTTAAGTGAGAAAAGGTGTCACAGCCAGTCACTGCAGAGCGACATCTTTAGATGTTTGCATAATTGGAAGGCGTCGTTGCATAAGAGAGTAACACATGGGGGATATGGGTTCATTGATAGCAGAGCTGCCAAAGGCATCCATCTAGTAGCAGACAGACTCCTCTGATTCCTAGCCGCTCACAAAGCATTCCTCCGTGGTACAGTCCTTGTTCTGTGTTGTTTGTTTTAATGAAGCTTGGCATGTGCTTTGGGGCCCAGACTGAAAAACAGTGAAATGACATCCTCGCTGTGTGTTGAATTTAGTTTACGTGAGCCACTAACAATCCAAAGAACAGCATCATGTTCGCCAGATGTTACTGTAGACGTTTAGTGAATGCAAATCAAACCTGACTGACACATGAAATCAACCAATCAGTCAGTCCGTCAGTCAGTCAGTCAGCTTAGCGCAGCAATGCAGAGATACAGCGTAACTGCTATTTAAGGAGACTGACATTGCATTAAAGGGCCACTTCACCCCTTTTGCAGCCATATCTTATTTTAATGATGTTTGGGAGACAAGAAACACTTTCCTGGGGTTTTTTATGTGTAATATGTGTTTTTAGATATTTTAGTATTTCAAAGTGTCCATGACGTCATGGACACTGGGCTCACTTACTTCCTGGACTACATAAAGGAAGCTTTGAGAAGGAAGATAAGTGGTCACGTGACTGGGCTGCGCCATGACACTTTCATGGACACTTTCATGGGAGCCAAACTACCCGGAAGTTTGGCAGAATGCACTGGAGTCAATGAGAGCTCAGTGACCAGCTCATGAACAACATTATTTATGAATGACTGAGACCTTTTGTAAAGTATAATCACTTCTGGAAAATAACAGAAGACATGTAACACATTATTGTCTGCTGTGTTGCTTTTCGATGTGTACACTGTGTAATTTTTATAGAGGTATGGTATCTAAAGAGCACAAAGTACCTTTCTGAACGTACCAAGTATCGCGAGACTTCCCCCCGTTTCCTGTCTGGCAGCCAAATTTCGCGATACTTCGGAGCCAGAAACGATACCTGCTGCTGTTTAGATCCTCAGATAAAACTATATACTGTGCACTCTGTGCACATCGAAAGGTAAGTGATTAGAAAACAACCTGTGATATGTCTTCTTTTATATTCCTGAACCGATTATATGACAAAGGTCTCAATTGTTCATAAATAATGTTTGTTATATGAGCTGGTCCAGCCGGCTCCATTCACTGCCATGTATTCATTGTACTTCCGGTGTGAGTTTGGCTCCCATGAAAGTGTCCATGAAAGTGTCATGGCGCAGCCCAGTCATGTGAGAACTTCTCTTCCTTCTCAAAGCTTCCTTGGACTACATGCTGTTTCAGTAAGACAGCCCTCCCCCTGTCCACAAGGAGGAGCAGTGCACCAAAGCATTGTGGGAATTTTGTCTTTTTTTCCGTAGTCCAGGAAGGAAGTGAGCCCATGACATCATGGAGTCCATGGACACACTTTTAAATACTGATATATCTAAAAACACAAATTACCCACTTAAAACCCCCAGGAAAGTGTTTCTTGCCTCCCAAACATCATTAAAATAAGATTCAAAAAGTTAATGTCAAGCCCTGCCGGAACAAGTTAAAAACAGTTGATACAAATTAACACAGTTAAAAGCAAAAGCAGACAATGTACAGCTTGCAGCAGAAAACACAGATCATCCAGACCATAAGCCCACTGTTTTGAGGTGGGTTTGAAATGAGGTAATTGAGTCCATGTTTCTTATATCAGGGAGGACGGAGTTCCAGAGGTGAGGGGCAGAGCGGCTGAAAATGTCCGGGAAGATTTAATACTTGTCCCGGACAAGCGGACAAGCCTTGATGTCAAGCCCTGTGTTGTACGGCGACCCTGAGTGCCCTGAAAGACGCCTGCCGCGCCTTATAAATAAAATGTATTATTATTATTGAAGTCATTCATTGAGTAAATCTGTTGTTTGAGTTCATTATGGCCAAAGCTCTGTTCTTTGAGTCTTTATAACAGGCAAGGAGGTGATTAGCATTCACAGGAACTGTGAAAGCATTCATTTAACATGCATGATAGCACAAGTACAGTACACACTTAAGTTTCAATCACAGTTGGCGGGGAACCCCAACTAAAAATAAAAGGTGTTAATGACAGAAATGAGCAGTAAAGAATAGACGTGTGTGAGAGAGAGAGAGAGAGAGAGAGAGAGAGAGAGAGAGAGAGAGTGGAGTGTGTGTGTGGGGGGGGGGGGGGGTATGTGGGTGAGAGAGTGTGTGCGTGTGTGTGCGTGCGCTTCATTCAATCATCTCGGTGTTCTCATGGAATCTGGATTCCTGGATTTCATATTCGTTCCGTTATAATCACATTTGTTAGTTTCACAATAACCTTGTTTGTCTCTGCAGCACTAAGAGGAACATGCTGTTCCTCTTGGCTCTGATTGACTAAGATTTTGGTAAATTATGATTATAATTATTATTGAGCGCTAAAGCGATTTGGAAGGGGTGTTAGTGATGCTGTGCGTTGACCACAAAACACAACAAAAGGAGAGAAAGGGAAAGATTATCGCTCTGTGGTCTGTTCCATGGTATTTCCATACAGTTTAAAAAAATATCTTTCAACGACGTGTTGTGAGCTTGTAGATCGGCTCATTACGACGGCATCAAGGCACGCCAAAATACATTTTGGTCAACTAAAATCTTATGATATTTAGTCGACTAAAACTAGACTAACACTAAAACATTCCAGATGACTAAAACTAAATGAAAACTATTCAAAAGACTATGACTAAAACTAAAATCAAACTTTGCTGCCAAAAACAACACTGTCACCAGCTCTACCGTTCATTCAACCACCAAGAGGAGGCTCAACCATGTAACTACAATGTTCTTGGCCTGTGCTGCATGTCAAGTATCCCTCTCTCCTTTACAGTTACAGGCCACTCCCATAGTTAAATTATAGGCCTACACTATTATATAGGCGGCCTATAGAATGATATATATATATACCATAGAGCTAGCTATATTATAGTCTATTATAATTATAAAGAGTGTTGTATACATTATTCCACATGGCGTTATATTCCATAATTATATGGTCCCTCCCAACGGAACAGCAGAAAATGTTTAGTAAAGGATTCACCACTGCAGTAACTGTTATTATCTATCCATTAGACAAAACCTTGCTCTGAAATCACATGGCGATTGGGAGAGTCCCGCCTTGTGTGTACAAGTAGTAGCTACTATGAATTATATAAAGGCAGCGTGTGTCCTTATGTCACTCTACTGTAGGCATTTATGCTGTAACAGCACTTAGATCTGTGTCTGTCTTGGCTGGCTCCATGCTTCCACAAATCACAGTCATCTCATTGGCTGTGGAAAAACGGCTGAGTGTGTATGATATTATGTTATATAACTCAGTAGTCACAACCGAACCAGTGTTGCCAGGTCTGCTTATTATAAGCGACGTTGGGCTTGTTGCAAGGGAAAACCTGGCTCATGCTCGCTGCTTTTGGCTTTGAGGACCTTTGCGCGACCTAGTCCTGACTGGCTGGCCGAGTGAGTCTGACCCCGAAACGCCGCCTAAGCCAATGGAAGTCTGAACCCATACTCTGAAACGCTGCTCGGAAGTCTCAACCAAGCCCCCAGACTTCCATTGAAGTGAATAGTGGGGGGGCGGGGCTTGTCGCTCCTCATCCACTCTCTATATTATAACTCTATGGTCTCAACACAGAGTCTGTAACGCCACAGAAAAGGGTGCACAACGGAGAACGCTTGTTTCAACTGGCTTTAGACCTGAGGACGATTCTACAAATGCCTTCTAAATCCTGACAGTTTTCTGAAAAAAACATGTTTCTATATCAGTCGTTCTCAAACATTTTCATCTCAAGGAGCCCCAGAATTATGTGTAATTGGCCGCCGACCCCCATCTGAAAATATGTTCTTCCAGGGACCCCCCCAGAAGTAAAGATTTGAGTGAAAAATATCCGCCCTGAAAGAATATATATTCAAAGATTTGTGCCACATTTTCACGATTTTTCAAAAATAGCATCTCTACAAGCTCTTAGCACGGCACTGGGTGCTGCGCTATGAGCTTGTAGATCTGCTATTTTTGAATAGCTAAAGTATACCATAATGCTTAAACACCAACAGGGGTTCCCGTCCAGAATGGGTTAATGATACATGTGTCATTCTTGTTTTTCTGTAAAGTTGCTTATTTGTGTAGTTGCGGTTTTTAGGGCTTGTTTCCTAATGTTGTTTAAACCAGTGTTTCATTTTCAAGTCAAGGACCCCCAAATTAATATATATTTGTCTGCGGACCACCATCTGAAATAGATTCAGATGTCAAATGTCTTCCAAATATTTTTTTTGAAAATGGCAGATCTACAAGCTCACAACGCGTCACATCACAATGCGTTGTGTGAGCTTGTAGATCGGCCTATACAGTATAATGTATGTACATGTTTAAAGGTCAAGCGAAGGGCTTACTTCTTTTGGGCTTGTTTTCATAGACCTGGTTGCTTGTTTCTCTCACAACACCTGGCAACACTGAACTGAAGTCTGCAGACGCAGCCCTTGAGTGTCAGTGCACAACATGCATTGCATACAGTAGGCGGGAGGCTGCCCCGCCGACTTTGCATAACAGCACATGTGGGGAACCCTGCATGACGTACTCTAATGTTGCCCTTTTGACCCACTAGGTGTCGCTTCAGCACCAGTGGTGGAAAAAGTACTCCATACTAGAAGGCTTTCTTAACTTTATTTGTAGTTGTTACGTAAGAGGTCCAGGTGTTATTTTGTGCAAAAGCGCATTATTGGCTATTTCCCCTACCATAAGCCCTCAATGAATTGCATTGAATTGAATGGGGCTATGGGGTGTTGTGCCAATTAGCTTATTTCCATCGCTCAAAAATCATTTTTTTTGTATACAGTATATCCTCTGGAGTCTGGACCTCTCTTCATAATAGTATCCAATAGTATTCGTAAATAGTATCCAAAGCGGCACACTTTACTACTTATTTCGATGGAAATAAGCGAATTAGCACAAAAACCCAACCCCCATTGAGGGCTTATGGTAGAGGAAATGGCCAATAATGCACTTTTGCACAAAATAACACCTGGACCTCTTTGGTGGGGACGTAACAACTACAAATAAAGGTAAGAAAGCCTTCTAGTATGGAATTCTCCTTTAAGCAAAAGCATCAATACTGCTTACAAAATAAAAGCCTGGATTTTAACATTTACTTGAGTAAAAGTACTGGTTGCACAAGTCCATTGCACAAGTTTTCAAATGTATAAAAGGTATTTTGAAAACAGCAGATATACAAGCTCACAATGCATCGCGACGCATTGTAGATCAGCTATTTTCAAATGTTCGAAATGCTGAAGTGGTTAATGTATGTGGAGTAAAAGTACAATATTTTTCTCTGAGATGTAGTGGAGTAGAAGTAAAATGATAGAAAATTGGACATACTGCATTAAAGTAAAAGTACACCAAAAATTGTACTTAAAGGACCTGTTTTAGGTTACTTTCCACCACTGTTCAGCACCACACCTCACTTAAGTTTAATGACACTGTCCTCACTCGTTTTTACAGTATTTTGTTACCCTGTTATTTCGAATATTACTTTTTAATTGTGCCATGATTGGTTTTTCTAAAGGTTGAATTGTTTGTGAAATCACTAAACTTGTCTTGGCAGGCTGTTCCTACTAAAGGCTTAATCTCTAATAAATCTGCAGATCGTGCTAAAATGAGTGTAAAAGAATTAAAATAGCTGCAGAGCCTATTTTAATTTAATGGGTGACAAGTATGACCGCTAATGGAAAACCTCTAATGGAAAACTAAAACCAAAAGGGTTTATGATCCTAATACAAATAACCACTAATTAATTGTGGCCCAGGCAGTCAAGCATCACTGACTGATTGTATGTTTGTATTGTGTGTAAGGAAACAGTAATGGGGTTTTCCATCACACTACTGTATGTATGATACTACTGTATGATTCAATCAATCAAAACTCATAGATTCCAAGACACTTTTAAATATACTGGCATATTTCGTTTGCTTTCATTTGGATCCATAAGGCCATTAGTATACATTCTGTTAAAATGTACAGCTTTATCCCAAAACACATTCCTCAGACAAACTCATCTGAGGAAAACAAAATACTGGTACGCATGCTCAACAATATAAACTGAGAATAAACAATCAGATATATTGCACAGATTATTTATTTCCATCACCTAAACAGCACTGTCCATTTGCCATTAAGACAGTGAGACACTTCACGTGCACATTCATATGCTTGTCAGTCCATTTTAAAATTGTGCGCTTTGCAGCTTATTAAATACAGCAGGACGTATGTAAATGCAAACAGGGCAAGTACTAGCATGGCTGTGAGTCCTGCTTTGTGCTTAACTGATCAATATTGGAACATTCTTTTATGTAGTGTAGTGTGTCGTGTGTAGTGTGTCGGGTGGTTGATGCCTGGATAATTTCAACAGTCACACCTGAGTCACTGGCAGCCCAACTCAAAAGTTTGCCTTAAATCAGGTCTGAAAAGCAAAAAAACAAACACAAAAACACATGGAAACAGATTTTTTCTTATCGGATTTGAACGGCATTCCTATGTGTTTTGAAATGTGATTCAAATCTCATTCCTAAAAATGTCTCAGTCTGGACACTCGGACAATGAAGCCTGATGAGATGTAGCGCCTCTGATCTACTCGCCCTGTCGCAATCTCATTATACAAGTAGAGAGTCACATGGTTGAACCCAACCATTATGCTCCTTGACATCACAGCAACAAGGAAAAGTAACAACATAGCAGCATACTAACAATATAAATAGCAGTAAAACGTGTACTAAAAAAATATAATACATGATTTGGGGTACTTTTTTCAAAAAAATTAGCCTCCGCAAGCGTTGACTCAACAACATCCAATAAGGATAATTATTGCATTTCTGTTAGGTACGTCTAACCAGTGTATTCCATGTGAATATTACAGGTACTCTATCACTGAGCGCATTCTTGTGCTCCGCTTTCTTTCCCATCAGAATGACGGGAGCTTTTTAAAAGCAGTGGGCAATCTCCTTATTGGTTGTTGACATTCATACATCCTTACTTTGAGTAGACATACCGATACCGAGGCAATGATCAGAACATATACATCTCCTCCTGTCCTAAACGCAAATACACTAGTATTTTTCAGATTGCAGCAATGCCCTTATTTTGTCTGTATAATAAGTCTATAATCTAAGGCAGTGGTTTTCAAACGTTTTGTGCCCAAGGCACACCAATGGGCAATTCAAAATCTCCAAGCTCACAACTAGATATTGTCGATTTTGGAAAATGTGTGAGGAAGGAAATGACAAATAAAATAATTTAAATGTAAAACCTTTGTATGTCAGGTTGAAAGTATAATCAGATTCCGAGCTAAACAAACAGCAGAGGGCGCTGTTCTTTCCTTTTTGTTTTTGTAGATGGGTTGCCAGATTGGGTTGAAATTGGTTAACATCTTTGTTTTAGGGTATATAATTTGCCTTTGTAGTCTGTACTGGGAAATGATGAGTGCACACAAAAACAGTACTTAATTTCCTGATACAGTATAGTACGTTTAACCACTTAAACCCTACGTACTACAGTTCATTCACGATGTGATGGCAATCACAGCCACTACTGGCCAATCACATTGGGTCGTAGGCTAATCTAATATACTAGGCCCCCTGCATTATTCCCTCTACAACAAAGCATCGCTTTGCCCACAAATGGCCGAGGCACACCTGGACCTGTCTCACGGCACACCAGTGTTCCTCGGCACACCGCTTGGGAACCACTGATCTAAAGCAAGTATGAGAATAACAACCTGATGAGGAACACATCCATCAGAACAACTTCTGCCAACAGTGCTGGCATCAAAATATAAAGCAATATGTTCAAGACAACATAATTGTATATATAAATAAACAGAATATGTTTTACTTTGTGGTCACAGTGTCTTTAAGCAGGCACTAATACTTCTTGCGGCATGCTGTGAAATGCGGCAATGCAAGATCATGTTAGTGTCGTTGGTGACACCTGTACAAGATGTAACATTACACAGCTATTTATGTCAAATTATGGCTGCTATGAAAAAGGTTACCGTGTACTGGGTAGCCCTGAACGAGACCGTGTGAAAAGTTCTGACTGTAGCTCATCTGGCTAGCTTGTGCACAATACGAGAACACTAATGGTGTTACCGCCGCAAATGTGCCATCTACGAACACGCCAATATTTCTTTCCGTTTTAAGTATACCGAGGCCCTGAGCATGGGAAACTAATCCCCAAAATAAATATTATACCATATTATATCAGCGTAATGCATGGAATCCAGTGGAAAATAACTAACTAGCAAGAAACACTAGGGATGCACCAATGTATTGGTCACATATCGATATTGATAAATCTGCCATTAACTGGTTGGTTGTGTGTTGGTTATCTAAAGCCTACCAAGCTGTAGATTCTGAACATTTATTTCTTGTATTTGTATCCCTGGCACAAAAGGCTAAAATAAAATTGTATAAAAACTAAATAAACATATCAGTATCAGCGATCAGCTAAATTGTTATTTTAAACATCGGTATCGCACTCGGCCAAGAATTTCCATATCGGTGCATCCCTAAGAAACACAATGACAAAATGTAACAGACTGGTTCCTGCAATGCGTGTGGTTGCACTTCTCATAATGTTTGCATGTACTGTATTACACATGCATGTAACAGAAAAGAAAAACATAGCCAGTGGCCACTACTCTAACCCAAGTCTGGGTGGGATACCATCCTCAGGTTTGGCTCGGAGGACGTCTAGGAGAACCTCGTATGTAACAAATACTACCATGTTCACGGGGAACGCACGGAGCAAGTTTATGCCCAGGCTCCTGAAGAACACGGCCGCTCCCTCCGTCCTCGCCGTCTCAGCGATGCAGTGGAAGATGCCCTTGTATTGTTTGATCTCCCTCGCTCCGTCCATTTGCAGACGGGCCTTGATCACGTCCATAGGCGTTCCCACGGTCCAACCCGCCATTCCTGCCAGCCCGCCGGCCAACATCACAACACTCCACTCTGGAAATCCACAAGACATTATTGTTTAATAAAGCAGTGAGGTACAAGAGGCCGTGGTTAACAAAGTGGAGTGCCACAACCCCCTAGCTGTTCTGAAATCACGGTAAATTATAGCCTTGCGTGGCTTATTGCTTTTATAAAACGGTTACTAAAGATGGCAACATGAAAACCATACACCATACACAAATCTTGAAAATGTGTTCAAATCTTTGAATAGGTATGTATTTTTGAAGCAAACACTTATTAACTCAAATATTTGCTTCTAGGGGCCCTGGAACAAAATATTTTGAGATAGGAGTCGGCGGCCATATACATTTTTAATTTTGGGGGTCCTTGAGATGAAAAAGTTTGAGAATCACTGTATAGTTGATGTTTTAGAAGATTTAGAAGACATAAGTAGAATCAACCTCGGGTCTTAATGGCTTAAAATAACATTTTAAAGACAATTTCACTGCAATAATATTTTCTAGCACTAGGGTTCAAGTGGTTATGCATATTCTTGAATGAGACAAAAGGCAGAGTCTGGCTCACCTGGTCCATTCTTGCCAGAGTGCCTCAGCCAATCAGAAATGATGCTGTACGTTAAAAAGTATGTGGCAAAAGATGGCCCATCTCTCAGCATGAGGGGGAGTGCCCCTCTGTACAGTCCCAGGACCCCTTCCTCTCTGATGATACTAAGGAGGCAGTGGACCGGCCCGTGGTATTTGGGTTTGGGCAAGTTGACGCCTCCCTTCAAGGACTCCGTCTGACACTGCAGACGCACTTTAACCATGTCACCTGGTGACATCACCGATATCTGTCACAAGGAAATTGCAGGGACTAAGTTAAACATGGCGATTAGAACATAACAATCAGTTCACTCTTCCTATGAGCAACGTTGGTAGATTTTTGGGTCCAGTGCCGATTGTGATTTTGGAGAGTCATAATCCACAAGCTCTTAAAAAGCTTCCTTCATTCAGATGAAAGAAAGCATTCATTTTCAGTGGAAACACTCTGAACTGGTTCAAAATTAGGCCGGGAAAAAAGAAAGTACTGGTTCAACCCCTGGGGCGACTGTGGCTCAAGAGGTAGAGCAGGTCGTCCAATGATCCATGGGTCGGCGGTTCGAATCCCGGCTCCTCCTGGCTACATGTCGAAGTGTCCTTGGGCAAGACACTGAACCCCAAATTGCTCCCGATGTGCTGGTTGGTACCTTGCATGGCTTCCGCCGCAATCGGTGTATGAATGTGTGTGTGAATGGGTGAATGCAATGCACAATCTATGTAAAGCACCTTGGATAAAGGCGCTATATAAATGCACCATTTACCATTTACCATTTTAACCCCTGGTGTAAAAGGGGCCACACTGCATTTTATGTAGACCTAGCACTCTATAGTGTATACTCATTGTACAGATATCCTACTGTTAGATGGATGTTAGGTTCTTAGCTGGCTTATGATCCTTGATAACTATTTCTATGTATTTGATATTACCATGTGTTCTTGCTTACTGTAAATCGTTCTGGATTAAGCACGTCTGCTAAATGCCTAAATTGTATTGATAATTGTATAATCCAGGCTCCATGGTTGATTACCTGAGCCACACCTCCTGCCATACCGGAGAGGAAAACCTCCAGTCTGGTATTGGAGTCTCCTGAAGCTCCTCTGAACTGGCGGAGACACTGCAGGCAGTTCCTGTACGTGCCGAACACCACGGAAGACGTCATGGAGATCGTGGTGATGGGCAAGGACATGCCTTTGTAGAAACCACGAACCTGTGAAGGCACAGAGCAAGGCGTTCAGAGCCACACAGTGAAATCTATATATCTTGGATTCTCAAGCTTTTTAATTTCATGAACCCAGAGTTTGATATGCATTAGCCCATGGACCCCCATCTGATACAATGTCTGTTGTATAAAAGACCCTACAATCCTCAGTTTTTACAAATGTGTACACTCTTTTAGTTATTAATCTGCAATGATTCATTCGATTCCTCAATCGTTTAGCTGGGGGGTCCTGTAGTCTAGATCGAAAGAGGAGTCCACATGGATTTTTTATTTTGTCCCATGGGGTTCATTTGAACTCTATCTTGCCCCCCCCCCTCCCTAATGTATACAACATGCCCCGCCCTACTAGTAGTAGAAGCGCTGTAAAACAAGCGCTCCATTAGCGCCCATCGACTCTGTCGCCTTTAGCAATTAACTTTTTTGTTTTTGACTTTTTTGAGTGTCATGCTCAGCTAAAGAAGTTAAACTGATTTTGAGGTTATATTAACTCATTTAGCTGCAGGGGACGCCTTGGAACCTGCTCAAGGACCCCTATGGGTCCCCCGGACCCCAAGATGAGAACCCGGTGCTCTACATTGTCAAAAGCAATTTGTGTGAAAGACATTGTTGTGTGTCACACACTCACCCCTTCTTTAGCAAATGTCGCTGCTGTAGTCTGCCATATTCCAGTGAACTGCTTCTGTGTTTGTATTCTGACCTGAGTAGGGAGGAATTCAGCAGATAAAATCTATATGAGCACCAGACTTTATGAAATCAGATTTAATTTAGGCTGCATTCATTGTACTGACCTTTACAGTGTCCAGAGGGTAGCCTACTGCAACTCCACAAGCACCTAAATGACAAAAAACACACATCACACACATCACACAACACAACATCTTTGAAGCTTACATATATCACTCGTACTATAAAAATGGCAAAGTGAGCACACACACACACACACACACACACACACACACACACACACACACACACACACACACACACCACGCTTATCAATACACAGTATAGACATGCATACAAATAAAGACAGTATTGCAATTTGCAACCACATGGTGGCAGAAGTGGCCAATAGAGATGGGATTTTTGGCTCTTTGAAGGGAGCCGGATCTCTGGGATCCGTTCCTTTCAAAGAGTCGTTCAAAAGACTGGCTCTTTTGAACGACGTTCCCGGTGGGGGGGAAGGGGGGCAAAAAATAAATAAATGTCTGCCCAGTGTCCCCCCCAGTGCCTCCCCAGTACCTCCCCAATATCTGCCCAGGGCCTCCCTAGGGACTCCCCACTCCCCAGTGCCTCCCCAGTGTCTCCCCAGTGCCCCCCCCCCAGTTGAAACCCCCCTGCCCCCCTCCTCCTCTAAAAAGGAACGGCTCCCTACTGTGAACCGGATCCCATCGTTCCTTTCAAAGAGCCGTTCAAAAGATCCGACTCGTTCACGAACGTCACATCTAATAAGGATGTGCCATTATTAACAAAACATAACAGCTTGATAACAAGACTGTAAACTTGACTTGCATACATGCAAGTGGTGCGAGAGATTAATTCTGCTCAACATGCTTAATGTATAAAACGATTAGGCTATCAATCACGCTTATGATAATAACTCACAGGATCAGGGCGTGGGCAATGCATTTAGTATAGCTACTGTATACACTACATTTTGTGTAGGGCTTGAGTGCAACTGTAAAGTTTCTGAGACCTTCGCCAGACGTATGGACGTCTGGTCCATCGAGGTCAGGAAACGTTTCTATCTTTAGATTTGTTGGGCACATTATGCCAGATGATGACGTAGGGCAGGCTACAGTACGAAATACGTCTAATGGTTATTATGCCGACGGTGTCGGCAGATCATGATGATATGTTGATAATGCAGAGAGTATGTCTGCATGAATGCAATGCATGTTATTTGAAGCATAAGGAATATACTCTGCACAATGCACATTGCCGGCTTATTGTAAAGACGCGCATACTACTGTACATATATGCATGTGTGGTGTATTATGAATCATATAAGCATATATTCTACGTGAGCAATGCTAAACAAATGTTAAAATTGGACAGTTACAGAGTGAAGATTTTAGTAGACTTGACGACTCCTATTTCCATGAATAAGGTATGTTTACACTAACGAGCGGTACCAAAAGGGGCTATTGTTAACGTATGAGCTAGCAACACCTTACTAGGAGATCATGCAAATGCTTTTGTTCTAAGTTCCCTTGAAGCCCACAGAAGGTGCGAGACAGACGGCTAGTTTATTGCAGTATCTTATTTCAGGCTTGGGTCTAATGACTTTAAAACATTCTATGCTGGATTGACTTTCTTAAGATGTCTTAAGAAACACTCTTCTGTTATTATGGAATAAAGATAAAACACTAGGTTACTAAACTATTAGTGCATTCAGTACTAATCTAAAATGTACTCTTAACATAGGGTATTTCAGGAATATAGTGATATGTATCAAGCTCATTCATTTCTTAAATATAGTCATATAATTCTGTTTAGTTTCATATAGTTCTGTTCATATATTATCCGGTTTATATCTTCATTGTATCTTTAATTCATTATTGTGGTATTATTTTATGCTCCGTTAAAAGTTATTCTCATTTCACCAATGGAACAAATGTTTACCATAAGGCTTGCCTTTTGTCTAGAAGTGCCTGCCTCTAACAGGAAGTCAGGCTTAGACCTCATTGGTTAGAAGTCAGGAAGTGTTTATACCCAGAGAGGGGAGGGACTTCTTGGGGGAAGGCGAATCTTGAGTATTTAACACCATGTAATGTCAACATTCGGGGCTGTATCAACTAGACTCAATTTGGGACGGAGGCTGGTGTAGATACAGACCACAGCGTGTAATTTCTACATGCATGTTTTGTTAACGACCTGACTTCTGTGCTTAACAAATAAATGCGGATGTCATGAGACCATCATCACGGGTTTTTCTTTGTTCTTTCTCCTGCTCCGTCCGAGGCGACACACACACACTTCGAAGATTCCACAAAGTGGTGCGGAGACCCGGTGCTTTTGGGGCAAAATATCTTTGCTCCAGGCAATGAGAACCGGTGGACCAGATTTTTCAGTCTAATAGCGATGGGTGAGTTACGAAACAGTGTGTGTCGTGTCGATGGGAGCTTAGGAGGTGTAACACAGGGAGATCTAATGATGTTTGTTTCCGGTCGCGACAAAACAAACCGGGCGCTTTTTCCTTTGTCTGCCGTCCGTTTATTTTTATTTTTTTCCCGTGGACTGATCACGTGGTCCGTTTTAAATAGGGGTTTATTTTTTTATCATGTTTCATCTGTTTTGGTGCACGCTTGACTGTGTGTTTCTCTTTGCGACGAGTTTGCCGTACGCGCGTAGGCCGGCTGTCGTAAAGCGTCGTAAGTTATGGACTGGAATAGCATGTGATGGGACATTTCGTGTTATTTCTGTTTTCTGCGGCGAGGAATTTGATGGTAGGGTTAATTAATCATTTATTGTTCACCTTCATAGACTCGATGCTTTATTTGACACAAGAAGGGGTCGTTTTTAACTGTTCGGAACAACTGTATGTTTTATTATTTTTTGCTATTTTTTTAGGCACGGTCTAATGGAGTGAATAGTGTCTATGCTTTGTTAAAAAGCCGTGAATTTGTTCTGTGAGGATCCTGGTGGTTACGACCTAGGGACGCGCTGTGTTAAACGGTGGGGTCGTGGTTATTTTTATGGGTGTTTGCGCGTAAGTACTGGGTGAACATTTTTACTGGAGCCTTTTTTTCGGTCTAAAAGGGGGGCTTTCAGGGTGGGGGATCTGGTTTACGACAATGGTTAGTTGGGCAGATGCGCCTGTGAGCGACGGGGTTTGACGTAGACTCGGTTGTTAGACTTTTGTCGTGGTTTCACCCGTCGACGGCGCGCTAAAGGGACGTTGCATTTATCTGCATTTTAATTTTTAAAAGTTGTGGATGGTTGTGTCCTGGTGCAGAAGTCTGTCATATGGAGTTTCTGTCGCTCAGGAATTTCCATGGTTGGCGTTGGTTGGAGAGTGACTATTTCTCTGATTTTACGGAGAGGCGGAGGTAAGGATGTGCTGTTCTGTGTTAATATTTTCCTTTAAAAGGATTTTTATGAATATGTTGTAGTTTGGTTTGGTTGGTAGTCTGGTTTGGTAAAGAGTAGGTTACGTTTGTTTTGTTGATGTATGATGTTTGTGTGGTGGTGTGGATGTTAGTCTTGTGGGTTCCTTTGTTCTATTGTTTGTCTGGGGGTCCGCGGGCGCCATTTTGGATTTTCGGCGGGAAAGTTGTGGATGGTTGTTGAATGGTGAGTGACTGAATGGGGGTCGTTTGTGTGTGAGTTGAGGGGAGTTGATGAATGGCTGTTGTGTGTAAGTTGAGGAATGTTAGTGGTTGATAGTGGGATGGTTAAGGATGGTTTTATGCCTTCATGAGGTTGGTGTTATCTTTGATGTTTGTTTATTTGTGATAGGCTTATCTTGTTTTGTCTTTGTCTTTGTCTTTGTTTTTGTTGTTTTTAGTATTTCAATGCTTTATTTTAGTCTTCATATGGGTTTATGGTTTTGTAGTCTCTGCATGCGACTGGAGGGTTTTCAGGGGGGTACGATGGCATTTGGGGTGATCGCTCGATGGGTGTTTGTTTTCTGGCTGGTCCAATTTACAAACCCGGCTATTGTGTGACCGTGGTGAATCTTTTGTTTTGTGTTGAGACTGCAGGACTAGGGCGGACACATGTTTAGACTCATTTGGGTTGTTGTTTCCGTTTTTGTGTTTTGCGTGGATGTTTGTTTTTTTACGGTGCCCGCCTGTCGTTAATGTAATGGGATCATTTGTTCTTTCTTTTATCTATATCTCCGTTGTTACACTCAGTGTTACATATCTATTAGTGTTGTTTTGTACTTTCGGAATGGCTCAGTTTAAGAAAAAAAAAACGTTTAAAGGTGAGTAGTTTACATTCTTTTCTTTCAACAGGTGTTGTATGGGAATGATGTTTTGTTTTATTTTTCAGTTTGGAGGTCTGTCAAGGGAAACACGTGAGTATCTCTTTGTGTAAATATCAAGTCTTTTTTCACTATTCTTAATTGACGGTTGGGATAAATTATGTTCGTCTCGGTCATAAATTGCTAATTGTCAGTGAATTACATTTGGTAAACATAATTTGATATTGTCTCGTCGTTTCATTTTGGTCAGCTTCCTGAATGTCCTCTTAAAGGTTGTTCATTTTTACTATTCCTTTTGGGAAAACCATTCGGTTGTTTCAAATTTTCTCATAGTTTTATAGGTACAGATACAGTTATGGATACAGTTAGCATATGGTCTTTAATGCATGCATTTCTTTTCTCTGACTAACGGACAATTCCTGGGTTAATGTGGTGACTGGTGGCGTTTCATTTTTTTGCATGATTCTTTTTGTTGTCAACTAATTGTTTTAACAGTGAAAACTGTTGTGTGGGGTTCTTTAAAAACCTGTGTTCTCTTTCAGAAAACGGGGTGTGTTTCTGCCTGTTCAAAGTAAGGTGTAAGGGTTTCATTTTTTTGGGTTTTGCTAAATTTTAATCCAAACTTTGTACTTTTTTACCTTTCCAACTCAAAAAGTCCATTTCGTTTGCTCTTGTTTGAAGCTTATAGTCAGTTATGATATTTCTCACACAGGTTCTTGAACTTGTGTATAATATATACAGTAGTTTTTTGCATTTCACATAATTTGCGTGACACCATACATTCCTACAGTAACGCAGCTGCTCACAGGTTCTCAAGTGCCTACGGTCTGTAAGTGGTTGGCAATTCTTTTTGGAGTTCTTTGTATGTTCCCTGTTTAGGTGAGGTGTTTTAGGAGCATTACAAATCAATTGCATCCGTGAAGGTTAGTTGACGTGACATTTATTGTAATTTAATATCTCTGAACTCAATAACTTAAATACTGGTTATGGATTCGTCTAGTCAGCAAGCTTCTTTCCACAATGATGATGTGCTTATTGACGAGTTATCATCAATCCTGGGGAGATGGGAGTTACATGGTCCGATAGATGATCGGTGTTGGCCACGGGAAAGCATATTCTATCCGGATGTCATTGGGGACATGGGGGTCCGTGTGCACAAGTATGAGAAAGCGTTGGCGGCTGAGGTGAAGGAGGAGCGGAAAGTGAAATTGTTTCTTCAACAGGGTAAAAGGATTTGTATGGCCTTTGCTAAGAAGGCCTGTGCCAAGAAGGTCTATGCCGAGAATAACATGTTACCCACACAGCCACTCTCTGAGATTTTTGTTTTTGGTGAGCAGGCTTCAAGTTCTTCAGACGATACGGCGACATCGATTGGGCAGCACGTGACGACGATGACAGAGCAGGTGTTGGGGGTACCGGTTGCCGGAAATGGACTGCTGTGTATGGGGGGGAATAATAGATGTGACAGTCCTCCACCTGCATATGTGTCCACGCTTCCGAACACACCTCTGAGTCCGGCCACCCACTCCACACGTGCTGAAGGTTCTGGAGAAGGGGGAGATACGTCTGATGTCGCGGACGGGGGGGCCAGGTGCGGTGGGTTTTCCTCGTTCTATGGTCCCAGCTGATCCCAGTATTTTTTTTTCTCCCCTAACTGCTACGGAACATCCACGAAGGTTCGTTGACCGTGCTTATCAGTCTTGGGCCGACGTGGCGGGTTGCGATCCGTCCATGGTCGATAATGATTATACAGGGCTTGCCGGTCAGTGTACGACTTGGGATGTTGAGTTGTTTCGTGCCAAGGAGGACGCCCAGCAGCGTGAACATGCAGGGACTGTGAGACGTATTGCAGAGCTGCAGCTACAGCATCTGGAGCAGCAGGTAGCGGCTCTCGCGGCCGTACCGAAGCCGGTGACTCGGACCACAGGGTGCCTGCCGGTTGCTTCACCAAGCCGGTTGCTACTATCCAATCCAGGGGGATTTCTCGAGGCCCCCCACGTATTTTTTTCTGGTTGTTTTACTTGTGGTAGTTTGAATCATTTTGCAAGGAACTGTGACGGGTTTGGTGCCACTAGAGCCTTTTCTCAGGGTGCCTGCCGTTTCCAGCCAACGCCGTTTCCATGCCACCTGGCCAGGGCCAGGGTTTACCGGTACGGCGGTGGGGACTTGGGTCCGCTCTGTCGATGCGAAGCTGTCCTCCGCGGCCTTCACCATCACGTGACCCACAGTGAAGTTCGGCTGTCACAAGGACTCTCATCACTGCAGCCCATCAACGAGTATCGCAGTGAGTCTGTCCTATTTTGCGCGGGATGCAACAGTTTTGTTTATTTATTTTTTTTATTTATTTTTTGAAGTGCTTCCATTGACTTTGGACTCTATGGGAGAACAACCTCTTTCCTGGTGATGTGGTGGCAACTGTTGGCTGAAGGAAAGAAAAAGGGAAAAAGAAAGACGGGCGACGACATGGCAGGTTAACGATTTTTTTCCCCTGTTTGGAGTGTGCAATTTCTGAATACTTTCTGTTTCCTTCCTTCTGTCTCAGCATTGGTATGGGTGTTCGTGGTTTATGCTTTTCGGTAGGCTACGGTTTGGCGTAAAAGGACATGGACATTGGACATGTACATGTACATGTGGCAGGAAGCTGTTATGACGTTTTGACACAATCAGTATTGTGTAAATTCTGTCACTCTATTTTGAGTGTCAGAAGGGGGGAGGGTATTGGTTAATCAGATAAAGGTCAAATTGATAATGAGGGGTATTTTTTCAGATTGCACTCAATGCAGTTTGATTAAATTCTTTAAAAATGTATAACATCTTATGAGGAGTCAGAGTGTCACGATAAATTACTTTTGTTTAGAGGGAACATGCAATGAGTTTTAAACTTATTGTGGCTTATAATTGCTTGGAGAAATGACTATTGTCAACAAATGTGCAGTCTAATTTAGGATGCATTATTCATGTATAGAAGTAATCTGGTTGTTCAAGAAACGACCATTGCATTAATAAGGCAAACGAAAAATGAGTCTACATTGTTAAATTTATCAGGAGTTGGCGAGACAAGAGAGTACAAGGAACAATTTGATTTTAATATGAGTAGATGATTTTTTAGGACTTTGTAAGTAACACTGAGTAGTCAATACTAACATGTGTGAACCAAATATTTTAATGCATGGTTGTGTTTTGCAAAAGAATGTCTACTCTAAATCTTGGTGTGGAGTTAGTTCATATTTCTAAACAGGAGGATGACGGAGAAAAAACAGTTGCAGTGACCCAGTTTGGAGTATGCCAGTGTACCAGTGGACATCTCACATCATGTCAATATTGACACCTGTGCCGAAGGAGAGTTCTGCTCTCCTCTACACAACAGTGGTCAACATCTACAGGGCATCCTACAGCTGCTAAGCGGTTAACCAGAAGATTTCGTTGCCGATACTACGTCATCTATGGAGTACGGACGTCTGCACCAGGTGTCAGACGACATCAATCTTCAGTTCAAATCACCAGGTCACTTCTACACGCTGCACGTCATCTGTGTCTAAAGCTGGTATACAGTCTTTTAGTCACCCAGCTTTCTGATTGCTCAGAAATATGCAAAGCTACATGGATGGGGAGTATTTGTTCGAAATGAAGATCATCGTTCCACATTCTTGTTGATTACACGTCCCTTGGGATGTTCATGGCCGTCCAGAGCCAGGATTCATCTGCGTTTATATTTTAGTCGAAAAAAAAGAAAGTCTAAAGCGCGTGGACCATCGACGTGGGATTTGCATCAAACTTTGGAAAAAAAAAAGATGTATTACTGTATTATTTGGTATGATTTTGTGTTTGTTTTCATATTTTGTTTTGATGAATCACGACGGATGTTGTGTTTCTATTTGAGCCTTAATTGTATTCTAGCTTTCCAATTATGAATGGTGAGGGCGGTCTGCAATTGCGGTTCAAAATTAGTTTGTTGGTCATCATTGATGTGTCATTCGATTTTAGCTTTGATCGTGTTTTCAAGTCTCCCATGTCTGTGATAACTAGCGGACATGGCAGAATGATACGATGGAGGTTCGAATTATTGCTTGTTTGTTTAATTTCAGTTTGATGTTTTTAGAGCACCCAGGGGGGACCTTGAAAAATTTAAAGGTTTTGAAGAGGAAAAAAAATGATTTTTAAAATTTTGGTCCAAATTATGATTCATAATTCATATTTCTTTTGCGACAGACGTTTGTTGTCTGTCGAGGGGGGAATGTGGTGTATTATGAATCATATAAGCATATATTCTACGTGAGCAATGCTAAACAAATGTTAAAATTGGACAGTTACAGAGTGAAGATTTTAGTAGACTTGACGACTCCTATTTCCATGAATAAGGTATGTTTACACTAACGAGCGGTACCAAAAGGGGCTATTGTTAACGTATGAGCTAGCAACACCTTACTAGGAGATCATGCAAATGCTTTTGTTCTAAGTTCCCTTGAAGCCCACAGAAGGTGCGAGACAGACGGCTAGTTTATTGCAGTATCTTATTTCAGGCTTGGGTCTAATGACTTTAAAACATTCTATGCTGGATTGACTTTCTTAAGATGTCTTAAGAAACACTCTTCTGTTATTATGGAATAAAGATAAAACACTAGGTTACTAAACTATTAGTGCATTCAGTACTAATCTAAAATGTACTCTTAACATAGGGTATTTCAGGAATATAGTGATATGTATCAAGCTCATTCATTTCTTAAATATAGTCATATAATTCTGTTTAGTTTCATATAGTTCTGTTCATATATTATCCGGTTTATATCTTCATTGTATCTTTAATTCATTATTGTGGTATTATTTTATGCTCCGTTAAAAGTTATTCTCATTTCACCAATGGAACAAATGTTTACCATAAGGCTTGCCTTTTGTCTAGAAGTGCCTGCCTCTAACAGGAAGTCAGGCTTAGACCTCATTGGTTAGAAGTCAGGAAGTGTTTATACCCAGAGAGGGGAGGGACTTCTTGGGGGAAGGCGAATCTTGAGTATTTAACACCATGTAATGTCAACATTCGGGGCTGTATCAACTAGACTCAATTTGGGACGGAGGCTGGTGTAGATACAGACCACAGCGTGTAATTTCCACATGCATGTTTTGTTACGACCCTGACTTCTGTGCTTAACAAATAAATGCGGATGTCATGAGACCATCATCACGGGTTTTTCTTTGTTCTTTCTCCTGCTCCGTCCGAGGCGACACACACACACTTCGAAGATTCCACACATGCATGCTAACTGCCAAGTTACCTCCAATGGACCCAGCCACAAAGTCAGCGATATGCATTCTGTCCGGTTACAGTTCTGTGGCTCGATTGAGTCGATTCGGATTCTCGGACAGTCCATTCTATCCCGTCATAACCTTGAAAGTAACTATTGCCATTGAATTGAGCTGCTAGGTCTGTGTGACTAGCCTGTGTGCTGCGCAGCATGTTGTTTTCATTGCTAAACTGAAGACGCGTGTCAACAGACCTTGTGGTGTTACGAAACGCGCGACTCACTCCGACTTTAACCGAAGATAGCCGATCATGGGGCTATCTTCGGCTAAAGTCGGAGGGCACACGCGCGCACACACACACACACACACACACACACACACACACACACACACACACACACACACACACACACACACACACACACACACACACACACTTCATTCATATAATCGGGGAATAAGGGATATTATATAATTGTATACAGTAAGATAACATAATAAAACTGCAATTTCCCTTTTTTCTTTTGGACTGCTGTGGTTCTTTAGGCATACTAAGATAAGTCAATTATATAAACGTACAGAATAAGCGAGTAGTTTTAATTAGGGGGTGGGGGGCGACTTCGAAGTTGTGCAAACAATTATGCAAAAATGATTTATGGGACTTTTAAAATAAAAATAGTGATAGCAGTGTAACAGGCTGTATCAACTCTGTATAATAATCTAGACGAGACTGGCGTGTATCCTTACGTGTGGCTTTATTGACAACTCTTATTAATGTAACACCAGTATGGCTGGGTGCGTCACCTAATGTGTTCCCCCGTACCTGCACACATAGGTTCCTATGCATATCTCCACATCTCCCTCTTTTAGTCGATTACCAACATTTATTTTTAAACAAACAACTGTTAATTTCTTTTACTGTAATTACACACAATTATTTTCTTTTACTTCACCTCAAGCATATACAGTATGAAATATACTATTAAAGAATTACTAAGCATAACACACATTATAACTTTTTAAATGAATTACTTGTAGTGTATCTTTTCTTTTAACCAATGCAAATATACTTAATGAACTTAAATTCACTTTTCCTATCTAGGGGGTCAGGGTAGACTGCCTGAGTCCCCGAAGCTGTGCAGGGATTATTCTGCCCTGTTTATCAACAGCTCTATTCTAAGACAAGTTATTATAAGTCCATTCTGACTGGTCTTTTAATCATGCGCCCTGATCTAGTAACTGTAGGAGTAGGAGTCTCTGGAATGACCCTGATGTGGGACCGGTTTCTGCGAAGACTTCCTGAGGGCAGCTCGATGTTGTAGGACCTTGGTGTCTGGGCTGGACCTGTGATGATTCCAGGCTGCTCTGTGTTCTTCACCCAGACTCTTTGTCCTGGTCTGAGCTCTTGTCTCTGCTGTGTGCGGTGTCTTTTGTTGAACCAGGATGCTTGTTTCTCCTTCATTTCCTGATCCTTCTCTTTGAAAGCCTGTAGGTCAGGCCACCTCGGCTCCAACTTCTCCTGACTGACGGGCAGTGGCGTTCTGATGTTTCGACCCATCAGCAGTTGTGCAGGAGATGCTCCTTGTGCCAGAGGTGTGGCTCTGTAAGCCATGAGGGCCTTGTATGGATCCTCTCCCTTCTTCAGGAGAGATTTGACTGTTCCCACAGCCCTTTCAGCCTCCGAATTCCCTTGAGGATAACGGGGGCTGCTGGTCACATGTTTGAAGTCGTACTCTCTTGCAAAGTCCGCAAACTCTGCTGCAGCAAACTGGGGACCATTATCTGTGACCAGAACCACTGGGACCCCATGACGTGAGAAGATAGACTTCAACTTCTCCTTTACATGAGCTGAGGTAGTAGAAGTGAGGTGAGCCACTTCTATGAAGCGTGAGAAGTAGTCAACCACCACCAGGTACATAGCTGCGTTCCACTGGAACAGGTCCGCTCCAACACGCTGCCATGGCCTGTCTGGCAACGGTGTCGTCAGCAGTGGGTCTGGGAAGTTGTGTGCCTCCTTTGCACATATCGCACAGTTTTCCACTTTCTGCTTAATCCGCTTTGACAGACCTGGCCACCAAACGGACTGTTGTGCTCTGGCGATACACTTTGTGATTCCCTGGTGACCTTCGTGAACTTTGTTCAGCATCTCCTCTTGCATAGAGTCAGGGATGACAAGTCGTTCGCTTTTCATCAGCAGTCCATCTGCAATCAGCAGGTCCTGGCGATACTGCCAATACTGCTTAAGTTCTGGTGCGAGAGCCCTCCTGTTTGGAGGCCATCCAGTTTGCACCAGGTCCTTTAGTCTTTTGCAGATACTGTCTGCATCTTGTGCGACTCTGATCTGCGCCAGCCTCCCTTCTGACGCAGGTAGGTGCTCCACCACTTGGTTGACGTAAGCACCCACATCCTTCTCCAGCTGCGTTTCTTCAGCCGTTGGCGGCGCTTGGATTGGGGCCCTGGACAGCGCGTCTGCTGTAATCAGGTTCTTCCCCGGTACATGTTCAATCGTGTATGTGAAGCGAAGCAATCGCAGTCTGAATCTCAGGATTCTAGGGGGCAAGTCATCAAGGGCTCTGCTCCCCAGCAAGGAAATGAGGGGCTTGTGGTCTGTCTGTATCAAAAAGTCCATCCCTATGAGATAGGACTGAAAGCGCTCACACGCCCAGGTCAGCGCCAACGCCTCTTTTTCGATTTGTGCGTAACGACGCTCCGCCTCCAGCATGCTGCGTGAGATGAAGGCGACTGGACGCCATTCGCCTGACGTTTGCTTCTGAGACAGAACCCCTCCGAGTCCAAATGAGGAAGCGTCTGCTGCAACTTTTGTCATTCTTTTTGGGCAGTATTGTGCCAAGACAGTGGCTGAGCTCAGCTCCCGGCGCAGCTCCTCGAATGCCCGCTGCTGCATGCTCCCCCACGCCCAGTCGTTCTCAGCTTTGAGCAGCTCTCTTATGGGCTGTGAGAGCTCGGCAATACGTGGCGAGAACTTCCCCACATAATTCACCATGCCCAGATATCTTCTTACACCTGCAATGTCTGTGGGTGTGGGCATGTCTGTGATCGCCTTAATTTTACTTGGGTCTGCTTCTAGGCCCTGGGCACTGACAATGTGACCTAGGAACTTGACACGGTCCACAGCAAACTGGCATTTTTCATCATTGAGTGTCAGCCCTTCCTTCTGTAGTCTCTCCAACACTTTGCTCAGCCTGTGGTCATGTTGTTCACGCGATGACCCAAAGACAAGGATGTCATCCGCATGACACACTGTTCCTTCCAGTCCTTCCAGCATCTGTGAGAGCCTCTTCTGAAAGTGCTCAGGTGCAGACGAAATCCCAAAAGGCAACCTGTGAAAACAGTACCTCCCTAGCGGCGTGATGAACGTCGTCAGGGGGACTGATTCTGGGTGCAGTGGCACCTGCCAGAAACCAGCTGTGGCGTCGAGCTTTGTAAACACATTCGCTCCTGACAGCTTGGCGAGGGTTTCATCGACTGCCGGCAGAATGAGCCTTTCACGGCAGACATATTGATTCAGGTGGGTCAGATCCACGCAGATCCTGATTTTTCCGTTGGGCTTTGGTGCCACAACAATCCCTGCGCACCACTCTGTGGGCTCATCGATGGGCGCGATCACTCCCAGAGTCTCCATTCTCTGGATTTCTTCCTTGACTTTGTCAATTAAGGGTATAGGCACCCGGCGTGGCAGTGACAATGCATAGGGCTTGGCATCCTCTGTCAGCTTAATTTTGTACATGCCCTGCAGGCATCCCAGGCCTGTGAAAACTTTGGGGTACAGCCTTTTAATGTCAATTGCCTGCCCTTGAACACTGTCAACCGTGTAGGCCAACTTCAGTTCTTCTATTGCTGGCAAACCAAGTAGTGGTGTGGCTAATTTTCGTATGACAAACACTGGCTGTTCAGTTGTCTGGTCTTTGTACTTTATTTTGCCAGAGTTAACTCACTGTCCAGCTGCAGACTCTCGGACAGGCCCTGGTGTCTTATGCCGACCACCAACCTGTCTCTGATCAATTCTTCCTGCATTGCACCATATTGGCAGTGTTCTGCTAGTTTATAAACTGCAGAAATGAACGATTCAGCCGATTCACCTGGCTCTTGGCTTCTTTTGTTAAATCTGCATCGTTCATAGATCACATTGTGTTTGCCAATGAAATATTTATCAAAAGCCTCTTTCACAGCACTGTATTTCTTTTTGTCTGCATCACTTAAGCTCAGCGTGGCCAGAATGTCATCAGCTTTATCACCCATGGTATAAACTAATGAATTTACTTGATAGTCTTCACCTTTTTGGTCCAGTCCAGCAGCAACTCTGAACCTTTCAAACCTCCGGATCCAATTGGGCCAGCTTGGAAAGTCTGAGAAATCAAAGTTTTCTGGTGGACTTATGGAGAACAGGGAATCCATCATCTTCTTTCTGGGCCGCTTTTCTTTCTTTTTTGAAACTTTTTTTTTTCAAAATATTTTTTTCTTTAATGCAGCTTTAATGCAGGCTAGCGGGATCACACGCGATGCTGTTTTCAATAGCACTGAGTCTCTACCCAACTCGGTAGCTCTCTTCTACTACAGTTTCTAACTGCTAGTAGTTAGCTTAGCAACTGAAATGAAATGAAATGAAATGAAATGAAATGAAATGAAATGAAATCTATATTTACCCAGGGTATCTGGGCTAAGCTCAAGAACTTGTTTCCAGCCAGGCCCTGCTCATAGAACACATTTCATCGTAGTGGTTGATGCCTTGTTCAAGGGCATTTCAGCGGTGGTAATTTTAACGTGTCGGACGGCTGATTCGAACTGGGAACCTTCCGGTATCTAGACCGCGCCGCTATCCGTTCGGCCACCGCTGCCACGACCGCTGCCACGACTGACTGGGTTCCTACTAGTGTAGGCTACAAACGTCTGTTTCTTCTCTCCACAAACGTTCTTATCTGCCTCCGATATTCACCGTGACGGGACTCGGGACTTCTGACACCATGTAACAGGCTGTATCAACTCTGTATAATAATCTAGACGAGACTGGCGTGTATCCTTACGTGTGGCTTTATTGACAACTCTTATTAATGTAACACCAGTATGGCTGGGTGCGTCACCTAATGTGTTCCCCCGTACCTGCACACATAGGTTCCTATGCATATCTCCACAAGCAGCACTTGACAGTTGACACAGTATAAGCTCTAAATGTACACACACGCTGTACATTCAAGTTCTTACAGAGGTCTAACAAAGTATTTTCTATATTGATCTACAGCTCCCCCATGTGGCTCCCTTCAGGATGGGTGTTGCGTCTAAATCTTGCAGCACATCAAAAAATGTATTAAACAGTTTGCAGAATTACAGTACATTTCAAGCACAAACTCAATACAAAGGCTGTTAACTGTAAGTGGACGACCCAATTAAGCATTACACTTGTTTCCAATAGGGTCCACCATGTTCAAATCATCAAAAACATTTAGAGACGTACAAATAGACACTTCTATATAGACAAAGGACAGAAATCGTTATCCTTGTTTTTGACTTACTTGTTCTGGTTTTAACTGTTGTGTTGGTGCTAAAAATAAAGAAAAGGACAACCAACCACTATAATATAAAGTCAGTCATGTTTTATTTTCCATTTTTACAGATTATGATGAATCAATCCAGACAAACAGGTTAACTGTTTCAGCTTTTGAGGTATGTTACAAAAATATCAGTTTGTCTCAGTTTTTGCATTCTAATCTCAGTCGTGTAACCCGCTAACTGCAATCAGAGACTTTTAAAACTGCTTAAACTTATAGACATTCAGGTGACCACATTGCTAATGTAGACCGAAAAATATTTTATATTATAAATATATGTACATTTCCCAACACTTTAAAACAATCTAGCACACATCTTGATAATTACAATTCTGTACATATTGCATATTTCCTGTTAGCTGTATAATTGCAAAAATACCAATCAACTATTACTTCTGTGAGATAGATAGACTTGGATCTAACAGTCACAGGTCAAATCCAGTGTAACAATGACCTTACATAGAGAACAGTCCCTGTTAAAGAGGTGGAATGCCGGGTTAAGGTAACAGATATATCACAACATCCATCTACAGTGGTTAATACTTTCATTTTGTTAGCAGCACCGCCACCGTCTTGCTGTTCTAACAAGATAACTGCATTTACCTGTTGTCCCAGGCCGTACTAGTCACTGATTAGACAACTAGACAAGGACATCAGGCGAATGTCATTCAATTTCTAGTACAATTTAACAAGCTACGAGGACTAGGAGTGTGTGATCGGGGTATTTTAACCACTTAAAGGGGAAAACCACCCATTTTCAACATTTTACTATGTCATTAATATACCTTAGAGCTGTTGTGTGGAAATAATAAAAAAGTCCCCCCATTCTGTGTTTCCTAGAACTGTAATTATGAAAATTTGATTTTTGAAAATGATTTTTTTCAGACCTCTAGTTCTAGGAAACACAGAATGGGGGAACCTTTTTATTATTTCCACACAACAGCTCTAAGGTGTATTAATGACATAGTAAAATGTTGAAAATGAGTGGAATGCCCCTTTAACCCTATATCATTACATCACATAGCAGATCTACAAGCTAACAATGCGCCACAACGGGACGTGGTGTGAGCCTGAGCGTATAGATATGCTATTTTTTGCCAAATGTAGGTATATTAGGACATTGCGGATGTTTTATAGCCGTTATTTGTATTCTACTGTTGTGTAATTTTCTCTGCCTCTTGTTCAGTTCGCATTTGTAAAAGAGACCTTTGTCTCAATGTGATTTTACTGGTACAGGTTAAACGTATGCCCACAATAGGGATACTAGGGTTCAAGTGGTGAAGCGTCAATGACTTTTCCGAACAAGAGGCTGCAATCAACAAATGTTTTCTGGAAGTGCTTGTGGTTCTCAGAGCTACAGAGTGCCGCCGCGCTACATTCAACATGCTGCAGTATTAGTGCATCTCTGTGAATATCTTTGCACACAAATGAGAAAAAGTATCCAGTGGAATACGCAAAATATGTCCACCAACTAGCTGTTTTACCACTTTGTAGTCTTATTTACAAACCATTCACATCTTACTATTTAGGCAGATTGTACATCATCTCATTCACAATCTTTGAGACATACATACTGTATGTCATTGTGCAAAACAGTTGCCACATACAGCTGCTTGCGAATCAGTTCAAATGATTTCTCTGCTTTCGCCCATACAAAATGGAGAGCAGAGAGTATCAGTTTTACCGACGGGGGATTGAATTATGAGGGTTGATTTTGTTTTAGATGAGACTAGATTGATTTGCAGGAATAATTTCAACATTCAGGCAAAAAAAGAAGACAGAAAACATACATACATATCTGATACTGACCTCACACACATGCAGAGAGCACACAACCCCCACACTCTAGCAATTAGGGACAT
Organism: Electrona antarctica; assembly: GCF_951216825.1. Lineage (NCBI taxonomy): Eukaryota > Metazoa > Chordata > Actinopteri > Myctophiformes > Myctophidae > Electrona > Electrona antarctica. The sequence continues at coordinate 33,045,012 of NC_136798.1, forward strand.
TTAAACACTTTTAGATGAACAAAACAATAAATAATAAATAAATCTCAGATTAAACACACATTAGAACACACTGGCAGAAAAGTAACCTTAATCACAATAAGTCAAAACATACTGGTAAGTAATTTTTGTTCATAAGTCATAAGCAATAGCAAATAATATATATAAGACACTACAGATATTTTCCATTCCAATGAATGTAGCATCATTCTGGACTAGGTATTAAACCAGGGGTCTGTACTTGGCCCCTTCTCATAGTATTCCTCGTCACTTGCTACATCCAACTTTTCCCTCTGGCTTTGCTATTCAGAAAATACAGTAACGTGTTGATGCTTCAACTTCTTGTATAGAACACAATAAATATAAGGCAGGGATGAAACGGTTCTTTCAATATATAAAATAAAACAATATATATATATATGTATATACACAGATATTTGCAGTATAACAACAGTATAGCAAAGTTAAAGATACACATGAAAGAGACAGATTAACTTTCAATTTCAACATTGGCTCAGTAACAAATCTTGAGCAATGGCTCCCAAACACATTAGAGGCAAGATACATGATTCGGTATGGTGCTTCTACGGTTTCTCTTCTTTGAATCACTGCGACCAGAACGGTAACTGTTATAACTGCCTTTACAGTTCAAAGGAACCATTCACAATTATCATGGAGGTCTGAAACATCTGGCTGCTTGAGTATTATAATTGGTCTTGTATGTAAACTGAGCCAGATTGTATTAACCACTTAAGCTCTATACTTCTATCGTACAGGTCTAGGATTTTAGATATCATACTGTATTAGCAGTTAATCCCTTAATCACAAATTTAAAAGAAAAGTGATATCATCACAATATATTATTGTCACAATATTGATATCAAGGTACAGTATTTGGTCAAAAATAGTGATATTAGACTTTGTCCATATCGCCCAGCCCTACTATGATAGCCGATCTACAAGCTCACAGTGCGTCGCAGGCTGGCGTTGTGTGACGTGCTATTTTTCTTATTTTAGAAAATTCATAATTTAGAAATATCCGCCTATACAGTAATGACAACAATGATGCAAAAACAGGGACGCCAGGTTGAAAGTGGAAAGTGAAAGCTCGTGTGTCCCTGTCTTTCTGTTCTGTGTTAAAGTGCCTCAGTTGAATTAGACAAACGCCATAACCTCCAATATGCCCGATTTGTACTTGGTTGCACGATGTGTCGCTCACCAGAAATAGCTGATCTACAAGCTCGCTGCTCGCATGCTTTGTAGATCTTCCAGTTGCGGTGAGCGACACCGACGCGCTACTAAACATAAATCGGCCGATTTATACTTGGAGGCTGGAGGGCTGCACCTGCTGCTGTAGCTGCGTGTGGTGGCTGCTGGGAGGAGGAGCCGGCTCGCAGTCTTTAGGCCCCAGCTCCTCGCCCCGGGCGTACATCAGGATCAGCGTGACCGTGGCGAAGGTGGCCGCGTTGACGGGGAACGCCCGGAGGAGCGTGGAGGTGAGGCCTCGCGTGAACACCATGTAGCCCTCCTTCTTCACGCTCTGGCGCACGCAGTCGGCTATGCTGCTGTAGCGGTAGACCCCGCCCACGCCGTCCGCCTGCAGGCGGGACTTGATCACGTCCACGGGGTAGGTGGAGAGCCACGAGGCGATGCCCGACATCCCGCCGGCGAACAGCAGCTTGGGGATCATGTAGGGGTCGTTGGGCTCGCAGCCCAGGGAGCGCGTCAGCACGTCGTACGCCAGGAAGTACACCCCGAAGCCCGGCGTCTCGCGGATCAGCGTGGTCACCATGCCGCGGTTGACCCCGCGGACTCCCTCGCGCTTGTAGATGCGCACCAGACAGTCCAGGGAGTTCTTGTACAGCTTCCTCGCCGACTTCTTATTCTCACCTATAGGCATGCGACGATATGAAAATGACATGTCACGATTATTGTGGCAAAAATAATTGCGATAAACGATACTATCACGATATTCTAAATATGCTTAGAACTTAAAATGGCACTTTTGTTTAACGACTTTAGATTGTTTATAGATTGTTTAAGTGGTACTGAATTTTCAGCTCAACAAAAGCGAATTCATTCTAGTGTATGACGATTTCCAGACGATTTCACGATAAATTAAAATCCCAGCGATATGATTGTGTGTTTTTTTATCGCGATAAACCATGGTTTTTCAACTGGTGGTACATGGGCCACTGGTGGTCCGTGAAGGAATTGCATGTGGTCCCTGATCATGCATTTAAAAACATAGGAAAGTGAAGACTGTCTTATTTTTATTTTTCCCACTAGTTGAGAAACTAAATGACCTGGTGACCTATGATGAGGTGTCAATGTTGTAATTTACTTGGAAGTTGGAGGTGAAGAAAAAGGAGTTTGAATCTCAAGAAGGGGAAGTGTATCCAGCCTGGTTCAGTCATCATTATTAGGAAATACATATTGCATGTTTGTGTGCTCGATGCTCTTACAATCAGTGTAAAAAAATAGCCCATATCCCCACCCAACACAACAGTGGTTGCCAGGTTGATTCTAAATCAGGGTGGTGGTCCCTAACCTGACTCCACCAGGTTGCGGCAGTATTGAGTTCCCATGTTCCCTCCTCCTACCTTAATCTGGTCTCTCTCAAGTAGAAACGATGAACCCGAAGCAGCGGGACAAAAATCTGATATCTCCATATTAATTTCGAGTTGTAGTCTTGTTAGGTTGTGTTTACATGTGTTTACATCCCATAATAATCGATTATGGTCCCATGCCTACTCTCACCGGTTCCCTGCATCTGCATGCGGGTCTTGGCCAGCTCCATGGGGCAGCAGATGACGCACTGGATGGCACCCGCCGCGGCGCCAGCCGCAAACTGGTTCATGGGCGTGTCCTGGTTCAGCATGCGCATGGCGTTGCCCTGCACGCCGAACACGATGGCGTTGATAAAGGTCAGGCCCATCATGGGGGATCCGATGCCTTTGTACAAACCGAACAACTGGAAGGAAAACAGCAACAACCGTACTTAGTAACATAATTTAAAAAGAAGGGAAACAAAACAAGCTCTTCGATGCCCTGGCTTGTAAACAATCCAAACAAAGTCACGCCCCATTCAAGAGGACGACTGCAGTCACCCCGCTGCTGCTGTAGAGCTGCACTGAGCTGCATTCCAACTGAACCCCAAAACAAAAGCATCACATTCAGTCATAAGACCGGCAGTGTGTGACCTTTCAGTTCACAACTGACCTCATTCACTTTAAACAGAAACCAAAACAACTAGATTCACTTTAAACAGAAACCAAAACAACTAGCTAGGGTGTTGCCTGTGGCTGCAACTATCGATTAACTTCTTAATTATTCTATTGATTTCGTTTTTGATTAATACAATAATCGAGAAGCATCTTATTACCCATAGTACATTATTTCCTTTGAGGTAATTGTCAGTCGTTTCATTGTACATTTCACAAACAGCCTTTGCATATTAAAGTTATTTGTCATATATGCCCTGCACAACAATATCTTTCTTATCTATATTGATATTTAATTCCCCACATCCCGACGTAATTGTATCAAGAGGAAAAGGAGTTATGCCGTGCATCAGCTAGTTATAGGCAGTATACTCAGTAGATTGACCTCGAAACAATAGTAATTCTGTACTTTCTGTACTGCACCATGTTAATAAACAGGGCATTAATAGCTTGAGCCCTAATTGTACGTCATACATTTACGTATTTAGGAGAAGGGACTGAGGGACTTCATTGCCACATATTAGAAGAGGAGAGATGTAGGCAGTAGTAATGCACATGTCTGTTTTTTTGTTTTTTTTAACTCAACCCACCCGACCCGTTATGAGAGGCCTACTGTACCCGACCCAAAATAATGTGTTCGTCCATGACCCGAATTCAACTCATTTATTATTTACAGGTCGGGTTGAGCTGCACGCCAAAACATAGCAGCAATTGCATCTGAACTGAAGCTTTTCCAAACCCGCCCGACCCGGGGTTGTGGGTCGGCCTGTGTTTCACTAGTATGCAGCATAGGGAAGGTTCTGGTGGGACACAACCCCAGGTCAGCAGTGCTTCTGTGAGGTTCCGCCTGGAACCTTCAAACTCAGGGGAATGTAGTGGCATTTTCACATTCAGATCCACGTGTGAGATACATACATACCGACTCCTGCCGTACGATGGACTGGAAACAGTGGTAGGTCCCACGGTACAGAGGCTTGTCTACATTCTGGACCTGCAGCCTCACCTGGGAAACAGACACAGGGTCACAGGAATGTCTGGGGAGATCGCAGAGAACACACTTACATAAGCTCATGTCACGTTACAATGTTGTGTTATCACGTACTGATAAGGGCACTTCTTCTGCATATATTAAGCATAGTAATCATAGCCACATGATTAAAATCATAAGATCAACCTGGCCAGATTGTATGATGTACATACATTGTGGCATTGTACATTTGGTCTGCGAGGCTACAGCCAAATGCATACTCTATCTATAGTACGACGACAGTTTCCTGTGTAAAAAACGGATCTACAAGCTCAAAACACCTTGTGTTGCGATACGTGAATATTTGTTCAGTTATTTCCTGCACACGATTACGTATGCTGACGGTGCCCCACACTTTGGTGACACCAATTTACCAAATTTAAGTGTTTCCGTGATGCATGTGTCTCATGCCACGAATGGACACAAGGATGATCTCACTCACACGCGACATGCACACGCACACACACACGCACACGTATGTCGACTGCACTATTTTTATGAAGTATAAAGGAATCAGTGAGCATCAAACAAGTCTCAACAATCGCATTTTTCAACAAAAAAAGGTACACGTAAGATCTTAATTGATTGGTTCCATCTCTTCAGGTGCGTGCTGCCTTTGTTGACAGCTCTCTGGTTGACAGTCAAGTAATGAATCGGAGCATCCATTCCAAACACGCTTCCCCATTTTCCCCCGAACATGTACTCAACGGATCTGCATGAGTCACGCACACATGACCAATTTTAAATTCAAAATGGGATGAATGAGACATGTGCTGCAATGCGTCGTTCGACACACATCTCTGGAAGCATTAACTGACCATAAAATAGGGTATGTTCCCGCTGGACGTATCCATATACACTGAGTTTACTGACTCCTTTCTTATTTTCATGTGTCCGAAAATCAGGGCATGTACAGTTCAACAACTGAACCGTCCATGACCCAAAACTGCAATATCTACCAAACTGTTAATTTTGTGAACTGTTACACCACGGCCCTAATACTGTTACTACAGATCATTTAGGGCGGGCAACACAATAATAAGACAACTTTGCCTACCTTCACTGTGTCAAATGGGTGACCAACTAAAACTCCAGCGCCACCTGGACACAGAGAAGAGAGATGTGTGAATGACAGGTCATTAAGACATAATAATACAACTCAAAAACTCAACTGAAATTACTTAATGTAATGTACAGTTGGAGGCCATCGATATTGTCCTTTTCTTTTTGCTGAGGTTTGCGTGATCTGCGCAAAAGGACAGTTAACCCATTTTGGGCGGGAACCCCTTTTGGTGTTTTAAACATTGTTATAATTTAGCTATTGAAAAATAGCAGATCTACAAGCTCATAGCGCGCCACCGAGTGGTGCGCTACGAGCTTGTAGGTCTGCTATTTTTTAAAAATCGTGAAAATATTTATTTAGAAAACTGGAGGATTTAGAAGGATTTTAATTTTTTTTAGGTCAGGCCTAAATGGGTCAAATGATAAGGGACAATATCGGTGGCACCCAACTGTAACTTTCCTCTTCTATGCCGGATTTGAAACTGGTCCCCTAATTTATCCCCTGCTTGCTAATAGGGAATTGGGGATAAATTGAATCTTGACCATCGGGTCCAAATCCTCGTCAGATCCAGAGAAGAGAGACTAATTTGTGTTAACATACTTTACAGATTTGACAAAATTACTTTACATTATTTTAATGAAAAACGTTACAGTGCCGCTTTAAACTGGGTCCACACCTTACTTATAAATATATTCTGTCTAATAAAGCCGGTCACACTGCTTTACCACTTAAACCTACTTTGTTGCACAATGAAATATGTAAATCAGACCTGTTTAACTACTTAAAACCTAACCTAACCTAACGCTATACAATACATGAATTGACACCAAATCAAATCAAATCTAGATTGGCTATTTCCGCAGAATGTTTGATATGTTAACCCCAAATATGGACACTGGGGTTCATATGGTTAAAGACATACAGTACAGTACAGTACAGTACAGTACAGTACAGTACAGTACAGTACAGTACAGTACAGTATGTAATCATGCAGCATGAGAAATGTGTTGTTGCCACAGGGAATACGCTGCCTCATCTGTCCAGCTCCTTGGGCATAAAGGCCCAGCAACCTTACCACCCTCAGCGTTACATAACCTCCTAGACTCATGACATGCCATTATACCCGTGTTCTGGTGCCAGGTTGGAACTTGTCACTCGTGACTCTTTGTGCTTGTGTCTTCGCTGTAATTCAATACGACATGCCTCTCTGACCTCGCTGAGAGAACCTCATGAAAACTTCACTCGGCAAGCATGCTGGAGCTCCGCTAACTGTCTAACCCACAACCTCTATCGCGAGGCTGTGGATCTGCTATTAGAATTTTGGGGCGGGGGGGTAATTTTGATTACATAATCCAAAAAATATATAGAATAATATTTGTTTTGATTAAATTCAATTGATCAGTTTGATTGCCGTTGCACCCCTATTCAAAATCCTATTGATTTGGGGGTAAGACACTGTTCACAATTACATCACTCTAGTAGTAACTAGTAAACCATAGCTTGCCAGCTAATCCCATCTAAGCACCTGCTTGGTCATATGACTCTGGGCCTATCAGGAGTCAGGACACAGTCCTGGCTGTAAGCTTGGCACAGGGAACACATTGCAGACATGTCAGGCACGACAGGCAGTGAGTGAGAGGGCGGTGGGTCTTGACCTCATTCAACTACTACTATTTACAACCTTGAACACAGCAGGCCAAGACGGAGCATTGATGATACTGTATATTGAGGTTTCCTGAATGTCTTGAATGTCACGCGTGCCGCCCATGTTTTAAATGTCTCCTTGTCTTTGTACGTTGTAGAGAGGCTAGGCTGTACTCTACACTGAGACATTTACACTGCACTGTAGCTAAAGGTCAAAGCCTAAATAATTGAACTACTACTTTTTTTTTTACCGATCATGAGATGGCCAAAATAGGGTTGCCACTTGCCAGCTTGAACGTACTAGTAGTTAAGGGTGGATACTCGGGCCTGTGCGCAGTATAGACGAGTCCCAGGGGCGGTCGGTTCTTTGGGCCATGGGACCCCACACATTAATGCCCGCCGAGGGGTGCTTAATTATATCCCATCCATTGACTGGGACTATAACTCCCATTTCAGTCAGATAACGCACAAATAGATTGTCGCGCGTGCGTGTAAACCTCTCAAGTGTATCTGCCTGAACTAGCGCGCTTGCCAGCTATGCGTCATTGACTTTAAAGTGTTTGATTGGTCTGTTAATGGGTGTGCGCACTCTGTGCGTACAAGAGTGCATGCGTGTGTGGGCGGGGTTTAGTGTGGCAATCAGGAATGGACATTATAAATGGCCTGCTGGCCTGGAAGTACTATTTAGACCCTCAGGGCCAGTAAAACACATCTTCCACTTGGGCCAGTAAAAAAATAATGTTCCTGCACCAGTAGCTACAATGGTGGGGCTAGTGATCTTGATAAGCCCAACTGGCCCAATTGTCTACTACCCCTGTGGCATGTGTGCATAAACACCTCGTCTATCTTTGGTTGGCATGCCGCAATATTTACCGGGCAGAGTGTGTACCGTACGGCATCCACACATGCTTTACATTCATCTGAAGACATTAGAGGACGTCCGGGAGAAAGACGACTACCTGGAAATAATAACGCTGTGAATAAGTCAGCCCCTAGCTAGTCAAGGCCCTGGGTACTCTATAGAACTTTATCTTTTCCACGAAAGCAAAGTATGTATAGTATGTGCATGCCCCAATATTATGTATAGCTACATATGGGCATGCAGGAGGCCATCATAACAACCAGATCACTGGACATTGTCACTGTCAGGTGGAAACCTATGTCCAAAACAATGACTTATTACGTGACGTATAGTGCCTACAGTAAGTGGCTCCTCCTCAACAACTTAGGCTTGATACAGTATGTCACGTACAATGGTGGAAGCTAACACATTTTAAAACTTTTGGAGCATAATCCAGTGTGCGCAGTTCTTGACCTCCACCTTGTCAGTAAATGACTACATGGACGGTCATTATAGGTCAACAGGTCATTCACTTAATGGTTTCTCAACTAGTGTATAATAAATAAATAAACAATTCCTACATTACTAAGTGCAACAGGGACCACATGCAATAGCTTCACATACCACCAGTGGTCCACGGACCACATGTTGAAAACCCCTGCTTTATTGTGTTTTATCCTTTTGTTTCCTGTTTCCTGCTACTGACACAAACACTGCAACAGGAATAGGAAATAAACTTGGACTATAAAACGTATGTTGTTAGTGTGAACATGTCTCTTATTCACAGCGTTTCACCTTCGCTACAAAATGAAATGGCCTGCAAGCTATGGCTGGGAAATACATTAATATTATTATACGGATAACGTGGTATGAGACTAGATATTCAGTGTGTGCGGCCACTCTTTTGTCTTTTCAAGACTTGTCTTTTTAGATGAGACTAGATATTGCCTGGGAATTTTGGATATTATAATATCGTGATATGGAAAAAGTGTTGTCTTTTCCAGGTTTTTAAGGCTGTAGGCTACAAAAACAATGTGACATCCTTTCCTAAACTTCTAGATTCTAGCTGCTGTTTAATTTCATTATGGAAATATTTTCGTGGAAGCAACAATTTGTCATGCACACCACACAATAGCACTATTGAGGTATTTGGTGAAAAATCTTGTGATTATTTGATTCTGTTACTGTCCATATCCCCCCCCCCCCCTGCAAGTCAAATACAGACAAACAGAGATTATGGAATGTAGGTAATGTGCTCAGTGTGCTGTCCTGCGTGGAATTTAGAAAATGCACTTGTAATCATGAAATGGAGTTGCATCACATGGGTGGTGCTGTCTGGCTCTATATGCAACCACATTTAAACTTAAAATCCATAGGAAATTCATCCATGGATGGAACCAAATGGACCCATCCCTTACGCCTAGTTCATTTGGTTCCATTTTGTACAGTCTCAGAGTTAGAATTTTACTGCGTAAATGCCCTGAATGTAGGGATACCAATATACCAAAACAATTGCAACATCCTCAGTGTTTTAACTCTTTGTCATTTAAGTGTTCCTTACCAAAATACCAACAATTAAAATGTAATCAGACTATTGGGTTTGTGGTCCAAATCAATGTGATTGTATTATATATATATTATATTTTGTATTATTAATATACAAACTATCTAGCCTAATCAATAGAATAATCGGTACGAATAAACCTAATGTCATTATTATTTATTAGTGCCAAATCACAAGTCAAGCTGTACGTCACTCACCTCCAATGCAGCCAGCAAGGAAGTCCATCACGGCGCTTCAAACAGAGGCAAGCGCAGCTGCTATTATGAACTCAACTTAACTTACACTATGAATGAATGGTATGTATTTCACAGGTGGAACGTTATTACAGTTAGCTAATAGCTTGCTAGCAAGCTGAACGACACCGTTATACGCGTCAACGTGCGTTTGTCTACCGATGGGCCCGCTTTAATTGTACTACACCCGGCGCGACTAATATTATGTGACAAATAATAAAAACGTTAAAGTATCGTCAAACTGGTGGCGTGTGTTCAGTTATGAGTAGGTGTGTGTGTTATTGTCTGCTGCAGCACAGCGCCTCCTCCACGACTTCCATGAACCGTAATAATGACACTGCTGTCAACGTGCAACTAAACACCTCCGTTGTTGTCTGTCTCCGAGTCTTCTATTGGTCTGTCTGTCTCCGCCAGGGCGGGCCATGCCGGCCTCGCGTCCAATCACATCACGGAACCCCCGCCGACACCCCGCTCGTGGAAAAAGCACTCAATACAATACAATACTGCTTTCATTCATAAAGTGTAAGTTGAGTTCATTAGCAGCAACAACAAAACGTATAATACAAACGTAAACCAACCACCATAAACAGAGTAGATGATTTGACATGATATAGGCCTAAGGTCTAGTGTAATAACTTTCTTTAAAATCAGACGACTACTGGAGACAAGAGAATATGTATTATTTATTCAACATATATAAAAAACAAACTACAGTTGATGGTAGTCTTTCCGTTGCCCACTTGCCCAGCAATTTTATCCGCATGACCAGTGCCGGTTCTAGGCGTTTAGTGGCCCTAAGCAACATAATATTATGTCCCCCCCCCCCCCCCCCTGCACTGCACCGCCGGGGTCCAGACAAATCAGTAAATTTGCCATGAAAATGCTTCAATCTGGTGCACTTTGAGATCAAAATTAAGAGGCTAGATCAGGCCACCAGTTGATATTAACCTGCGGGCCGCATTAGGTGAAGGTGGGGGCCACATGTGGCCCTCAGGCCGCCAGTTGATATTAACCTGCGGGCCGCATTAGGTGAAGGTGGGGGCCACATGTGGCCCTCAGGCCGCCAGTTGATATTAACCTGCGGGCCGCATTAGGTGAAGGTGGGGGCCACATGTGGGGGCCCAGTGTGGAGGGATGGTATGAAGAGACTGACTGGTATAAACAGTGCCCCCAGTGGGGAGGGATGGTATGACAGACTGACTGGTATAAACAGCGCCCCCAGTGGGGAGGGATGGTATGACAGACTGACTGGTATAAACAGCGCCCCCGGTGTAGAGGGATGGTATGACAGACTGGTATAAACAGCGCCCCCAGTGGGGAGGGATGGTATGACAGACTGGTATAAACAGTGCCCCCAGTGGGGAGGGATGGTATGACAGACTGACTGGTATAAACAGTGCCCCCAGTGGGGAGGGATGGTATGACAGAGAGACTGGTATAAACAGCGTCCCCAGTGGGGAGGGATGGTATAAACAGCACCCCCAGTGTAGAGGGATGGTATAAACAGCGCCCCCAGTGGGGAGGGATGGTATGACAGACTGACTGGTATAAACAGCACCCCCAGTGGGGAGGGATGGTCTGACAGAGAGACTGGTATAAACAGCGCCCCCAGTGGGGAGGGATGGTATGACAGACTGACTGGTATAAACAGTGCCCCCAGTGTAGAGAGATGGTATAAACATCCCTCAACTGTAGGCTGGGGGCCACATGTGGCCCCCAGGCCGCCAGTTGATATTAACCTGCGGGCTGCATTAAGTGAAGGTGGGGGCCACATGTCAGTAGCCCATGTATGGGATAGGGGATACATTAAAAAAAAAAAAAAAAATCTTCTCCCTGTGATGTGGCCCCCTCAGTGGTTGTGGCCCTAAGCGACCGCTTATACCGCTTATGCCTAGAACCGGCCCTGCGCATGACCTTGAATTGTGACCTTGATCTTTGAGGTCAAAATGTAATCATCTCTCTGGCACAGCCAATTGCCATTTTATTTTGCAAATTGTATTAACAAAAAGGTTTGTGAAATGTAGGCTATATGGTTAAAAAAAAGAAACGACAAATAAAAAAAAAGGTCCCAATTAGCACAAAGGGCATTGGTGTTACCATAATAAAAACAGAACATAATGGCATTGATTTATGTAAAGTTGTATTTATTTTCCTAGTCTAGTCTACCTTTGCATGTGTGTGAGATCTGCATGACCACTTACATCTTGCAATTGGTGATCATGTTCTTTTTTTTTTTTTTTTTTTTTTTTTTTTTATTCTTTATTTACCCAGGGAAGTAGCTGAGCACAGGTGCTCATTTTCAGCAACGCCCTGCACATAGAAACACACAGACAGACACACACACACACACATTAAAACCTGGGAGCTGACCAGTACAACCACAGTCTTATACTGTTGGCCACTAAGCAGCTCCAGGGGGAGCAGTTGGGGGTTCAGTGCCTTGCTCAAGGGCACTTCAGCGGTGTTGGGTGAGTGATGACAATCATTTCCCCACCCAGATTTTTCCTGCCCATCCGGGGAATCGAACCGGCAGCCTTTCGGCAACAAGGGCGCTCCTCTAACCCTTAGGCCACCGCTGCCCCAAATGCCTTGATATAATATCCTTGTACTTTGATATAAAATAATTGAGATATTTGATGTGAGTTCGTGGGGTTATTGTGACCCCTTGTGGTGAACATGGATAAGGCAGCTCATGTCTGTCAGTTATTGAAAATTGATGTAGCCTGCAAATTGATGCCTCTGCATCGATCTTTATTTGAATGTCTGACTTAAGTTAAAATGTAAACCATCTTTCCCTATGAAATGTCTTCTCATCTACTGCCTACCAAAATCAAAATCAGTTTTTTCTTTTATCTCGGAAATGAATGACCTCACATAATTCAGCAGAACACATATACACCAATATTGTAATCCTTCAATTCCTTCAAAGATTCATGTTGATACACCCTCCTGCCACCTTATATCTGTTAAAAATAGTATTTTTGTTTTTATGCATTTTTTAGGGGCGCTATCCCCTCCAGTGTCTGGCTTTCGGAAGTAGGCCTACATTATGTGGCGGCCAATGGCTTTTAGAGCACTTTTTTCTGACATATTGGTGCAGATCTGTCTACACTGGACATTCACATACTAAACCTCCTCCCCCCATCCCCCCCCCCCCCCCCTCTCTCTCTCTCTCATCATTTTCTATCGTTGTAGTTATTACCTGATAAAGTGAGTAAAAGCAAACATTTCAATTAATAACAAGACTTCATCTTATTTAAAAGAAGAAGAAAAACATACATTTAATTGGAATAATCACATAAAATACATTTTACAGTAGATTATAAAAGGCTGACTGGATGTTGACTTATTGGAGTGATTATGTTGCTTTTGTTTCACACGGTTAAATGTGTTGGATTATACTAAGTATAGGCTTCTATTTCACAAACAAGCACATAAACAAATAGACAGCTGTGTGCATTTGTGTTGCAGAGAGATGTGTGTAGTTTACGAGTAGAGAGAGTGACTTGGAGTACAGCGTCACCACGCTCACTTGCTGTTTTCGCACAAATCCAGGACAGTACCCTTAACCGCAGGGGGGGAGAGACAAGGCACATATACGTGGAAAGTCATCGTTATTGTAATTCTCGCTTTTTTCTCTGGCAAAAATCAGTGAGACGTATTGGTATTTCTAGAGAACTGTTTTTTCATATTTCATCCTGATGATCCTACCTGGCCTGGTGGAGACCTGGTTTAACGTATGACATTATGTTAATGTATTCAACCATGAGTGAGGCAAAGTACGGTTACAGTATATGTGATGGCTGTGAAACGAGCTCCAATGAGATTCAACTCTGTGTCCTCCTGGTCTCCAACCCTCACTTGGGCCAGCTTCAGAGACTAATCCATCTCAAGGATCTCCACCTCTCCACTCTTCCCTCGATGGTAGACGCAGAGAAACAACATGGACAGCAACACCACCAACAGCACCACCACTATGATGATGCTGAATGTCAGATGAGAACCACCACCACTATGATGATGCTGAATGTCAGATGAGAACCACCACCACTATGATGATGCTGAATGTCAGATGAGAACCACCACCACTATGATGATGCTGAATGTCAGATGAGAACCACCACCACTATGATGATGCTGAATGTCAGATGAGAACCTCCACCACTATGATGATGCTGAATGTCAGATGAGAACCACCACCACTATGATGATGCTGAATGTCAGATGAGAACCACCACCACTATGATGATGCTGAATGTCAGATGAGAACCACCACCACTATGATGATGCTGAATGTCAGATGAGAACCACCACCACTATGATGATGCTGAATGTCAGATGAGAACCACCACCACTATGATGATGCTGAATGTCAGATGAGAACCTCCACCACTATGATGATGCTGAATGTCAGATGAGAACCACCACCACTATGATGATGCTGAATGTCAGATGAGAACCACCACCACTATGATGATGCTGAATGTCAGATGAGAACCACCACCACTATGATGATGCTGAATGTCAGATGAGAACCACCACCACTATGATGATGCTGAATGTCAGATGAGAACCACCACCACTATGATGATGCTGAATGTCAGATGAGAACCACCACCACTATGATGATGCTGAATGTCAGATGAGAACGTGAGGAAATATTGGCTGTCAAATAAGAGAAAACTGGTGGCACAAGAACATCGCCAAACAACATGTTAGGAACAGCCTCCGACCCAAATAAATAAAATACATCTTTACTTCTGAATCCATGTTATGATGGCCCTCTTCAGACATGGCAGCTCAAATTCAGCCCTGCAGATCTTGCTCAGACCTAGGCTAAAATGAGTGCCAGTTGTGTCCGGATGAAGACACTAGATCTGTGCAAAGACTATGAAAATGTGCATGCATAAGGACAGCCTCACGTCCCTTGAGGTCTGAATAGATCTTCACTTCCTACATAGCATGGATATTGTATGTTGCATGTTTTCTGTGGTCATGCTTTTCCCTGACAGAAATTGTGTTTTATTTAACCCTGAGTGTTCATACCTTATTTAAACCTGTATTTGATTGATTGAATTAATTGAATAATAGATTACTGTCAACTAGACCGGTACCCGGCTGTAGAGCCGGTAGCGATGGAAGTTGGAGATCCATCTGTCTGTATGCCTTTTATGCCCATATATGGAGATTTCTGTATCTTTCTCTCTGTGTCCCTTTATTCCTATATATGGAGTTCTGCGTCAGGCATGCCCAAATATGAAGTGTGTTGCCTAATCTATCTATCTAATCTAAAGTGACGTCATGGAAACTATAGGTGAGGGGACTTTAGTCCAGAGCCTGGGCTGAGGCTTTTGTGCTGGTTCTGGACAACCGGCTGTCCGATGGACCCCACACCGGGCACTGCACTCACTGTAGTTTTTTGCCTATGCCAAATTTTAAGTCGGTGGGGCAAACGGTTCTTGAGTTACGTGGATTACAGACATACACACATACAGAGACGTGGTGCATTTATAGCTAGCTTGTACTGACATCACCTCAGTGATGAGCAGCCACTCACACTGCACAAAGGGCCACTCACACTGAGCACCACAACCATAACAATAAAAGTATAACTAACAATAAAACTGTACCGTACAGTACAGTACAGATGCCACACTCTTGTATGATGAAGCATGTTATTCATTTATTCAAATACAATATATAAAAAGTTAAAAAATTGAGATACAATTAAGGCTGTTGCCTAACTGCAGCAATATACAATATATAATAATCATGTAACAAAAAATAAACAGACAAAAGTGCATTTCAATTAGTTTATTCACCAAATGAATATGAACATCATGGAGCTCTTTAGCAATGCTACTGTACGGATATAACTAAACGTTGCTGTTTCATAGCTTCGCTTAATCACTGAATCAACCCTCCGCAAGGGAGTTATAACAAACAGGTCTGGTAACTGTGATTTAAACACACACCGTTCTATTACTCAAACACGCACACCCTCAAAAGTTGCAATAATGCTCGCAAACAATCACTTGATTTTGGCCATTTTATTACTATTATCTCATAACACACTCATACGCGTACAAACACACTTCTACTAAACTTGTGTACAGTATAAAGCCTTATTTGCCTTGTCTGGCCCGTGTTTAGACTTAGTTCAATAGCATCGACTGATTGTCCTTAATCATTAGCACAAGATTATTCAGAGACTGCGGCGATTAGGTAATAAACTGAAACACAAAAAGAAATACAAAACACATACTATTAATTCACAGATATAGCGACTGCATAAACGCATCATTATGACTGTATTTAGAGCATAAACGAACATATAACACATTATACTGACTTACTTAAACGCGTCATCCCGTCTGTTACATTTTACTAACTGAACCAGGAAAGACCACATTACTTTCCTACCCTGCGCTACGCCCGCCTCTTTCTCTTTCTCTGTCATCTGATACTTCCTGCTTTCCTGTCCCATTCACTATGTCCCATAGTACGCATCAAACATCCCTCATAGTATAAACACATAAACCAATCATTTGTATTAATATCTACAGGTACATCCCTGAGATACTGTAATTGGTTGATAAGAGGATTTCTGTTCTTATATAACACAGAGTATTTACTGTATAGACAGAGTGAACTCCTTCATAGCACCATGATAAACGACACAACATGAAGTTACCAATATAAGCTGGGTCGGCACTTAATATCATAATGAGGCCACTCATTATTAAACTCGACAGCTACCAGTAGCAATATAGAATAAACCAAAACGACACTCGACTGTAAAGCAGCGGTACCAGTGTACGGATATAACTAAACTTTGCTGTTTCATAGCTTTGCTTAATTACTGATTCAACCCTCTGCAAAGGAGTTATAACAAACAGGTCTGGTAATTGTGATTTAACACACACCAATTGTAACATTTATATTACTCAAACATACATAGCCTCGACGTTGCAATAATGCCCGCAAACAATCACTTGATTTTGGCCATTTTATTACTATTATCTCATAACACACTCACACACGTACAAACATACTTCTACTAAACTTGTGTACAGTATAAAGCCTTATTTGCCTTGTCTGGCCCGTGTTTAGATCTAGTACAATAGCATTGATTGTCCTTAAATCTGATCATTACAAAGGTATCAGAGACTGTAGTGGCGTTTAGGTAATAACTGAAAACACAAAAGAAACACAAGATACATACTATTAATTCACAGATATAGCGACTGCATAGATGCATCATTATGACTGAATTTAGAGCATTTAACGAACATATAACACATTACAAGGACTTACTTAAACGCGTCATCCCGTCTGTTACATTGTACTGAATGGAATGAAAGAACGTTCTACACATCCTGCTCTGTGCATACGCTCGCCTCTTTCTCTGTCATCCGACACTTCCTACCCCCATACCATGTGCTAGTATGACCTCGCATTCCACCTAGTATTGGTATTGGTTTAACACATTTACCCCCCAATTAGCTGTATTAATATCTACATCCCTGAGACATACTGTAATTGGTTGATAAGAGGATCTCTGTTCTTATATAACACAGAGTATTTACTGTATAGGCAGTGAACATAATAGCACCAACATCTATACATAAATGACACAAACATGAAGTTACAAATATAAGCTGGGCCGGCACTTAATATTATAATGATCCCACTCACGGAATAAACTCGACAACCATTATAGCAGTGTTACATGGAATAGACCAGAACACCAGTCCATATGCTGATATTGTTGAAGTCGTCATAGAGCCGGTTCCCGGTGGGTAAACGCATGTAAACTCTATCGCTGGCCTCCAGCTCTACGATCATTCCGTTAGAGATGGATTCGGTGAATCCATGAGTGTTGTATCCCCAGTTGGTCAGGAGGTTTTGCTCGTTCCTGAACATCTGGACGACTACACGCTCTGACGATTTCCCCCAGACGGCTGCAGTGAACCTGAAGTGATAGACTCCTTTCACTGGTGCTGTGAAGATACCTGAGAACGCAGGCACGCAATCACACACACACACACACACACACACACACACACACACACACACACACACGCACACGCACACGCACACAGGCACGACATTGCATACACACAGTTGGCGATTTATTCACATTATCATTCCAAGAGTAGACTCTGAACATGTCTGATAAATATTGTGGCAGAGACCTTGTGGGCCCTATTTTGGCCGATGCCTACAACTATTATTTAGTAAAAATAAAAACATTTAAAAATAGGCCCTAGTTCAAATAGCCGATCTACGATCTCACAACGTGTCATACACGCACGCGCACGCACGCACGCACGCACGCACGCACGCACGCACGCACGCACGCACGCACGCACGCACGCACGCACGCACGCACGCACGCACGCACGCACACACACACACACACACACACACACACACACACCTTCAAGTACATTTTGAATACCGAACTTGTAATTGTAGCAGACTAGATTTGATACTTTTACTTAAGTAAAATGTGTGAGTACTTCTTTCTTCTGTCACTGCCACCCACCTGTAGATGGATCGTATGCGTAGCCGATGTTAGTGTGGACTCTCTTGAAGACCAGAGTGGTGTCAGAACTAAATGGACCCACGTGATTATCATCACTCAGACCAGCAGAGAAGGCCACCTGTGGTTTGTCTGTCAACACAAAGAAGAGAGAGAGAGAGAGAGAGAGAGAGAGAGAGAGAGAGAGAGAGAGAGAGAGAGAGAGAAAGAGATTGATTTTCAATGGATACCTGGGGAATATATTGCTTAACAACATCAATGTTTAATCTTCTTTATAAGTATACTCACTGAACAGTTCATTCACTATCTTCTCACTGGCAGTGAGCCTGGTTTCTAGGATGAAGATCTCATCGAGCTGGGCTGAAAGCAACACATTTACATTAAATCAATCATAGAGATACACTTATACTGTATGTTGGTTTGTTTGCTGTTGAGTGCTGTTGAGTGCTGTTCTCTTATTTGACAGCCAATATTTCCTCACGTTCTCATCTGACATTCAGCATCATCATAGTGGTGGTGGTTCTCATCTGACATTCAGCATCATCATAGTGGTGGTGGTTCTCATCTGACATTCAGCATCATCATAGTGGTGGTGGTTCTCATCTGACATTCAGCATCATCATAGTGGTGGTGGTTCTCATCTGACATTCAGCATCATCATAGTGGTGGTGGTTCTCATCTGACATTCAGCATCATCATAGTGGTGGTGGTTCTCATCTGACATTCAGCATCATCATAGTGGTGGAGGTTCTCATCTGACATTCAGCATCATCATAGTGGTGGTGGTTCTCATCTGACATTCAGCATCATCATAGTGGTGGTGGTTCTCTTTAGCAATGCTACTGTACGGATATAACTAAACGTTGCTGTTTCATAGCTTCGCTTAATCACTGAATCAACCCTCCGCAAGGGAGTTATAACAAACAGGTCTGGTAACTGTGATTTAAACACACACCGTTCTATTACTCAAACACGCACACCCTCAAAAGTTGCAATAATGCTCGCAAACAATCACTTGATTTTGGCCATTTTATTACTATTATCTCATAACACACTCATACGCGTACAAACACACTTCTACTAAACTTGTGTACAGTATAAAGCCTTATTTGCCTTGTCTGGCCCGTGTTTAGACTTAGTTCAATAGCATCGACTGATTGTCCTTAATCATTAGCACAAGATTATTCAGAGACTGCGGCGATTAGGTAATAAACTGAAACACAAAAAGAAATACAAAACACATACTATTAATTCACAGATATAGCGACTGCATAAACGCATCATTATGACTGTATTTAGAGCATAAACGAACATATAACACATTATACTGACTTACTTAAACGCGTCATCCCGTCTGTTACATTTTACTAACTGAACCAGGAAAGACCACATTACTTTCCTACCCTGCGCTACGCCCGCCTCTTTCTCTTTCTCTGTCATCTGATACTTCCTGCTTTCCTGTCCCATTCACTATGTCCCATAGTACGCATCAAACATCCCTCATAGTATAAACACATAAACCAATCATTTGTATTAATATCTACAGGTACATCCCTGAGATACTGTAATTGGTTGATAAGAGGATTTCTGTTCTTATATAACACAGAGTATTTACTGTATAGACAGAGTGAACTCCTTCATAGCACCATGATAAACGACACAACATGAAGTTACCAATATAAGCTGGGTCGGCACTTAATATCATAATGAGGCCACTCATTATTAAACTCGACAGCTACCAGTAGCAATATAGAATAAACCAAAACGACACTCGACTGTAAAGCAGCGGTACCAGTGTACGGATATAACTAAACTTTGCTGTTTCATAGCTTTGCTTAATTACTGATTCAACCCTCTGCAAAGGAGTTATAACAAACAGGTCTGGTAATTGTGATTTAACACACACCAATTGTAACATTTATATTACTCAAACATACATAGCCTCGACGTTGCAATAATGCCCGCAAACAATCACTTGATTTTGGCCATTTTATTACTATTATCTCATAACACACTCACACACGTACAAACATACTTCTACTAAACTTGTGTACAGTATAAAGCCTTATTTGCCTTGTCTGGCCCGTGTTTAGATCTAGTACAATAGCATTGATTGTCCTTAAATCTGATCATTACAAAGGTATCAGAGACTGTAGTGGCGTTTAGGTAATAACTGAAAACACAAAAGAAACACAAGATACATACTATTAATTCACAGATATAGCGACTGCATAGATGCATCATTATGACTGAATTTAGAGCATTTAACGAACATATAACACATTACAAGGACTTACTTAAACGCGTCATCCCGTCTGTTACATTGTACTGAATGGAATGAAAGAACGTTCTACACATCCTGCTCTGTGCATACGCTCGCCTCTTTCTCTGTCATCCGACACTTCCTACCCCCATACCATGTGCTAGTATGACCTCGCATTCCACCTAGTATTGGTATTGGTTTAACACATTTACCCCCCAATTAGCTGTATTAATATCTACATCCCTGAGACATACTGTAATTGGTTGATAAGAGGATCTCTGTTCTTATATAACACAGAGTATTTACTGTATAGGCAGTGAACATAATAGCACCAACATCTATACATAAATGACACAAACATGAAGTTACAAATATAAGCTGGGCCGGCACTTAATATTATAATGATCCCACTCACGGAATAAACTCGACAACCATTATAGCAGTGTTACATGGAATAGACCAGAACACCAGTCCATATGCTGATATTGTTGAAGTCGTCATAGAGCCGGTTCCCGGTGGGTAAACGCATGTAAACTCTATCGCTGGCCTCCAGCTCTACGATCATTCCGTTAGAGATGGATTCGGTGAATCCATGAGTGTTGTATCCCCAGTTGGTCAGGAGGTTTTGCTCGTTCCTGAACATCTGGACGACTACACGCTCTGACGATTTCCCCCAGACGGCTGCAGTGAACCTGAAGTGATAGACTCCTTTCACTGGTGCTGTGAAGATACCTGAGAACGCAGGCACGCAATCACACACACACACACACACACACACACACACACACACACACACACACACACACACACACGCACACGCACACGCACACAGGCACGACATTGCATACACACAGTTGGCGATTTATTCACATTATCATTCCAAGAGTAGACTCTGAACATGTCTGATAAATATTGTGGCAGAGACCTTGTGGGCCCTATTTTGGCCGATGCCTACAACTATTATTTAGTAAAAATAAAAACATTTAAAAATAGGCCCTAGTTCAAATAGCCGATCTACGATCTCACAACGTGTCATACACGCACGCGCACGCACGCACGCACGCACGCACGCACGCACGCACGCACGCACGCACGCACGCACGCACGCACGCACGCACGCACGCACACACACACACACACACACACACACACACCTTCAAGTACATTTTGAATACCGAACTTGTAATTGTAGCAGACTAGATTTGATACTTTTACTTAAGTAAAATGTGTGAGTACTTCTTTCTTCTGTCACTGCCACCCACCTGTAGATGGATCGTATGCGTAGCCGATGTTAGTGTGGACTCTCTTGAAGACCAGAGTGGTGTCAGAACTAAATGGACCCACGTGATTATCATCACTCAGACCAGCAGAGAAGGCCACCTGTGGTTTGTCTGTCAACACAAAGGAGAGAGAGAGAGAGAGAGAGAGAGAGAGAGAGAGAGAGAGAGAGAGAGAGAGAGAGAGAGAGAGAGAGAGAGAGAGAGAGAGAGAGAGAAAGAGATTGATTTTCAATGGATACCTGGGGAATATATTGCTTAACAACATCAATGTTTAATCTTCTTTATAAGTATACTCACTGAACAGTTCATTCACTATCTTCTCACTGGCAGTGAGCCTGGTTTCTAGGATGAAGATCTCATCGAGCTGGGCTGAAAGCAACACATTTACATTAAATCAATCATAGAGATACACTTATACTGTATGTTGGTTTGTTTGCTGTTGAGTGAGAAAACAATGATGCACATTGAGCTAATCGTCTTTAAGTACATTTTGAATTTTGGACTTTTACTAGTAACAAAGTATTTCTATATTACAGTATTCATACTTTTAGTAAGTAAAAAAACAATGTGAGTACTTTTTCCACCATATTTTGATTGTATTTTGGTTTGTTTACTGTTGAAGGAGAAAACAATGCTGCACATTAAGCTAATCATGTGCCAGGGACTCCCAACATGGCTGATGTTCAAGCTTCCTTGGCACAAAAATGGTTTGAGAATGCATTTGTAGGCTTTCAAATAAAAATCAAAAAGCTCACCTGCATGTTGTCCTTCCAATTTGCTCACTCTCTCCTCCAGGGTGGCCGCTCTTGTGGCAGCCAGACAGAACAGGATCAGAAGCCAAGCGCCCGTCATGGTGAAGCCAGAGTCTGGATGTCTGAAGACAACTAGCACCATGCCTTGTGATTTATCTGGACAGGGGGCGGGCACTACATGTTCAGACTTAACACTGATTGGTTTCTTCCTTCAGGGGGGAGTGACAGGTATATCGCCATCCGCATCCGGGGGTCTTAATGGGTTACAGTAAGTGTATATGTATTTATTCATTTTAATAAGTAACTATAGCAACTAAGAGGTCAAATAATTGTAGTGGAGTAAAACATGACAATAAAATCAAGTGCAATATTTGCCTCTGAGACGTAGTGGAGTGGAAGTATAAAACAAACGGAAATACTCTTGAGAGATTACTAACATCCTAACAGTATCTTCAGCTGGCTCTAAATAATTAAGAATGTGAGCTTCTTCCACCGCTGTTCACAACAAGCACACTTTGCATATCATGTGGAATCTGTCAACTTAAAAAAATTATATAACAAAGCTTGCTAAGTGACCATATTCACTAAGTGACCATATTCCAACAATAAACCAAAGTATGCCTGTGTGTGCGTACGTGTCAGGGTTATCACTGTGTTGGATGCTTGTGGCGGACATTTTTGTCAAACTTCCTTTTTGCCACGGACAAACAAAAATAACCAGACAATAATATTACCTGCAGAAACACATAAAGAGCCAGCCCTGAATGACCATAACAGGTCTGAGTGTAAAAATGGTTCAAAAGGTTCTCTCAGAGTTAAGGGGGTCCTAGCAAATAAAATGTTTGAGAACCACTAGTACTAGTGGACTCATAATGTGCCATAGTGTGTCGTAGTAAATCAGTGAATACACATTCTAATGAAAACCATGAAGTAATTGAGTCTTGTGATCAAAATAAGAACGTATAGTGTGTCAGACAGAAACTCTAAATTAAAATGTGCGACAGACCTGTGCGTGTGCGCATGTGTGCGTGTGTGCGTGTGTGCGTGCGTGGGTTCAAAGAGCAGGTTTGTGTTGAGCACATCATCAGTGCTGATTAGTGTAACAGTGTGAACATGTTGATATAATATTGATCAAGCGTGTAATCAGGTGCTGAGCTGCTAACTTACATTACACATCAAGGCTTTGTCCTTTCAGGGTCAGAGGTCAACTAACTGTTTCAGCTCCACAAAGTGCATTTCAATTTTGAGGTAGGCCTATTTGTACTTTATGTGAATATTTCCAATTTCCAATACTTTTACATCGACTCCTCTACACATCTCGGATCCAAATATTGTATTTTTAATCCACTGCAATGTAGATTTTAAAACATTGTATTAACCACTTCAGCCCGAATACATTTCGGCCATTTGACAACATTTATCTGTCGCCGCATGACATAATCATAATCATGACATGATTCATGACGGTGAACTATGGCTTACGTTTACGTCCTGTGTGCATGTGTAGGAATGTGTGTCCGAATACGGACACACGCTAATCAACACAAACACTATAGCCTATTTATTAGAACACCCAACATTGTGATCAAATCACAATTCAATCAAAGCAAACCGCGTAAACAATATTAGTAAATACGGACACACGCTAATCACCACAAACGCTTTATTTATTAGAACACCCAGATCGAATCACAATTCATTCAATCAAAGCAAACCGCAAACCGCAAACAATATTCGTTTGCCTTTAATTCTGGAGCGTCATCTGTGCCTTTCGAATACTACGCCTATCGCCTGTCATCATCTGTCACAGGGCGCCGCCATCTCTGACTGTTTCTGACATTGACAACGAGCTCTGGCCAATCAGACACGCGGGGCGTCACCAAGGGCGTGTCTCTGTCTAGCCTCGGACGTAGAAAGAAATCACGCCTCCCCGATGCACGTCCCACTGGAATGAGACCCCCAGGCAGACCAAAGATCAGACGGAGGGATCATATCTGGAAAAGACATGGATGTGTGATTAGACACTGAGATAAAAGACATGCATGCGTTATTACAGGGGTTCTCTACATTTTTGGTTGGGGACGCCCGGAAATGCTTTGACCATGTCTCGCATTGTATAATGTTAGAACTATACTCCTTACAAACATAGAAATGCCTTGCGGTGTTCAGTGAATTTATAGAACGTCATTCAGTGAAGTTGGACTTCACAACACCACACTACACCACACTAATACACCACACTATACACCACACTATACACCAGACACCACCACACTACACCACACGCCCAGAACCCAAAATATCTGCCTTAACATGGCATTCGTTCTTGCTTACCTAGTACTGGCACTCACTGGTCAACCTCCATATCCCTGAAGGGAAGACAATGAAACATGTATAAATACATAGGCAGGATTATGTAGCATCTGTTTTATTCTGGTTAGGTTGTTTTAATCTGGATCTCGATGGCCTCTAGTATGGGTCAGTTGGACTGAATTATGTTAACTCAGGAGGAGGGTGACATGTCATACATGATGCAACTGAGTCCGCTTGGATTGTATCCTATACCAACCCTAAGGTCTATAGCTCCGCCACTGTTCCGCTAAACAACTGATCTAATGCTTGTAAACATGTAAACATCTAAAGACACATTCCATGTTTAACAGCATCATTTCAAAGAAGCATTATCTGATTTCAATGTGCAATATTATGAAAGCTTTTGATTATTACCGGTATTTAAAAGCTTACATTACTTTTATAATCACTAAAAAGTTGAGGTATACCATGCACGCACACACGAACGAACGCACGCACGCACGCACACACGCACGCACTCACTCACTCACTCACTCACGCACGCACGCACGCACGCACGCACGCACGCACTCACTCACTCACTCACTCACTCACTCACTCACTCACTCACTCACTCACACACACACACACACACACACTCACTCACTCACTCACTCACTCACTCACTCACTCACTCACTCACTCACTCACTCTCTCTCTCTCTCTCTCTCTCTGACAGGATGACACTCACTCTGTGGCTAAATGATGATTCCTAGTATCTGGGGGATCCACCTCCATCGCAGTCTCTTCATGTTGTCCACGAGGGAACTGGAATGCTCTCACTGAGCTAAAATACATGAACACACAACACCATCGCCTTTACAGGACAATACATGAACACAGAATGTAGGACAACCAACTCCTAGTGCAATACACTGTATAGTTGTGTTGGTTCGATTTGTTGGTTCGATTGTTTTGTGTTGTGTTTCAAAACATGTTAAATTACTTTTTTCTTCCCTTAAGAAGTACCGTACATACTTTAATTACAAAATGTGGTACGATGGTACAAATCTACTGACCTTAGATTGTCTTGTCCATGGCCAAAGGTTATCAGCGATGCATACACCACCACTCCAGGAACTCCAGACTGATTGTCAACACATTGGACTGAGAGCTGCAGAAACGTAATGTGTGTTGTTTTATATTAATCCATGTGGTCATGTTAATATCTACTTTACTTCCATCCATCTGTTCATACATCTTTATTTGTAACTTATGGTCTGTTTAGGCCTTATCAGTGAAATAATGTAAATTATGCTTTAAGCTCAACAGAAGTGCCCTATCATCTGGCATTAAGTGTGTGCATTAATATTAATTAATTAATTAATAACACACACACACACACACACACACACACACACACACACACACACACACACACACACACACACACACACACGCACACACACTTCATTTGCATCCAAAATAGCTATGTCTAAACAACTTATTCTATTCTACAGGTTGGTTTGAATCAATCCATTGCTATGCGATTCTCTGAGGGTGCCGTGGTCACTTGTGCATGAGTCAGTGGGCCCTCCGAGAGGCGTACCACACGGCCATATTATGTAATAAATGTTAGCTGTAATCGACTATGTAATTTCACTCCATTGGTGCAGAATCATCTACGTCTGCATCCTTATGCGTCTTTATTCTGTTACACATCTCACACCACAAACAATGCCATCGGCAATGCCATCCGGCAGCAGCACTGGCTCGACAGCAATACAATCACTTGACTCTGCTACCCTAAAGACAGTACATATGAAAACGTCCTACAATAAGTATCAAGTAGGCTACTATACTGTAACTAAATGTTTATTATTGGGGCTAATAATATCAAATATTTAGTTACAGGCTTCAAACCTCAAGTTCTGCGGCCGCCATTTTGGTTAATTTCGTAACGTGCGCAAAACGTATACTGTACCATGCACCCCCCAACACACACACATGCCCATGACGCCCATCACGCCACGTCATCACGTCAACATGAACATGAAACTTATAACAATACGATCTAGCAGCCAGATGATGTCGCTAGTCCACCATATCGAGGCACCATCTTATAATCATTGTCAAGTACTACGTGTTCATAATTATAAATGACAACCTAATGGTGAAGTTCTTTAGGGTGCAACTTGGAGGCTGGTCAACCTACTTCTTGATTAATGTATTTAATTTGAAAGATTAATTTATCAAATACATACATTTTATTCTTTTACATTTTTAAACAGGGAGCCAGTGAAGTGAGGCGAGGACTGGGGTGATGGTCCCGCCTATTTGTGCCAGTGAGGAGGCGAGCGGCGGCATTCTGCACAAGCTGTAGACGCCTAATAGCTGACTGATCGATGCCTGCATAAAGAGCATTACAGTAATCTAGTTTTGTTGAAATAAAAGCGTGGACTTGTAACGTAACTCTTTAAATGTTCCCATTCAGTAACACCATTACAGTTACTGTGTTTTCAATGGGTGAGTTAGTAGTTACTAACCCACGTTACGTAATGTAATCCAAAAGAACCGTCTCCTCTTCTCCTGCCAGTGCGGAGTCTGTCATGTAAACTGACATGGTGCATGGTAACATAGAGTAATTACTTTAGGCCTGTCTGTGCATGCGGGCAGGGCATCAGTATTATATCTATATCATTAGACTGGATATTGTCTGTGATTTGGGATTATTGGCATAAGTGTTCTATTCCTGTTTTTTAGAGTAGAGCTTAAAACAAACCACAATTGGACCAGTGACATTAGGGAATATTTTTTCCTGACTTGTATCTGACTTGTAAAATCTTACATATATATATTTTTTTTTATAAAGTAAAGTAACTAGTAACTAGTAACTAGTTACTTTCACAGTACAACAGGAAAAAGCCCTGGATGGAGTCTACACTAGAATGCTATGAATGGCACTAGGTGTCACATGGACGGAACGCATCAGAAATGTCACGGACAAAGTCAGAGAGAGAAGGATGAGGCTGGCAGGGCACTGCGTCAGGCACCCAGAACTTGAGGCAAGTAAATTGACTCTATGGGAGCCAACCCAGGGCAAAGCCAGGAGGGGACAGAAGCGTACCACCTATGTAGACGTGCTGCGTTGCGACAACACTGCAGAGCTCAAGAACCTGATGTTGGATAGGAATTTGTGGAGGGCAGCGATCCAGGAATCCCCAGTTGGTGTTGGCTAGACCTCACTCTCGCAGCAACTAACTAACTAACTAACTAACTAACTAACTAACTAACTAACTTAAAAGTAACTTGAACAACACTGGCTGTATTATAATGTATTCTTATTCTTATTCTTATTATACTACTCACTTTCACTCCACTACATTTCAAAGACAAATATTGTACATTTGAATCCATATTCCTAGGAAGGCTGTCATTACGTGTTTTATACATATATATATATATTTCTTCTCTTCTTGTCTATAACAACAAACAAACATACCTGTTTACTTACCTATATTTCATCAATAAAAATCTTTTGTCCATCCATATCTGAGATAGTGTCCATCGCCACAAACACTCAAGGCTCGGAATCACGCGCTGAGTTTCACTTCCTCAGTTATGACTGACTCACGCAAGTTGTGTCCACAACCATTGACTGTATCAGACTCAGCTGTGTGAGAGAGGATGTATTTCCTACATTTGTATTTCCTATCCTATATGGTCCTAAATATGGTTGAATATTTAACCGCGAAATGTAGTGTACAGATGTTTAGTTTAGTTTTGTGAAGTTGAATATGGTCATTTTCTGCAATGCACTGACTTTAGTTTAGATGTTCTAACTTTGTGGATATTTGATTTTGGAAAACAAGATCTACAAGTTTTGGATTACTCTAAGCAGGTAACTTTTGCAAACAAAGCTGCTCAAACAAATGCATGTTCAGGGCATATTTATTGACGTGTTTGATATTATTTTGTTCACTTTCGTCTGATCTGGTTTTATAGGATTCTTAATAGGACTGGTTGTTAAAGATCCCTAAATATTCAGCACAACAATTGAATGGATTGGAGATGACCTCTTGGGTGGGGTGAAATTGTCAATGATCCCGTGGAGCCACCAGTACGACACATCTTCAGTTGTGTGCCCCGACCTCATTGGATGTTTCGGCCACTTATCACAAGACACCCTCTGCCGAGGTTGGCCCACCACAGACTGGTCAGACCTGGGTGTGTGTATACAGTATTGTGTAGCTCTGGCAGCGTCACCACCAAGGTTCTCAAAAACCTACAGTATGTTCAAAACGCTTCCGCCCGCCTGCTCACCACTGAACCCGATCCAGGGACCACATCACATGATATGAGTCTTCCATGAACTCCACTGGAGTTACAGACATTACCTTATAGTGTTATACCTTGTAGTCTGCGAAGGCAACTGCCATTAAACACATTTTCACAGTGGTTAGATTGTACACTCTTCACTGTACACACACACACACACACACACACACACACACACGCACACACATTTGTCGTAAGGAAGGATACAATTTTGACAACGTTGCCTCTGAGTTTTCAGTTCTTCTTTTCTCTAGTGGATTCCTGACTGTTAACCTTTTTCCAGTTGTTTTTCACTTGTTCATCATCATCATCCTTCGAGAAGCCCTCGAGATCTGCGACACAAGCTGCTTCCACTGGTCTCTGTTGGTCATTGCCACACCAAGTTCATTCACTTGTTAGTTGGGGTGTTTACAGCAGTTTCGTGACCGCGGAGAGCAAAGGTCCGTTTCTCAATGGATTTGTCATCTAGGAGGTTTATTAAACAAATTGAGCCCCCATGTACCTATAGCAAAAATGTGGGGAAAATTCATGAGAGCCCCAAATCCATATGAACCATCAAAAACCTGTTAAGGCAAAATTACCTAAAATGTATTCTGCTTTCAGTAGCATGTGACGTGTCAAACTAGGGGGTTTTTATGATTCTGAATACATTCCAAGCATTAGTTTTGCACAAAAACCACTCCTTGGACTAAAAACAGCCATAGCCGTCATCACAAATGTGATGAGGTCCGCACATTTGAGCACATTTTGGGCAAGTGGCTTTAGAGGGCCAAGCAAGAGGTGGAGGAGTTCTCAGAACTTTTTTTATTTCTTTTTTTCAGCTCATTTCAGCACACACATGCACGTTAGACTTATAGTCACATCTCCCACACGCACTTCAGCACATTTCAACTCAGACGGCTAGTGAATCACAAGACGGGGGAGGTGGGACCTGGAGTGAGAGAGAGAGAAAGAGAGAGAGAGAGAGAGAGAGAGAGGAATACTGGACAACTCACCCCGGTGCTTGCCCGTTTTTCCTCCCGGTGAGGGGGATAACTTGTAATATGCTATTGGCTGTTTGTATTATTTTTGGAAGAATATAAAAAGATACTCCTATGGAAAGGCTTTATCATTTATTTTACTTATATTGACCCTATAAACAATTTAGTATAATGTAAGGTTTTGCCCACTCAAATGGTACCTCGTCAGATAATCCCCACATAGCCTACAACAACTTCCGTGAACCGACTTCACTGTAGTAGCCTTTTCATACATTTTATTTGTACTTAGGCTGTCTGTTGTCGTGAAAGTTTATAGTTAGAGAGATATTCAAAGTCCAGCTGTCTGCCGTCCAGCCTCTCCCACCCCTCACTGGGGAAAATTCCGGGGAGGAAAACAGAAAAGGGGTGAGTTGTCCTGTTACCGTAAAATAAAATGATAAATGGTGCATTTATATATAGCGCTTTTATCCATATCGCTTTACATAGATTGTGCATTACATTCACCCGTTCACACATTCATACACGGATGGCTGAGGAAACCATGCAAGGCATATGTCTATGATGCAAGGTACCAACCCGCACATCAGGAGCACATTGGTGAATGTTTGATTGAGTGCAGAGTGACTGATTGAGTACAGATAAGGCTCCATTTTCGTCACCGCTAAACCCTTTATCCCTAAACTTCTTTGCCTTTTTCTTACAATTTTGCAAAACATTTTTGAATAGTTAAAATGGCCAGTCTACAAGCTCACAACGTGTCAATGTAGATTGGCTAGTTGAACTATTCAAACATGTTTTTCAAAATAGTAAAAAAAGGCAAAGAAGTTTAGGGATAAGGGGTTTAGAGGTGACGGAAATGGAGCCCGTAGTGTCTAAGGCCTCATACACACGTGTCAAACGAATGTTCTGTGCTCTGTCTGTGATTAATGGCCACAATGCAATTCCAATGGGAGTCACATGGTTTGACCAAACATTTGTGTTTGATTGCTGATTGCTGCCTCATCAAACACAAATGTTGGGTCAAACCATGTGACTCCCAATAGAATTGCATAGAGCACCTAAGTCTGACGTCAATATCGGTAGAGGGCGCAAATCCACGGGTTCATGTACTTTTTATTTGCATTGTAATAGGAGGATTTGTTTGAATAATAAATAACATGTCATCCCAGCCGTTTCACTCATGTGGATATGAAGAATCAACTGACTGAGAGAAAACGCTAATGTTACTGTTACATTTTCGCTATAGAAACAGACTGTATCATATATGAGTAACTGACTGTCGCAAACGATACAGAGACACCTCCCTGACAATACAAATAAAACTTCTGGGAACTCAGATTACCCTGACAATAACGCAGAGACAACTTGTTTATTTTTGGACCACAATGCTTATATGAAACGATTTTAAGATGACCCCATAGAGACTCCATAGAGAAATGACTTCCGTGAACCAGGCAGAACCAGGGGATGAGTGAGTGACGTCAGGACTTCGGCGCTCTATTGTGGCAGCCATTAATAACAGACAGAGCCGGGCCTGCGCATGGCCAGGGTTTGTAAGGAAATCAGCTAAAGAGATTCTGGATCACTCTAACACACCTGGGATTGATATAAACTGATTTATATAAAAGACCACCTGGGGTTGGGTTTGCCATGATGTAACTCCAAATGTGGACAAGAAATTTAAAATAATTGCTCATAATCAGAAACCGAATCAAGTATTAGGACTAACCATTTTAGAATGGCATTTCCCTGATTATATTTGGATGGATAGCATTCTAATTAACAATATATTGTTTTGCTTTCTTGCTCTTACTCATCCCATGGGGGTGTCATGGTGGATGCTTGGGAAGTCAGGGATCTCCAACGCTCTCGATCTTCTGCTGTGCGTAGCAGGGTTTGGAAGCTGCAGCCATTCCACTGCTGGTCTCGGACAGGGACAAACTGCAGGTTGAAAATGCCCTCAGCTCTGAACTCGGTAGAATCTGCACCTGGCTCGCTGATAACAAACTATCTTTACACCTGGGAAAAACTGAATCCATTCTCTTTGGCTCTATTAGTAATCTCAGCAAGGCAAATGGCTTCTTGGTTAGAGTGGGTGACAATGTTATCACACGTAAAGATGAAATTACCTACCTAGGTTCCATCCTGGAGGCTAATCTTTCCGGTGATAAAATGGCCACCAACGTAATCAAAAAAGTCAACCATAGAACAAGATTCCTCTACAGGATCTCCTCACTGGTCAACAAAAACACCTTGAAGACCTTAACAGGAGCCCTTGTACAGGGTTTCTTTGACTATGCATGCACCTCCTGGTACCACAGCACCTCAAAGGCCCTTAAAACCAGGCTCCAGACTTCCCAAAACAAACTGGTCAGGCTCCTACTTGATCTAGCCCCCCGAACCCACCTCACCCCTGCCCACTTCGACAGGCTGGAATGGCTTAGGGTCGACGACAGAGTACAGCATCTTGCAATGGGTCTGGTCCACAAGATTCGATACACCACCAAGATACCCATGTACCTGTCTAGATACTTCCTTAATGTTAACGAAGTCCACACCCACAACACCAGAGGGAGTGCAACGAACCATGTACAACCCAGATTCGGCACAAACAAGGGACTAAATTCTTTTCGCTCCTATGCCACCAAAATGTGGAACGCACTACCAACTGTCATTAAGACATGCGAATCCCTTGACTCCTTCAAAACCGCTCTCAAAGGGCACCTACGGATGGCTGCAATTCGAAACTGGCCCCCGTAAAATCTGAATCCCCCCCCCCCCCCCCCCTTTTTTCCCCTCACTGTATATA
This sequence comes from Electrona antarctica, assembly GCF_951216825.1. Classification (NCBI taxonomy): domain Eukaryota; kingdom Metazoa; phylum Chordata; class Actinopteri; order Myctophiformes; family Myctophidae; genus Electrona; species Electrona antarctica. Next base: position 33,077,867 of record NC_136798.1, read on the forward strand.
TTTATTTTCCCTTTTTACCTCCTTTATGATGAATTCCTGTTCTGTCTATAGAAGTGTCTATTTGTACGTCTCTAAATGTTTTGATGATTTGAACATGGTGGACCCTATTGGAAACAAGTGTAATGTTTAATTGGGTCGTCCACTCACAGTTAACAGCCTTTGTATTGAGTTTGTGCTTGAAATGTACTGTAATTCTGCAAACTGTTAATAAATTCTTCAATCAATCAATCAATCCTTGGCCATTTCTCTGCCTGCCTCTTCTCCACTTTCCCTCTACTGTCCCCTGTAGGATGGACTTTGACAGTGAAGTATGCCTTGTGACATGACGGCTAAGTACTGTACTAATTTTAAGGTATTTGTACTTTACTTGAGTATTTCCAATTTCCAAATAATTTGACTTCTACTCCACTACATCTCAGAGGCAAATGTTGTACTTTCACTCCACTGCAATTATTTAAAAATGAAATACAATTAAAAAAAGTTACTAGTTACTTTGTAGATTCTGATTAGTATTACATACTGTAACCACTTCAGCACTATATGTATTTCGTTTTTTTGAAAATAGCAGATCTACAAGCTCACAATTGAGCTCATGTACATTGGCTATTTTCATACATTTCGTGTGGAATCATGCGACATTCTGTACAATGAGTACTTTTACTTTTGGTACTTTAAGTATATTTTGATGCAGATACTTCTGTACTTTTACTCAAGTAAATGTTGTATTCTGGACTTTTACTTTACTTTACCAAGTATATCTGCATGACATGGCAGTACTGATACTTTTGCTTAACCCTAGAACACTAAACATCCTTTTAGTTAAACCATTACTAAACTCGGGTGAAATTCACCCGAACACCTGCCTGTAGAAAAAAACAGGGATGGGGCAGGGAAACAAATGACCTTCTATGATGTCACTGAGCATCATGAAGGTACTGAAGAGTGAAGACCCACCCACCTCAGACATCAGCAACATTGTTTATGAAAATTACAAAAATATTTTCTAAACCCGTGTTTTGTGTTCTATTGTTTTTTTTTGCTGGCTTTAATAGAGATGGAAAACTCAAATTACAATCCCACTGGCTGAAAGTCGTACTGTCGTGCTTTATTAATTAACCATGAAGTCTGTGTACAGTTCTAACTATATCACTCCATTCAGAAGAAAGAGTTTAATTTCTCACTCACTCACACATTGTTTGTTTTTATGTACTGTGGTGGAAAATGTGTAGAGCCAATTACAGCCAAAGACATGTTTTTCACAAAGTGATGACTGCAGTTGAACAGATCGAGATGTCTGTCGATTTCCTCTCATGCAATAGGCTTGCTATGTCATAAGAGAGTTGTGACACTGAATTCACTCCTTTATTATTATTCACGTAGCTAGTGTGCCCTCTTGTGGTGAATAGGGGAATTACAACTGATGTCTGTAGCCTGAATACTGTTAGTAAACTGTTTTGTATGATTTCATTTCAGTACACCTCAGTTTGTTTGATTGATTGATTGATTGATCATTTTATTAGCAGTTTGTAGAATGGGTACATTTCAAAGAAAGTACAGGTCGAATAGAGCATAGCAGTGGACGTGGTTTTCTGGACCCAGTTTAGAAATCTGCCATTCATTTTTCCAATTTAAAGACATCTATATACACATCTATCATCACATACACAGTTAGGGGGGGAAAGGATATAGGTTTAAAGTGCTCATGTGGCCTAGTCATTTTTCAGGGCTTGTTTTCAAAAGACCGGGTAGCTTATTACTCGCATAATCTGGCAACTCTGACCTGAATTACCTCAGTTTGAAACATTACATGACCTTTTTAGCACTCGTAGTCGCTGTCTGGCAGAAACCAGCAAATCCATTTTTCAGGTTTTTAATTTTCACCCTTAAAAAATCACACTCGTGTGAAGTGAGGGGAGCCATACATCATGATATTGGGCACAGCAGGCAAAGCAAAGCAAAGTTACTATATTACAAAGTAACCCAGGGTAACTGGACTAAGCATCAGATACTTGTTTACAGCCAGTCCCTGCTCATAGAACATTTCATGGTAGTGGTTCAATGCCTTGCTCAAGGGCACTTCAGCAGTGGTAATTTTAACGTGCCGGTCCGGGGATACGAACTGGCGACCTTCCGGTATCAAGACCGCTCCGCAAACCGTTCGGCCACCGCACATATACGTGTCAAGAGGCAGACAGAAAACACCTAGAGCAGGCGTCTCTTCTGGGTTTTTAAACAGTTGGTGGATGGATATGACGCTCGCGTGCAAAACAAATACATTTTGGAGTTAGCTGGTTTCTGCCCGACAGGAGAGATATGTAAGTGCTTTGTATTGTTCTGTTCTCTAGAATCTAGTGATTTAAATACATTTAATTTAATATAGACAATATATTATGTGCCCACTCAATAAGTCAGGGATGTTCAGTGAAGTCTACCCTATCATCTGTCAATATAACCACCATGTAGTATACTAGGCTACCTAAGATTATATTGTATTTATTGTATTGGCCTTTGTTGTGTTATAGGCAAATACATCCATGTGAAAGGACACTTGCTGGCTGTTTTCTTGTCTATGTTGTCGTAACCAGCTCAGTGGCCTTGTGGCTAGAGTGTCCTCCCTGAGACTGGGAGGTCTGGATTCGATCCTTGGCCGGGTCATACCTAGTAAGACTATGAAAATGGGACTCAATTCCCTTAATACTCAACATTAAGGTGGAATTGTGAGTAAGTCCCTGTCATGAAATAAAAACGTCTGGGTTTCCGAGGCTACTGTCATGCTAGCATCATGTCCAGGAGAGTCCACATCAAGCTGCCTCGCGCTACAGAGACAGGAGAAAGGCTCCTGGCCTCATATGGCTCGGCAAGACTTATTATATTTTGTTCTATAGATTAGATATTTCTTAAGGATCCTCTCTTCTTTGTCTCTGACTGTGATAACACACCAAAAACATTTATCTTTATACACCACCTCTTTGCCCAAAATGGCCGATCTACAAGCTCCCAACGCTCACAATATGACCTTATACTGTATGTGGCTATTTTCGATTACAGTTTTGTACTGTACACCTGCAAAGTCATTGTAACTATAATTTTCAAATAATTGAGTAAAAAGTACAGTATTTGCCTCTGAGGTGTAGTGGAGTAGAAGTATAATATATTGAAACATATATTGAACAAAATATTCTAGTAAAGTAAAAAAATATATATATCTCAAAATTGTACTCAAGTACAAATGTACTTAGTTACTCTTTGCACCACTGATGTGGTTAAAGGGTCACGTGTGAGTAGCGTGTTCGTTGTCATCACCACATCGTGTCGGTGGAGAGAGACAGGATATTGTCACACAGGAAGTGCATGCATGGTGCTGCGTTCCGTCCAGTAAAACCAAACGGGAGAACAGTGTGACTGAAGGAACAGAGAGAGAGTCATCATGGTCTTCATCCACCATGTTCTACTGCTGCTGCTGCACCTTCTCTTCAGCCACACAGGTGAGACCACCTCCCCAATACCTCACAGGCCCCTTTTCCACCGGTTGGTTTCCAATGGGAACCGGTTCAGTTCTTTTTGGTTCTTAGTCCATGAGCCAGAGCTCCAAAATTGGAACGTTAATTATGAATTGAGTGGGCAAAACCATACCTATGTTAAATTGTTATCACCATGAAACTTCCCCAATTTAGTACTTACACGAAGAAAATGATTTATTGTATTACAAATTTTACATTTTTAAATATGCAAATGAGGCATTATGTAGGAAAATATGCAAAGTAATCGAAAATATGAAAAAGCTACTGTGGAAGGGTTCTCATGTATTAAGTTACTTGTATTGATCCTATAAACTATTTAATATAGGTCTAGTTTTTCCCACCAACTTTGGAGCTCTGGCTCATGGACTAAGACCCAAAAAGAACTGAACCGGTTCCCATTGGGAACCAACCGGTGGAAAGCGGATCACAGTGTTCTTTAACCACTTAAACCCAGAGTCCCTCAGGGCTCTATACTAGTTTTTTATATATCTTTGCAGGATATGCCCAACAAATTCCCAACGTTCACAATATATGAGCTTGTAGATGTGGCTATTTTCGAATATCGGATGTATGTAGAGCGTTGGGATCTACATGCTTACATCCCGTCACTTTGCAGCACTTTGTAATTAGTGCGTTTCCAACCTTTTCGGGATCAGGGGCCCACCTTGAAAATCTCAATAAAGATTAAATAAAGATACGTTCTGTATCTGGAGAACTATTCTCATGCAGACATTTTCCCACAATGAAAATACTGAATGTTGAAATTATTGAAACATGTATGGTACAAATACTATTGTTGCTGTCGTAGAAACCTTGTGCAAAACAGTTCCTTTTTAAAATGGCATTGCGAAGCGTTTTGTAGACCTGCTATTTTCACTACTTTTATGTGTGACAGCAGTGTGTATAGGGATGCCTACAGGTGCGTGCGTGCGTGCGCGCGTGCGTGCGTGCGTGCGTGCGTGCGTGCGTGCGTGCGTGCGTGCAAAATCTTACACCACCGATTAATGTATCTTTTTAATCAATTGAAATCAATTTGAAAAATTAGCAGCAGGGAGTGTTAGGCGGGAGGAGTATCCTGTATAGGATGAAGGTTCCATGTCATCCCAGTGGGGGCTCCTCACTGGCAGATGAGTCAGTAGGATACATACAACACACATTTTGTGTGTTGTATGTATCCTACTAATTTTAAATGATGAGAAAAATAAACAAAGATATATTGTATTTATGTAGACTATAGGCCTTTGTTGTGTTATAGGCAAATACATCTATGTGAAAGGACACTAATAGAGTGCTGTCTTTATTTGTGTCCTTACCTCATCTCATTCACTAGTCATTCAGTTGTGAAAACAGACACTTGGAAAAGAGTATAAAGCTATTTATTGATTGATCGGATACTTTATTAACAGGCTTTGTTTCCATTGTGGTCCGCTGTGTAATATCGGAATCGGTATCGGCAGATATGACCCTGGAAATAATCGGAGATCGGATATCGGTCATAATTTCATAATCGTGCACCCCTAAATAAAAGTATAACTAACAGTACAGTACAGTACAGTACAGTACAGTACAGTACAGTACAGTACAGTACAGTACAGTACAGTACAGTACAGTAACTATCACAATAAAAGTATAGTTGTACCACTAACTTCACACGGGGTGATTTTTATTTTCAAAAAGATGTTTGTCCACATGCTCACAAATAATGACGTCAGGTTGAAAGAGTTTTAAAAAAATCAAGACACATCTGCTGCATATTATTGTCCTTACCGATGTCCTCCAAAAGGTACAGGTGTCATCGCCCAACACAGCTGGATCATAGCAGAGGGCGATGATGTTGTCCTGCCCGAGAGATGCCCAGACAGTTCGGAAGATGAAGCATCCAGCCTCACTGCTAAGGTCGTCAATGGAGCATCCAACCTCACTGCTGCTGAGCTCACCAATATCAATGGAGCATCCAACCTCAGTTCTGAGGTCATCAATGGAGCATCCAACCTCAGTGCTGAGGTCATCAATGGAGCATCCAACCTCAGTGCTGAGGTCATCAATGGAGCATCCAACCTCACTGCTGAGGTCATCAATGGAGAATCCAACCTCACTGATGCTGAGGTCATCAATGGAGAATCCAACCTCAGTGCTGAGGTCTTTAATGGAACATCCAGCCTAAGTGCTACTGAAGTCATCAATGTTGACACCGAATCCAGCCTCACTGATACTGAGGTCATCAAGCGGAATGCGCACATCACATCTTCACCAGAGATTCTAGTAACAGGTCCTGAATGCCCTTCACATCTACCAAACAAAGCCATCACAGCAGAAGATGCTGGGCTGTACTGCTGCCGAGATGGAACAAACCACAGGATTCATGTGTCAGTCCTGAGAAGTGAGTGTGATAATAATAATAATACCGGTAGTAGTAATAATAATAATCATAAAAGTCTAATATTTCTAATATGAAGTAATATGAAAGCTTCTGCAGGGAGTGTATTTCAACCAAAACACAACAGAACAATTTTCCATGAAATGAAATGAAATAAAATTGTCTGTCTGTCTGTCTGTCTGTCTGTCTGTCTGTCTGTCTGTCTGTCTGTCTGTCTGTCTGTCTGTCTGTCTGTCTGTCTGTCTGTCTGTCTGTCTGTCTGTCTGTCTGTCTGTCTGTCTGTCTCTCTTTTTAGGAGGGTCCATTCTAAGATCTAATGTGACTTCAACCTTCTCATTTAGCTGTGTGCTGGTCACTGCCAAAGGGCGAGGTGCATGTGTTGATCCTACAGTGAGGTTGAGGTGGGTGGACGTTGAAGAGAATGAGATCCAGAACCGAGTACGCCGTGGTTCATGTAACACCCGGCTCATTGTTCAGAATGAGGACAGCAGGGTGTTTCTATGCCAGGCGTACCGTGGCACGGAGGTCAAAGCAACCCTGTCGTTCCCCATGAGACCCCCAGGCCCAGGTACGCATGTTGTCATCCACCATCACAATCCCAGACAATATCTAGTCTCATATCACAATATCATTTCAGTCAAACAAACTCTTAGAATGAATATAGCATATATTTATTGAGCAAAGTTGAGCATGGATATATGAAGCATAGATTGGCGTCAGGCTCTGTCCCCATTCATTCCCTGAATATGAATATACATTGATGACATGATGAGATATAAGACGAAATTGAATTACGCTACAGGGAATGAATTAAGACCCCTATGCAGGGGGACCTATAGAAACAGAGCCTACAGGTGGATGCTGGGGAGGCGGTGGGATTTGCAGCAACTTCATGAGCAGCACAGCAGATAGGCAGCGAGGCGGAGAGCAGAGAGACAGCAGCAGCGACCGCACATGTAGCAGGAGAGAGAAGCCAGGAATGGCAGAGCGGCAGTTTAAATGAGCCGCCCTGATCAGGTAGAGAGTGCACGTGATTAGTCACCTGATCAGGTAGGCGCGCTCACGAGTTGTCTGCCTGAACTAGCTACGCAGGCTTCGCATAATATATTGATATATTATATACAGAGCCAGAAATATTATATATCATCGGCTGCATGGGGGAAAAATGAAAAACAAGTAAAATTGGTAGTGATAATATAAAGAAGACCAATCTAATTAATAACTTTTAAAAACGTTTTCATATAGGTAAAGGGAGACGTGGCATCTTAGGAGGACCAGATCCTAATTATGATTCTGATAATAATTTTGGTTCTGAAGTGGATCCTCAATCTGAAGGTAATGAAATCACACACACACACACACACACACACACACACACACACACACACACACACACACACACACACACACACACACACACACACACACACACCATATCTTCTGGCACCAAATGTATCATAATTGTACATGAATAATAATTCAGAATATACTGCAAACCACAATAGTCATATTCTGCAAGATCAGAACACATTCTTTCATTCATTGCGATTATTGTCATCAGAACATGTCATTTTCCAGCGACACCTCAGAAATACAATGGTGTCCATGAAGCTCAAAGTTCCAGCTATAATATTTACATTGAGGCTCAATGTAAATATTATAGATGGGAAATTGCAGCATAAGATTCAGGCTATGACACAAGTATGAGGCTCGTTAGGAAACAGCTTTGACATAATAACATGGTGTTGAAACAGACCTGCACAGCACAACTTGACATAAAAGACTCGCCACAATACGGATGTACTGTAAGTAGGACCATAACCATAACACTGTGCAACAGGACATTGCAGAACATACCATAAAGCAAAGCAAAGCAAAGTTACTATATTTACCCAGGGTAACTGGACTATAGCATCAGATACTTGTTTCCAGCCAGGCCCTGCTCATAGAACATTTCATGGTAGTGGTTCAATGCCTTGCTCAAGGGCACTTCAGCGGTGGTAATTTTAACATGCCGGTCCGGGGATACGAACTGGCGACCTTCCGGTATCAAGACCGCTCCGCAAACCGTTCGGCCACCGCTGCCACTAATGCGCATATGCAAACAGAAAACTATGCATTAGTCAAGTCGTGTCTATACAACACAAAACAGCAAGTATTAACAAAAAGCATATTGCCTCAGTCTGTCGGCTGAAAACCTCATATGTCTCCTTTCAGGATTCAAATTCAAAAACAGCTAAAGTAGCAGTGCTCGAAGCGTGGTGCAAAGCGTCACATTTTGAGCTTGCAGATCTGCTGATTTTGTGTGACGCTGTGGTATGATCAACTAGGGCATTAATTAAATAAATAAAAACAGTAGAGTACAGTAATTAGACAGGAAAGGGGGAGAGAGATGGGGGAAAACATGCAGCAAAGGCCAACGGGCTCAGGACTCGAACCTGCAACACGCCACCAGGCTGATTACCAGCCTATAGGTGCCTGGACCGCTCAGACACGGCCCAGGCCAAGATATGAGCTTTCTACCCTATAGCATTGATGTACTGTATCAATGTATGTTAACACTATACTACAACAGACAAAGTAAGTGCATTGGAATTTATTGAATTGAACAGAATTGTACTGAATTTACTAAATCGAATTGCGTTGAAATGAACTGAACAAAATTGGACTGATCTGAATTTAACTGAATTTCATTGAACTAAGTTACTGAAATGGCCTGCGCTGGGGTAGCAGTGGCTCGGGAGGTATAGGCGAGGCCACATCAGATTCGGAAGGTTCCCAGTTCGATCCCCGGCTCCCCCTGTGCTACCGTCAAAGTGTCCTTGAGCAATCTGCCTACCTGCTCCCGATGAGCAGCTTGATGCCTCGCATCATGGTTTCCTGTACTGTACAGTGTGTGTGTGAACTTACAGTATATATGCTATAAATGCACCATTTAATTGAATTTGCAGGTGGCAATGGAGGTGTGGCTGTTGTGCTGGTAGGGGTGGTGAGCTGTGTGGCGCTGACAGCTCTGCTCACTCTGTTTGTTGTGAACAGAAGACGGTCAAGTAAGTTCTCCAACACCCTCTGATTGTGAGATGATCAGTCAGGGGTGTTACATAAATACAACCCCAAGCGAATGGGGTGCAATCTGCCCCGTGGAAGGATTTTTGGGGGGTTATTCTTATTCACAACCATTTATTATGTATCTGTACATGCCATAACCTCGCTTCACCAGGCTTTCCACCCTAGTACAGCCAGGGTTCGAATGGTAAACAAACAGATGTGTGGGGGTGGGGTTCTAACTACCCTATTCTTGAGCCTCCCCCAGTGTGGCACCATTGTGCCTGTCTCTGTGTGCTGCTGTTTATTTTATTTATTTTTTCCCGGATATCTGAAGTATAAAATAATGGTAACTAAAGCAATCAAATAATTGAAGTAAAGAAAAAAATATGAGGAGTAGAAGTAGAAGTATCACAAAATTGATATACTAGGTTAATGGTTTTCAACCAGTGGTCCGAGGACCACCAGTGGTCCTTGAGGTGGTTCCAGGCATGGTCCCCAGCTAAATAATGGAGAGTTGGTAACCAAATTGAGCGTAAAATGAAACCAAATGGACCACTCAAGAGTTAAATTATTGTTAAACATCTGCATTACTTAATTTACAAGAAGTCTATACAATTAGAAAATGTACTGTAGAAGAATTGTTATTTTGAACGTTTGCCTGTTATCTCTCCTATGGTACCAAAATCAATTCAGCATGGAATTGTGGACAAAATCTAATCCAATGATAACAGGGTTATTCTTTAGTTTTGGGTCAGAGAGGCTAAATCTCACCAAGGGTTGAAAACCACTGCTCTAGGTAAAAGTACCTAAACATTGTGCTTGCAGTACAGTACTTAAACAAATATACTTACCGTTCGCCCCCCACTGTACAACACTACAATTCTATTTGCTATGTCAGAGATAACTTGTTCATCTGTGCACACAATGCGTTGTGATGCGAGATGTGACACATGGTGAGCTTGTAGATCTGCTATTTTCAAAAGATTTCTATACATTTTAGACATAATACAACTATACAACTTGTGAAACGGCATATTATATTTAAAGTTTGATTACAGGAATTTTACTTATTACTTGAGTGTCTCTACGTTGCAGTATTGATACTTTTACTTAAGTAAAGAAATGTGACACCACTGTTGTTCTGTGCATGGATACTACAGGTATGTAAATACAGGGAAAAAACTGGAAGAGTGACTGGACAGAGTCTCTGTATGCCAATGAGGCTACATATGCACGCACAACAACATGTCTCACAACGACCCAAGTAGATGTGTAGTGGATTAGGACCTGTGCCGTCTGGCACAGCACAGTAGTATGCAAATGCAAAGTGGATGTTTGTTGTTGTGAAACCAAAGGCGTTAATGTCCTGTTCATGCGTGCATTCATTCATCACCTACATATGCAATTGGATCTACAGGCTAAACAATGTGCTGCATACGCCAGTGGTTCTCCAACCTTTTCATGTCAGGGACCCCCAAATTGATACACATATTTGTCCATGCCCCCCCCCCCCCCCCCAATCTAACAGAGTGCCGTGTACAAATACACAGCAGTCTCAGCCTCTGCTGCGTCACAGATACTTGTGTGTACTTAACAAAACAATAGCAGTAGCACAACCACCGCACTGCACGAGTCATCAACTCCCAGTCTGTCCAGCAAACTCTCACGTTCACATGACACATGCAAACACACACATGCACGCAACATCCTGCTGTACTGTGATCTTTGAAATCACTTATGTTAGATGTGCTAATCTGTTTTTTTACGCACAGTAGCCTATATGGCGGCAGCCAGTGAGTTACGTAAAGTTATTGCGGCTCACAAACTGGTACGGTTATCAAATTCTACAATACCCAAATCTAGAAGTTTGAAGTCAAGTTACATAAACTCGTTGATTATTCACCTTCCCGGGCCCATACCTAGACCTCATGTATGGGGCGGCAGTGCCTCAGGGGTAGAGTGACCGGATAGGAACCACAAGTTCAAACCCGGGCTCCCCCAGAGTTAGTGTCGAAGTGTCCTTGAGCAAGACTCTGAATCCCTAATTGCTCCCGATGTGCAGGTTGGTGCCTTGCATGGCTTCCTCCGGCATTGGTGTGTGAATTGGTGAATGTAATGCACAATCTCTGTAAAGCGCCTTGGATAAAGGTGCTGTATACTGTAAATGCACCATTTACATTTACTCATAACCTATGCCATATACAGTACCTAAACTCAACCATATATCTAATGTCTAAACACAACATAAATGTATACATAAATGTAATATCTAATCTAAACGTAAACTGAAGTTTAAGTTTTGTAAATGATTGTGTTTAATAATAAGTAGGTCTATATAGAACATTTATATAGTTGTTTGTAGGTTAATACATAATTGTGCTGTGTTGGTATATCATACATATTGACAATACTGCTGTTCCATGGCAAAAGGGATTAGTTGATTTACACACAATTGTAACCATTCACAAGTGAGTATGTTGAACATGTGTTGTATTACAGGCAAGCCGCTGCCAGCCAACTTAGACAACATCAACTGTGTAAGTTACCTCTAAATAATGAATATGAAGAGTTATTATACGACGTGTGCGTGCGTGTGTGTGTGTGTGTGTGTGTGTGTGTGTGTGTGTGTGTGTGTGTGTGTGTGTGTGTGTGTGTGTGTGTGTGTGTGTGTGTGTGTGTGTGTGTGTGTGTGTGTGTGTGTGTGTGTGTGTGTGGGTGTTTATACATGTGTGAGGGTCAAATACTCCCCACAAGTGTAGTAGAATTGATAAACAGACATTGTGAGGGCACTTTTCCTGATCCTGATCTACAAGCTCACAACGCCTCCTAGCAGGACACGCTGTATGCTTGCAGATCGGCCATTATCGGTGCATGGCAGCTAGGGTTTGGGTTAAAATATGGCATTCATAAATTTGCCGTCCTAAAATGTGTTTATGTCCACACAAGTATAGTAATACAAATGTGTGTGTGTGTGTGCGTGTTTGTGTGTGTGTGTGTGCATGTGTGTGTGCGTGCGTGCATGTGTGTATTTAGGATATATATTCAGATGATGTGATCTACGCAGATCTGGATCTCCCGGTGTCCAGTGGAGTGTTGATTATGCCTAAACAGGAAGTATCCGAGTACGCTTCCATCAGGACACACATGTATGACCAGTAAACACTATCACTGGTGCTTCTGTTTTATCATATTAGGATGTGACATCATTACTTTTCTCTTCAGGGATTACAGTAAAAACGGTGGTTAAAAGTGTTCCAGGGACCTTCAGGGTTCCTTGACGGGGTCTCCAAATGGACCCTATAGCAGGTCTGTAACTCTGAGGGTGTACAAATAGAATTTGTACTCTCTCAGAGTTATGGCCATCCTTGAAATTAAAATAGATTGAGTACTGTACTGCAGTAATCTGGACAACACATTAACATTTTGCAGAAGCGTTTGACAGTAGGACATGTAATCTTGACATTCAAATAATACTTATTTTGTAGAAATACGTTTTCAAATGATCAACCTTTTCTTTTTGTTTGCAATTCATTGTTTGTGTGTGTCTGTTCGAATCCCCAGCAGCACATCTTCAAAGTTGATACCTTCCTGTTTCATTTTTGTCATTCAAATGTACACTTAGTGCCAACACAAAGAACTGAAGAGAACTGTATACCTTCTTCTCAGAATAGTCCTTTTAACTTGTCTACCTCCCCCGACAATCATGTGTGTACATGCGTGCGCGCACACACACACACACACACACACACACACACACACACACACACACACACACACACACACACACACACACACACACACACACACACACACACACACACACACACACACACACACACACACACACACACACACACACACACACACACACACACACAGCAGGTGTCTGGAGCCCGCCTTGTCTTATTTGCATTTTAAATGCAGTTGGCCGGCCCAAACACTAACAGTGTAGCACAGCACAGGTAATCTACACACTTTAGGTGTGTTATTGTCTCCGAAGCCAGTTGTCTGCCAGTGTTTCTCAAACTTTCTCATGTCAAGGATCCCCAAATTAATATGCATTTTCCCATGGAATCTGAAAATATATGTTGTGCCACAGTGCCAGTGACCCCTAAACCCTTTCATAATTTGGGTAAATACACAGGTTCATTCATGTACAGAAGGGTTAAAGTGGTTTAACTGATTTTTGAACCCCTTGAAGGACACAAGGGGTTTGAGAACCACTGATGGAAACCAGGCAAGATAAGACAGAAACTCTCTTTACAGATCACATGTTAATATGAAGGATTAACTTCAAACATAGACAAAGTGCTTATCTGAATTACATGAAATGGAAAAAGGGCAGCAAATGTACATTCTTATAATGTAGGAAAAACAATGCACTTGTTGATCATCTACATTCACAGCAAAATGCCTAGTGTTGATTTACCTCAGAAGAGTGTACCATTTGGTTTCATTTGTTGTACACCCCCCAATGAACACTGGGATTTTATCGTACATTAAAGTGTCAGAATTTGAATCAGTTACGCTGACGTGACCAAGTACTTTGCAGATTCAATTAGACTGGGTCAGTCATATTTCATCTCTGGAACCAAAATCTAAGAAAAGCCGTGATTTGATCTGATATGTTGTATATTTCTTTATTCACATATTTTTGTATGCTTCTAAATTGTTTGTACTTACGCTATTTTAATGTATCACCCATGCATCAGGTCAATGCATTGCTTGTTGTACATTCTTGTTGTACAACAAAGGGCTGGGAATGTGAGAGGGCGAGCAAGCTAGCTATCTGTACACATGTATCTGTACTGTATGTAACATGTATGTAACATGCATTTTGTTGTATTTGTGTGTATAGGACCAGGACCACCTCGAAAATGAGATGCTATACATCTCAGGTGCTACACTTTCAATAGATTATTTCAAAACAATTCTGACAAAATATGTCCTGTCATAATTTGATCTCGCTCTACTGTAGGTAAAGACTATACGGTGACATTCTGATCAAAACAGACTGTACTGTGAACATTCATGTACATTCTCCAGTTGTATTTAGGTGTACATGCAATAATGGTGAAGATTAACTAGCAATCATTTACCCATAGGGACCCCCCCCCCCCCCCCCCAAGGATCCCTGGGGGGGGGGGGGGGGGGACCACTGATCTATACAATAATACAGCAAAGTAAATATACAAAGATATACAGTACACCAAACAGAGACATCCCTCTGAGAGATGGCTCTTCGAATGGTAACCTAGAAGAACCTTCAAGAACCTGAAACTTGTTTTTTTGTGTTCTCCTGTATGTGTGTATCCTTCCTTTTAGCATTATTGTATAACTGTACATCTGTACTTTTAGCAAACTATTTAAAAAGTATTGAATCAAAGCCACCTCTGAAGGGGGAGCAGGAGCCAACTTAGGTTATGAGAACTTTAAATTGAAACAGAGCCATATGTGGAAACAACTCCACGGCCTGTGAAATACGTTGCACGGCATGGGCCAGTTCTTGTAACCGAAAAGAGCCTGTCTTAATACGTTTGAAATGTACTAGGTATTTGTATGTTATGTCCTGTATGTCAGCCCTGTTTGTACTGTTTGATGTTCGATGTCTGGGGACTGCAGATGGAAATTAGCATGTTTTTCTAAATCTGGTATATTTACACTGCATTTTTAATGTAATGTTCATTAATGTACATTGTCCCGACTAAATAAACAAATAAAGTAAAGTATATATTTATACATGGTGACAGTGTCCAAGACAGATTTATAACATCTGCACAACATCTTGCACTGGATATCGAAATGAATTAATAGAAATCTGTGTGGTGCGTTCCATGCATTTGGTACGTCAATAATTAAACTCATCCACATTTTAACAAACTACAGCCATTTATAAGCAAACACTCTCCCACTCTGTGTGTAGTGCAGATAAGGTGCAGGCCAAAGGCTTGAACCCCCAGAGAACCCACGATGAAGATATGCAGACCATTCACCATGGCACCAGCTTGTCTATCAGCTACCTGCAGTGGACAGGACTGGATGCTTCTGTCCCATGGTGTGTGTGTGTGTGTGTGTGTGTGTGTGTGTGTGTGTGTGTGTGTGTGTGTGTGTGTGTGTGTGTGTGTGTGTGTGTGTGTGTGTGTGTGTGTGTGTGTGTGTGTGAGGGACCGTATATGCATGCTGGGGGGTTGGGACTGGAGGAATGGTTGGGATTTGTGTGTTAAAACAAAAGGCCTAGATTAGCCAAATCCTGCAAAAGGCTAGGAGAGGAGAGGACAGAGGAGGAGAGGTGTTAAAAATGATACTCTCTGCAGAAACAAGCAGTGTCGTCTCAGACGAGAGTCTCCAAATCCCTGTCTGCACATTCACTCTAATCCACAAAATAAACCTTGTACTATGTAGAACACAAACTCATGGCACAATAATTACGTCCAACTATACTTAATAGGCATTTTGTTAAGAAATGACTATAATAATAATGAGTAATGTTGAATAATAGGCCATGTTTCTGTTGGTTTCAAAATTGTGCAATTATATGAATTTGGAATTGTATAAAGTTGTGCTGTAATTCTACTGTTCCAAAACATATTCTGCACATCTTCAGAAATTAAAAGGTGTACAGGCTACCATATCATATTATCTATCCAACTAGTTCTTGTTTAAACTAACTTTATTTTAGGCTACTATAAAAACAATAGCATAGCGGTCTTTAAAAAAAATCTAAACTGAAAGGTGTATTGTGCAGAAGAACTTGATCCATAAACTTTGAAATCAACCTATTATTATTGACTGGGTCTGGGTTTGCTTTCTTTGGCAAAGAAAAACAGTCAATGTGTTTTGAAGCAAAATACACCGAAACCGTCTATCTAAACCGTCTATCTAAATGTTTCTTTGACGATGGCCCATCATCAAGGTGGCTTTTGTTATGCGCCTTTCACATTGAAATTGACCCTGACTGCAGCCAGCCAAGTGGAGGAGAGCTGTGAGAAGGTGGGAGGAGGTGTTGCTACAAGACAAAAAGCGAAACGGCGATTGACTATTTCCTGAAAGGTTAAAGGGTAGTGTTCCTGCCTCCTTATCACCAAATCTCCAGCACTGTCCTCCTACTAGGACCTCAGGACACAGCACAGACACACACACACACTCAGCGAACGCACGCACACACAATGGAGTAACCACGGACAAGCCACAATAATATTTCAGTGCAACTTGCAGGCCGCAAGCTCCGTCAAAGTGACCGTCTACCTAGGCATCCACCTACCTAGGCGATCCACCGAGTTTTACAGGTAAGGACTTTTTAAACGGTTATTTCCAGTGTGGTTTTGTGGTAATTGGCTTTATTTCCTCGGCGGGTCCAAATGCTTCGCGTCTTGTGCGCCCTAGTCTAGTAGATTAAACTTTCTCGACCACACAAAACAAAGTGGCTTCAGCAGCATACTCTGGCACACAAGGGGACGATGGCAGATACATATCAAGCAATTACAATTGCAATTTCGTTCGTTTGAATATAACCACTGGCAACCTGTGTCCTAATGTGTAGCTTCTTACAGTGGGTTTAATTTAAGAATTAATGAAATGATTCTCTCTGTTGTGTCACTTGTGTGCTACACCGAATGATTGTGTGCAGACTGTGCACTTTCTTGTGACTCAAACGGAAGTGGCACTATTGCCCACTACAATAATGCATTGATTTGTAGGCTATGTGTCCTAGTATTTTTCTCAAATGATAATATGATATAATTTGTATATTTGAGCCTTTAAAAATCTCCAACCTCTAAGTAGGTGACTTAAATCATGTATTTCTTCTCAATGTCAGGCCCGGGGACCACTGGGGGTCCAATAAGACCCCTACAAGCCTGTAACATTTATACACTGAGGATTTTACTTTAAGTAGTATATCTACAAGCTCAAAACACGTCATGTTTTGAGCCTACAGAACTTCTGTAGTATGATCAAGTATAGGGTATTCAGAGTCAGACACAGTTTCCGACAGCATGCAATTGTATCAAACTGGGGGTCATTGAAATTAAATGGACGACCACCAATCTAACTGTCCTGCCTCGTTCTGTGTCTCAGGTATGATGAATAAAAGGAGCGAGGTTGTTCTGTCCGTGCTGGGAGAGCTCCAGAATGCCACAGAGAACTCTGGCCTGGAGGCCCTCATGTTGGTGGCCAGAGAGGTGGAGCAGATCCTGGCTCCCTTCCAGCTGCCCCAGGCCGTCTGCCAGGACTTCCCCGCCACCACGGACATCGACGACATCGCCCACAGCCTGTACCCGGCCGACGCCCCCGGCGACCTTCTGCCCATCGCCTGTAAGGGCGAGGGCAACCTGCTGTTTGATGCTGCCAGCGTTCTGCTCATGGGCACAACGGCGCTCAGCTTGGAACTACAGGTGAGCAGAGATCAATGGGCAATTCGTTGTCACTTCAACACCTACTACTTTATTTTCGTTATTGTTCCGTGTGGGTAAAATGCTAATCGCAAACACAGAAACCACTTGGCCATCATATATGCAAGAATATATTACATTTTCTAGTAGTGAAAATAGCAGATATACAAGCTTGTTTTTGGTTCCCGGGCAGACGTCTAATCAAAGCTCTCTTTTGGGTCTTGAAAAGTTTGGGAACCACTGTGCTAGAGCATACCTTCATTTACTTCTGTATCATAATCATACCCAGTGCATTCATTGTCTCCACCAGGCCGAAGGCATGGGGAGAGAGTATGTTTTGCACTCCGTCCGTGTGTCCGTCCGTCCGTCCGTCCGTCCGTGTGTCCGTCTGTGAACAGCTAATCTCTGGCACCGTTGGTTTGATCGCAGCCATACTCTGCACACACACTCCCTGGATGCCAGAGCTGAACCTCTGCTCCAAAGTTTTCACATTGGCCTGTTATAGCGCCACCAGGAGGCCGCTTTGTGCAAAACAAATGTTTTGACAGTACACCTACAGATTTTGTCCAAACATTACGCAAATTGGTATACAGTCTCTCTAGAGCCATTCAACGAAACGGGTCTTTCAGATTTTTCAGACTCCATCCTGATTGGCTACGATTGGCTTCCAAAGTTCGCAGGAGTGCTCCGTTTCAAACAAAATGCTGCAAATCATGAACACATCGTGTGATTTCCGTGAAATCTTGCATGCACATTCCCACTAGGCCGAGGAAGAAATGCCACTTGAATATTTTCAATTCAGCCTCATGGTGGCGCTATAACTGGCCGATTTGTGTTTTTACCTATAACTGCACCGATCTGTGTAAAACCATGTATGCACACTCCCTAGAGGCCAAGGAAAAACCATGCACACACACACGCACACGCACACACACACACCCTCCTGGTGGAGACCTGTGCCCAGAAGGGCACTTTTTCTAGTTATCAATGATTTTAACATGACCTTCTGTTTTGCTCACAGGTGAGAACTGTGGTGGAGATGCTTCTGTTTAAACGCTACTACCTGTGTGGGATGATCGACTCCAAGATGATGCTACAGGCGGTGCGCTTCAGCCTGTGCGCCGAGGAGTCGGAGGCCATGCTCAACCTGCCCGTGGCCGTCCTGGAGGCCATCTTCGACGCAGACGTCAAGGCATCCTGCTTCCCCGGCTCCTACGCCAACATGTGGCACGTGTACGCCCTGGCCTCGGTGCTGCGCTGCAGCGTCTACTCCGTCTACCCCATGTTCAACCTCAAAATCCGCCCGTACTTCAACCGCCTAGTGCGCCCCCGGACCGACGACGCGGCGGCCCCCACCCTGCACATCATGTGGTCTGGGGAGCTGCGGGCCGGCTCCGTGTTCATGCCGCACCACTTCGTAGCTCTGGCCCAGGCGTCGGATCTGAACACGGGCAGCCCCGCCAACGAGCAGAGCAAGACTCTGCAGCTGCTGAACAAGGACTCGCAGCTGTCCTACGCCAGTCTGAAGGACAAGTACAACATCACCAAGACCACGTTCTACCGCTGGCGGAGGCAGTCGACGGAGCACAGGCAGAAGTCGGCGGTGAGGTACGAGGCCAAGCACTTCCTGCAGGCCTGCTACCGGGAGGGCAAGGTCGTCCCGCTGCAACAGTTCAAGGAGTTCTTCCCCGGCATTCCTAGGTCGACCTACTACGACTGGAAGCAGGAGCTCATGTCCTCTGGGGGGAACTTCTACACCACCTCGCCCTCCACCGGCGAGGTGAGTCCCGTTGACAGTACGGAGCCGGAGTCCTGGCCCTCCTCCTCTCCAGAGGCCAGTCAGAGCGAGTCGGAAACACACGAGAGCGTGGCCAGCATGTTCGGCCTCACCTTTGGCAAGATGGAGGCGGACCGTGCCCAAACCGTTTCCCAGATGCAGGATGCCAAGCGGTGTCTGCAGACCTGCATCGCCACCAACACCACGTTTCCCTTCAGGGCCTTTAAGAAGAACTTTCCTGGGATCTCCAGGTCCACCTACTACAACTGGAGAAGAGAGGCCATGCTGTTCAATGGAGGATACAAGCCCACCGCCGGTAGTGGTGAAGACAGCTCGGACGCGGACAAGAGCCATAGTCCAACGAGTCTGCCCTCCCAGTCCCCACCGATTCTCTCTGCCTCCGCCCAGCCTGCCGCTCCAAGAACCAAGCTCTTCCGGCGAAAGCATGAAAGTCTCCGCCGGGCATACATGAGTAAGAAGTACCTGAGGGATGAAGCAAAGAGGCATGTTCAGCAGTCCAAATGGTCTCTGATGAAGTTCAAGCTGAAGTACCCATCCATGTCACCCTGTTTGTACTGGCAGTGGCGGAACGAGCGAAAACGGATCATTCCTGTTGTGGATGTCTCTGAGAGCATGGAGAGAGACACTATGACTACACAGATGGAAGAGCAGGCGATGGAGAGGAGTCGAGTGTGTGCATCTTTCACTCCTCTGAACCACCCCACCACGCCGATGGAGGAGCAGGCCATTGGGAGAGCCGCTGCACAGGTCAAAGAGGAGTCGATTGAAATGTGTGCATCTTTCACTCCTCTGAACCACCCCACCACGCCGATGGAGGAGCAGGCCATTGCGAGAGCCGCTGCACAGGTCAAAGAGGAGCCGATTGAAATTGAAATTGAAATGAGCCAGGAGAGAGCCACAACACAGATGGAGAACGAGGCGATGGAGAGGAAGATGGCCGGTCAGGATGTGTTCTCCTTTGAGGGGAGTCCTGAAGGTCTGAATAGCCCCACCATGCCCCACATCAACGGCTCTCTTTCTCTGTACAGTCTCCCCGCCATGGCGCCCACAGAGAACCACATGTTTGTCATGGACGTTGTGGCTTTGGCCAACTTCAAAGCAAAGGCAAAGCTGTTCCTGCAGCAACGCTTTGAGGAGAAGTCATTCCCCACGTTCAAAGAGTTCAGGTCCCTTTTCCCCCTCACGCCCCGCTCGACGTACTACATGTGGAAACGAGCTTTGCATCATGGGGTTCCTTTGATTCATGCGTGAAATTATGAATGTACACTAAATGTATAGCCGAATGAATATTATCGGTGCCCTCTCACAGAATTTATGCTCTATCCACCCAAAAGACAAACAACGTACTTTTCTCTTTTTAGACACATTGTTTTTTAACTTCATAATCTGTTGAAGAGAATGGCACAGCTTTTTTTAAACTGTAGGTTTCAGCTGAATGTATTGTTCTGTTCCCCCAACATCCCCCTCTATCTCATGGAAATTTGCACGTGTGTGTGTGTGTGTGTGTGTGTGTGTGTGTGTGTGTGTGTGTGTGTGTGTGTGAAAGGAGACCACCTTGGTCTTGAGGTTCCACTTAACTCCTGTGTGTTTCCCTTCAGGCAAAAGGCAGTTCAAAGTCACTGGTGTGAGGATGGCTGTGAGGATGGCTTTTTCCCCCCCCTAGAGGGATACGACGCAAAGACTTTCAAAGCTGTGTTTTTGCATCTATTTTGAGGTTTTATGTACAGTTTTTCAATCTTTTTATATGTTTTGAGAATTGAATGCACACTTCACTTGAATCACTTGTCTCAGGTGTTTCTTTTCTGACACACATTAAGAAATGTCAACTTCCAAACCAAAAAATAGTCTTATGTAGTTTGCACTATAATAGTTCCATCACATTGTTGAATTGTCTTAAACAGGCATCCTATTTTTTTTTTTTTTGTATTTGCATCATTTGAACTCACACGAGCATGCTATTTTTGTACAGTTTTATGTTTAAAAAAAAAGCTTCCTTTGTTAGAAAATACACTCTTGAATGTTTAAAGAATCATGATGGACTTGATGACCAGGTTGTTTCAGTTTAGTTTCTCTTTAGACAAGCAACTTGTTTGGAGATGGACACGATACAGCCTGCTTTATGCTCAACCATAATGTGACGTAATTTGTTACAAGCACAATATCAATAAACCATCGTTCAACTCTTTAATTTGTTTCCAGTGTGTTTTTACTCTTCCAGATGCTTTAATATACCTGAGTGATAGCCTACTTTGTCGTACAACTGGGTTGCTCACTTGTAATGCAATCTGCAACTGTTTTTCCACTTAAATCCGTACATTTTTGGAGTACAAATGAGTCAACAGCCATGGTTGTGTTCTTTTATTGCTGAATGCTGTAGGCGCTCTTAATGAAGTCTGTTGCAGTCAATTAGATCGGTTTGTCAATACACTATTTTTGCTACCACTTTCACCACAGGGGTTTTATTGGTTTCATTTATGTTTTTTATTGCCATCATTATCAATGAGGTGTAAGTTATTCAGGTTAAACTGGGGCCCATGTTATGTCCATGTGTGCATCTTTCACATTTTAACTTCCACATAGTATCAATGGGGAGAGGGTTAAAACAATTAGTCTGAAAACATTGGTGACACACGAGTGGTTGTTTTTGCTTTGGCTTTCATTCGGAGGGATGCTATTGTGCGTGTGCTAATGAGTGTGCTGGTATAGGGGGATGGAGGTAATTGTATGCATGGGGGGGGATAGAGGTGTTTGGGATGATAAGCAGTAAGCACATACAGGGGAGGGGGGATGCAATGGGCTTCTGTCCACTAATAAAGCAGGTACAAAGTTTCACTAACTATGATTCAGTCTTTTAAAATCTAAGGACAGCCAATATGCTTCAGGGTGCGACACAGACCCCCTTTTGGTAAGCTTTTATTGTATCTCTGGGACACCAACAAATTTGACATTTTTATTGGTTAAGACTTGATTTGGTCTGGTGAAGTCTGTCATTTAATCCACACTTCCTTTACGGTCTGTGTACTGTAGGCATAGAGAGTTACGGTACATTCTCTAGTTGAGTCTAGTAGTATTTACTGTACGTGACAATAATGGCGAACATTAACTATCAATCATTATAGCTGTGGAAACCCCTGGAAACCCCTCAAGGACCCCTGGGGGTCTTCGGACCCCATGTTGAGAATCACCCCCTGTACTGTTTGCTGGCTAGCTGATTCCCTTTGTTCCCATTAGCATTGTTAGAAAATGCTGACATTTTGGAAGAGTGGAATGGATGAGTAGAGCCTACTAGCCTAGAGGCCACTGCCGATGTAACATAGGCCTATACTCTACCAGACAGCTATTGTTCAAATGCATTTGTATACTTTAAAACGTGTCCCGGGTTGTAAAAACAGTAATGGTTATATACAACTCGAGCATGTCTGTGTGTAATCCACGTAACTCGAGAACCGTTTGCCCCACCGACTTCAAATTCAACACACGCGTTCCACCCCACCACAGGGAGTGCTCCGAGTGCAGTGCCCGGTGTGGAGTCGGTCGGACCCATGATTGTCCAGAACTGCCCCAAAAGGGCCTCTGGACAGGGCCCCTGCCCAGTGTCCATATTGGAGCTGGCCTGTTCTGGCATCATTCTGATGTCTGCATAGACTCCATATTTGGGCATGCCTGACAAAGAACTCCATATATGGGCATAAAAGGGACAAATCTGGGTTGGGCATGCATTTCCAACTTGCATCGTTCCAAGTAGGCCAGTGCCCAACTCTACGCTGTAGAGACCCCACGGGCACCACACTAGTTTATTGAATTAACATAGGACAGTGTCAGAAATCACTCTATGTTGGGCGGCTGAAGTGAATAGTTATGAAGAAAATGAGTGGATGTGTTGAACACAATGAAACGAAATTGATGCCAAAACATACTGAATAAATGTCAATAAAATTGCTTTGTAATAAGCATGGCTTATTATCACAAGCTGTTTCACAATGGGGTGCCAATTTCTACAATACAGATTTTTGGCAATATTGTATTCCTTGTTGGTAAGAGGTGACAGCCTATAGGTGCATTTTGCTTTGTATATCTGTCTAAATTTAGAAGTATGCACAATCAAAATATGTTAAAAGATTCTTAATCAAACAATTATTTATATAGCTTTTGCTTATTGTCTCCACCAGGCCGAAGGCATGGGGAGAGAGTATGTTTTGCACTCCGTCCGTGTGTGTGTGTGTCCGTCCTTCCGTCCGTCTGTTACCAGCTAATCTCCGGCACCGTTAACCCGGTCGATGCCAAACTTTGCACACACACTCCCTGGATGCCAACGATGAACCTCTGCCCCATATTTTCCAGAACGGCCTGTTATAGCGCCACCATGAGGCAGCTTTTCACATTTTTTACCTAAAACTGCACCGATCTGCGTGAAACGTTGCATGCACACTCCCTAGAAGCCAAGGACAAACCTTTGACCTGCATTTTCCACATCTGCCTTTTATAGCGCCACCAGGAGGCCGACTTTTGTAAAACACATTTTTTGATATTACTCCTCCAGATTCTGTCCAAAATTCTCACAAATCGTTACACAGTATCTCTATGGTCATGTGCTCAAGTCGGATCTGTCCGATATTTCATATTCCATCCTAATTGGCTATAATTGGCTTTCACAGTTTGCAAGATTGCCCCGTTTTGAACAAAAGCCTCAAATCATGAACGCAGCATGCAATTTACGTGAAATCTTTCACACATTGTCTTACTAGGCTGAGGAATATATCCCACCCTTTTCACATTGGCCTGTTATAGCGCCACCAACAGGTTGATTTTTGCAAAACACATTTTTGGAACAAAATGCCTCAAATCATCCAATTGCCATCAAAGGCGTATGAAGAAATGGCACCCTTTTCACATTGGCCTATTATAGCGCTGGTGGAGACCTGTGCCCCGAGGGGCACTTTTTCTAGTTAGTATTAGTATTAGTAGGCTATTAGTATTATTATTATTATCATCTAACTATTCACTTCAGCCGCCCCACAGAGTGATTTCTGACACTGTCCTGTGTTAATTCAATAAACTAGAGCAGTGCCCGTGGGGCCTCTGCAGCGGTGCCCGTTGGGCACGGCATGGCCTACTTGGAACGATGCAAGTTGGAAATGCATGCACAACCCAGATTTATGTCTGTGTCCCTTTTATGCCCATATATGGAGTTCTTTGTGTTTCAGATTGGGCGGTTTCCGCACAATTGGGCAATTTTAAAACGTACTGTGCGGAGAAAATAGCAATTTGAATTCTGATTTTTAACATGTCGGAGGGTTATTTATGTATGTCCCGAGGCGGGTGCACAATATTAAGCCTGTTATGAGTAGTTTCCTTCAATGCTGGGACTGAGGCTAGGTTTCTATCTACTGTTCAGAGCTCGGATCCTGTCTAAATAAAACCTGCCTACCGTATCACACACACACCCATGCACTGTTTCTGTATCCGCTGAAGAAAAGACGGGGGCACCGGGCATTTATTTCACCCAATAACAGCTCTAGCATAGTAGGATGGGCGGGTGGTGGCCTCTCTCGTCCAGTTACGGGTGCGCCCGGCGCGGTCGTATTGGGAGGAGTCACCTATTTTGATATCAACGCGGGACGGGAGGTCGTCAGGAGGAAGACAGCAGGTGTTGTTGTTTTTGCTAGTTGTTTTGATTTTTAAAGTACCGGTAGTATATTCCGTTTCAAAGTTGTGATGCAGAAAGCATGGGGAAATGCCTCTAAGGCGGCTGTTGGGGAGATTTGATTAATCCATGTATTAGCCAGCTAACCTGGCTCGCAGTGACTGTAGGCTATATATAGTTCTAAGTTCGTTTTATAAAACAAAATTACAAAAAAGGGTGTAAAAAAAAGAAAAAGAAGAAATGACATTGATTCTTCATTCTGCATAAAGGTAATATAACTTCGATGTAACCATATTGCAGTAGGCCTACTGTGTGTGTGTGTGTGTCTGTGTGTCTGTGTGTGTGTGTGTGTGTGTGTGTGTGTGTGTGTGTGCGCGCGCGCGCGCGCGTGCTGAGCGCTCAACCCGCCGTGGGGAAAGAGAGAGAGAGAGAGATGTTTTAAAGATGTTGGATTCATAATGCTATTTTTGGTTGCCCGACTTTTTTTTGCACTGTGGTTAGTTTCTGTATCTGTTATCTTTGGTTATTTGGTGGAGATATGAAGCTTTGTATGCTTACAGTTGCACACTATACAGTGTTTTCTGTTATTATGCAATGGTTTTGCGCTGTATGGGTTTTGGCCTTAATATATAAGGTTTTGGCCGATTTGGGCTGTTTTTTATTGAATTGGGCTGGTTTTAAGTTGTGCTTGGGCTGGAAACTGTCATTCTGATCTGGCAACCCCCAATCCTGGCGGCAATCCATACTGGATTCAGTTTAGTGTGTTTAGTGTGCTGATTCTCAGTGTGTGTAAAGGTTTGGTGCTGTGCAGAGCTCATTTCCCCTCTTTCACTTGACCAGAAGCCCCCAAAAGGCCACGTCATACATACGTACGTCTGTATGTTTATTGTGATTTTGAGATTTATTTTGGGGGCTTGGGGCTTTTATGCCTTTATTGATAGGCCAGTATACTGATACTAATATCCTGGTGTCAGTATCATGGTGGTGTCAGTATCCTGACAAGTATCAATACTGCAATATCCTAATAAAAGTCTAAAAGTATTGGCATCAAAATGTACTTCACTAATGTAGACTACGACTAATTATGAGACTTCTTTTTCAACTCATTACTTTACTTTGTTGGCAAAAACAACAAAAAAACACCCAAGTTGGGTTAATGTTCCATAACTTACATTAATCTGAAGAAAAGAAAATCTCTAAAAAAAAATAAGATTCTCCTTCATTGTAATCAAAATGTATTTTCTCCACTAGATGGCAGTAGTCTGCTTTGTACGGCATGGACTGCTGCTAGCTCTCAGTCACACCTTCATTGTTTTGGACACAAAATCAATGTGCTATAATGTAGCACATTGATAGCAACTATATCACATTCCATGGTACTGAGTGTCTTTTGCAGATTTGCTCGCGATAACTCCATTAATAAATCATAATCCAACATCAGCAGTCAATATTACAGCAGCCAGGTAGGAGGTGGGAAACATAATTTGTCAGTGTTAAATTCAGCAGTGAGGGAAAAGAGTAGCACTGAATCAAGTGAGGGAGGTAGGAAGTACAAATGAGAGTTGTATGAAATACTTGCCATTAATATAGTGGTTGCAACTGTATTAATTTATTGCCTGAGTCTCGTGGTGGGAGTTCTGCTCTGGTTTTGGTGAATATTAACAATCAACAATACAAATGACCTTAGTTTTGTGGATTAATTTACGTTTAATAAGTGACCCCAGTGACCCCCACAAAATGACCGGAAATAACCAAAACCAGAGCAGAACTCCCAACACGGGACTCAGGCAATCAATGAATACAGTTGCAACCACTCTATTAATGGTATTTCATACAACTTAAGTAAAAAAATTCTGAGCTATCCCTTTAAATTGCTTCCGGTATTTCGTGGGTGTTTTCACCCCTCAACGCCTTCTGACAGAAATACAAGGGGTTGGGCCATGCATCCAGCAAGCCCAACCCAGTAGTCACTTTGAGTGGCAGTGGCACCACACAAAGCCACGGGTGAACATGTAGGCCTACTGTATGTTGGACTCGGACATTACTATTACTAACCTAACCCTATCCATAGCAAGCAAGACGCAACGCATGTCGGACCAAAGCAAACTTTATTTTATCCGCAAAAAAAGGTTGTTTGCGGTGGACACAAAAATGATAGCATGAGCAGGATTCAAACCCAGGTACAGATTGAAAGTCTATTGCCTAATGAGCCATGCTACGAGCTGGCTGCTGGAATGCTTTTCCAGAGTCTACTACATTATACAAGTAAGACGCGCGAACGCGGGAAGCGAACGCAGCTCGTAAATTGCAAAAACAACAATTAGAATAAATTACGTAATTTTTTAAGTTTTTTTTTAAGTTAAGTTTTTTTTAAGTTACGTTTTGTGTGTGTGTGTGTGTGTGCGTGCGTGCGTGCGTGCGTGCGTGCGTGTGTGTGTGTGTGTGTGTGTGTGCGCGTGCATGTGTGTGTGTGTGTGTGTGTGTTTTTGTGTGTGATACAGCTGCGCCCTCTGGTGGTGGGCGGGTGGTGTTACAGCGTGACAGACACGATCTGCTGGGTCTCATAGTAAATGCTCACTGCGTTCGCAAACACGCCCAACTCATGTAAAATAAAAGGAAAAACCCCGCCCAGTAGGGGTTGACCCTGCCCAGTAGGGGAGAGGTTTGGGGAGGGGAAGCCTCGCCTCTGTGGGGCGAGGCTTCCCTTCCCATCCCCTCCCATATTTCTTAGAGATATAGCTCAGGGGTGATTTCACCCAACACTGGTGATGCCACCCAACACCGTATTTCTGGAAGAAAACTTTGCTTGTACAAAATATTAGACTCAAAACAGTTGAATAATGAATATGTGAGAAAATGAGTAACCCAAATAAATCTAAAATATATACCTTTTTTTTTAATAAAGAGTTTGAGTTCCAGAATACATGTCTGTATTGTGTCATGTATTTTAAATATATAGGCTGTACTTCTTGCAGTAGGTTATGGATATTGCCACTGCGGACCACTTCTGATCGTCAGAAATCTTTCACTGCAATAAAACAAGATTAATCTGATCATCTCAGTCAGCCAGGATGGAGAGAGCGAGAGAGAGGAAAACAAATGACAAAGGTCTTTAGAGTCACCATGCAGTCTGTTGGCAAGGATAATTTATTAACTCTTTAAAACAGCAGACAAAGGCATGTCTATTAGTAAAGGTTCCCCTAATAGTCTAGGAAAGTGATAAGGGAGCACTTGTTTCATTTAGGCTGTACTGTTAGGTTTGCCAACTCCCAGAGTTTCAAATAAGGGACATCTCCTGGCCGGCCCTTGCGTCCGCCACGCGGCATTCAGGCCAAACGGGGACCTTGACTGCATTTGTAGTACAATTTGTAGTACAATCTTTTGGCTTGCAACGAGAGAGTGTAAAAGTGCTATATAGTATGCATTATTTTATTATTATTTAATTACATTGAACATTTAGCAGTATGAAATTGACAAAAATCTAAATGTTAGTAAAGGTCCGTGGCTTAAATGCAGAATAAACTAGAACTGCACTCTGTCGAGTGCCTACTTGCTTGTTGCACACTAGTGCGCAAGCAGAGCGTGCAAGTACTGTAGACCGCTACAAACTTTCAAATCTCAGCCTCCCTGTGAAGGAACGTTTGCAATATTGAATTATTAGGTTTAGCTATTTGCTACGTACCTTGCTTTTGGAGGAGAAAAAGTAGTATTTTGAAGTATGGTAATGATTACTTATGCCTGTTATGGCAGTGGTGTCAGATTACATACATGTATACATAGGGGCATTACCTTTAGTCCACCCGACACTGAAACATGTCATCGTTACCTCACCATCGATAACCAATTATACCCTGGCATTGGTACATATATTCATCACGTCATATGCTCATATGTCCATATATGTGTACATGTCTATATGTATGTATATGTAGTTTTCTGAGTGGTTGGTGGTATAATGTAATCAGCTGGGTGGTTTGATGTGTATGTACTTGACACTGAAACATATCATCATTACGTCACCATCGTCAACCAATTATACCCTGGCATTGGTACATAATCATCACGATTCACGGAAAACATACCTGCACGGTCAGCTTCCGTATGTCCGTATGACATCATATCACGTGCATTCTAAGGGACATTGGTACATATCTTCATCACGTCATGGGACATATGCTTCGTAGCATGACAAAAACATACCTGCACGGTCAGCTTGGGGCCAGCATATGACATCATAACATGTGCTGGCCCCAAACACGCGCAATGTAGCACCTGACTGAAAACATTACTTGCACGCTCTGCTTGCAAGTAATAAATACTGCCACCCTTAGATCTCCATATATGGAGCTGACCTGTTGACATTCCATATGTTGATCTGACCTCATCAAACCCTGTACACTCAAGACAGACTTATATGGCCGGTACAGAATTAATTCCATAATTGATCTGAACTCCCAAAGCGCCAGCGCTCGCCCAGCAGTCTGCCGTAAAGGGCGAGGTCGCTTCTCGCCCTCAGGGCGTCTTACTGGTTACTGTTGCTATTTGTTTTGCTATATTGTCTTGTTGCTGCAATGTCTAGGTGCCAAAAATCCAAAACAATGGTTTTCTCCCTGCATCCTGCACAGAGCAGCATTCCACTCACGCCTTCAAGGTCCGCAGGCAGGCACTAAAGGCACAGTGCGATACATAATAAAACACTGCCTTCAGCCCACTACAATGCATGCTATGCTGTGCATCCCAATGCACAACTTGACACGTGCTTTGAGGGGGAAAAAAACACATTTGCTGATAAAGTCGACAATAAAAAGTCAAATGTGGAAGTCAATGCAGCTGCCTGTTATTCTGCAAACAATGAACAAGCTACATAAACTAGATAAACGTAGTGCCTTTGTGCAGTGGTTCTCAAACTTTAACACTTTCAACAGTTTGGTTTGGTATGTGTTGGGCCACAGACGCCCCACGTAACTGAGAGTGTACAAATGTTCCGACATTTTACCACTTCATACTGTAAACTTGACCATTGGCTCTGTACTTGGTCTGCTCTTTTTTCCCCTCTACACCAAACATCTTTACCGAAAATAGTCAATCTACAAACTCACAATGCCTGTAGATCTGCTAGGGTTCAAGTGGCAGATGTGACTTATATGCCTTGGAATGTGTTCTGAGGGCAGAATTCAATTTAATTGGCCCTCACGTGCGTCCAATCAGCAAGAGTGGGAGGCGGGGCTAATTGTTTACAATATGGTCCACCATGTTCAATACATCATATACAGTACATATAGCCACACTATTATATCCTGTCACGACATACACAGCCTAGTATACGTGTACGCAGAGGTGGACACCCGGGAAGTGTCTTGAGTGTACAGGGTTTGATGAGGGCCCAGGTAGGGCTGGGCCTTAATTTTCGGGCCTACTAATAACGGGTGGGTGTGTGTGTGTGTGTGTGTGTGTGTGTGTGTGTGTGTGTGTGTGTGTGAGTGTGTGAGTGTGTGTGTGTGTGTGTGTGTGTGTGTGTGTGTGTGTGTGAGTGTGTGAGTGTGTGAGTGTGTGAGTGTGTGTGTGAGTGTGTGAGTGAGTGAGTGAGTGAGTGACATTTCTTGTAGCTGTCTGTGGTGGTATGTGTTTCCAAGTATGGACATGTCCGAAATCAGCGATGAATTGAATATGAAGGACCCCAATGGAAATAAGCCATAGGCTTTCTAATGTATTGACTCTTTTGGCTCAGAGATATCGTGTGGACTCACTGTGGAGGAAACCAATATCCATTATTTATTGTGGGGGTCAATACTTCATTCCCGGGCCAGTGTTTAGAGTAGTGGGACTCAGCCATCTTGATGGGATTTTCCTTTCTGGACAGCTGGCAGTCTGACCGGATTCGCATTCCCTCGGGGTCCTCTGAGATAAACGCAGTAACGCACCACACCAAATTGGAAGTCTATCGGTCCCTTGAGGTGTGTGCAAGACACACACACACACACACACACACACACACACACACACACACACACACACACACACACACACACACACACACACACACACACACACACACACACACACACACACACACACAGAAACATGCAGTGCAGTCATAGACTGATGTGTTGCGTGCCTGTGCGATTTACTTATTCCTTTTCCACCGTGTGAAAAGTGAAAACTCCCAACACCCTTAATAAACATCAAACTCATGATGTGCACTGAACAGAGATCTCGGTACTACTGACACACCTGAATAAACCCAATGAACTGAATCAATAAGATCACATCTTCCATCGTCTAGCAATGCATCTTGCCTTTTTATTTTCTCCCTGATGAATGCATGGAAACAAAGGCAGATAGAAAGCGTAGAGAAAAACAGAGAGCAAGCAGGGAAGAGGGGGAGGGAGAGAGAGCGAAAGTGAGAGATCAAGGAGGAGAAAGACAGATTGACAGATAAAGTGGTCTGGTGGCCGCACCGAGTGTATTATCACTGCCGCCCGCATGTCAACAGGCTATTATCATCAGGGTTTAAAGGTCAAACAAATAATAAAGCCCGCCACGTTTAATCCATGTTTTATAGACGTGTAATCCTCTGTTTGTTGTTCTGGCCACCATCTGTCCAACTGACGGGCCCCAACGGAGGTCTGCACGGGCCCTTGTGGGAGTCACAGTGATTCCCCACAAAGCAGGATGAATGGGTCAGACATCTGACTTCATCCCACACCACAAAGCCTCTTGTGCCACAACCCCCCTTTCATTCTGTTCTGTTCTCTGGGATTAGGCCTACTGACACCCGCTTGACTCTGGCGCCCACCGCCCGTACTTGCACATGAACTATACCGAGATGTACACTACAACACCACGACAGATGCCTGTTAAACCCGATCGATGAAGCCGATTCTACAGATGCCTTCTAAATCAAGTAGTTTGTGTTTGGCCACGGTGTGGTTCTCCCTTCAGCGGCAGTAGTTTCACTTCTGCGTTTCCTAATCATCTACTTGCGGTAGACAGTAGGGCCTATGTAGGAAATATTGCTCCATACTGCTCCATTGCATGTTCTGATAAGGAGCATATTGAATTGTCGCTGTATAGACCACCAAGGCATAAGTAACCTTCAAATGAGGAATAAGTGTCTTAAAAGAAAATGTGTTCGTTTTGGTTTCTGGTAGGATTTATGTATTTTGGAAATTGTATTTTGAGTATGTTGTATGCCCTAATAGCTTGGCATTGATTTAATTGTTTCAGTCATGATTTTAATTTGCTTTATTAATGACATCTGAAAACTATAAAGGTGGTCTACACGGCTGAAAGGGGTGCATACGTTGGTTAGACACACCAACAGTCCTACAGTCATTAACGGTTAGAGTTAGGTTAGGGTTTTGTGTAGGCCGGTGTCGGATTCATTACTGTAGGACTATTGGTATGTCTAGTTAGCCTGGCTAATAAGCCAGACTCAAATCACACTGTCGTGTGGTATTTGAGTCTGGAGATGCTGTGTATGGATCTTGTTTCCCGGGTGGCGGGTTCAAACATTTTCTCTTTGACACAATTGGTCAGAGCTACTGTCAGTCAAAGGT
This sequence comes from Electrona antarctica, assembly GCF_951216825.1. Classification (NCBI taxonomy): domain Eukaryota; kingdom Metazoa; phylum Chordata; class Actinopteri; order Myctophiformes; family Myctophidae; genus Electrona; species Electrona antarctica. The sequence continues at coordinate 33,110,204 of NC_136798.1, forward strand.
CTCAAGCATTGAACGTCACTGTACCAAAGCCCGCCCATATTGCATACCGTGTCCCGATTGGCCACACCAGTTCTCTGGTGTAGGAAATGGGCGTACAATTGAGCCTCTCCAGACCGTAATCCGCCGGCAGGCAATTTTTTTTTTGCCAACGGCTGATTCGGTCTGGCTTATTAGCCAGGCTAATGTCTAGTTGCCCTGCTGTGACTGCACAGAGTCCACGCTGCAGCATATTTTAAATGCTTTGAAAGAATTCAACTTGTGAATGCGGTTGTCCTTTTAATGTTTGCTTGGAATCTGCACCCAACTTTTTAGTTGAGCATGCCGGGCCTTTGAAGAGATTGTATGTGTACAATTCACTTTCTGTTCATAGTATGCAGATGTTCTCACTGTTGAAGGCCGGCTGAGGCTAAACCCTGTTGTGGGCGTCTGGATTCAGGAGAAAAGAGGATACTTTTCCATTGTACAGTTGTAGACAGTGGAGGCAGCCTGAGCCTAGATAAATACACAGTCCTTCATTTAAGTATCGGTAGTTCGGTACCATTGTTTGTCTGAACAAAACCCATTAAGACATGAGGCAATTCTACAAAATGTCTTCTGAATCCTAACGGCCCCCTATTGTCCATCTGCTATTTTCAAAATGTATAGGCTAACCCTAACCCTAACCCTAACCCTAACCCTAAACCTAACCCTAACCCTAACCTTTTCACATTTATATATATATAATAATATATTCACATATATATTTGAAAATGTGTGAAATGGGACATTCTGAATAATGACTACTTTCTACTTTTAGTACTTTAAGTACATCTTGATGCCAATACTTTTATGCTTTTACACAAGTACATTTTGTGTTCCAGACTTTCACTTGTAACTGAGTACTTCTACATTGCTGTATTGCTACTTTTACTTCTTGTACAAAATGTGAGTATACTTTTCCCACCACTGCCAAGAACTGGCACTTCCTAACATGTATGCGGGGTCTGGTGTTGCTGTGATCTCTCCTGGGTATCTGATTCTGGAGGCTGCCGGCCTGAAGGCTAGATATAGGACTGAAGTCTGGAAAAGCCCCTCAGCCTCGGCAGCTAAAACATATCACACCCTGCATGCTAATGCCCTGTTCGATTGTGTTAATAACACAGCCTTATTAGCGAGGCCGACCCCATCGCTTGAACCCCCGTAACGACCAGATGAGCTGCATTGTGAGCAGTATAGCGCTGCCTCAAGCTCCCCTGATGGCTAATGTTCTGGGCTGTGATTAAAAACACGGCGACCGTGAACCGTGAACTCATTTCGGTGGAAGCTATTGTGTGACGGGCGACACGATAAGAGCTAATTGCCAGATTTTTATTTCAGCCCAAGCCAGTACAGACAGTCGGCGCGTGAGGCCGGGAAGATTAGGGTTCCAGTGGTAATAATGTCCACCTTCTTATTAAATCCCAGAAAACGCTGTTAATGGGCGCTGTTGCAATTGCAATGGCCGGCTAGGATTTTTGTGTGCCCGTTCTTAAGAAGCGCGCGCGCACACACACACACACACACAGTACACACACCACACACCACACACACACACACACACACACACACACACACACACACACACACACACACAGTGACAGTGTGCAGGCCGCTTCTTGATTGTCTCCACCAGGCCGAAGGCACTCCGTTCGTGTGTGTGCATGTGTCCGTCCGTCCTTCCGAATCTCTGCCTCTGCCCCAAATATTCCTCAACGGCCTGTTATAGCGCGATTTTTGAAGTTTAACCCCGAAAAGTAATGGTTTTGGACATGAGTTTTCCACCCGACAGAGACGATACACCTTGTTACTGTCCGGTATCCACCACGGATGAGCAGTTGGAGAATACCTGCGGTGACTATGTGGACTTGAATTGTGCTTCCTTCAGTCGTTAAACAGCTCCAGCATCACAGTATTCAACCGCAGTGCTTCAGGCCACTAACAATTAAGAGTCTTAGAGCTACAAAGACCCTGGACGGCTGGTGGAGTGTTTTTCACCTCCAGCCTCGGGCTCCGAATTTTAAGAGACCCAAGAGAGCTTTATCCTTCAAAGAGCACTGCGCGCTGGCAAATTCCCTACACATCTCCCTGAGCGAAATAATACTTACCCAGACACTAAGAGCTCATTAATGTTTTCCAAATCAAATTAGATTAGCTAATGGCCTCTGGGAGAATACGGTGAAACGTTATTATAAAATCAAATGCCATTGTTTTGTTTTATTTTTATTATCTGCATCGTAATAATGGAAAACGAAATAGATTTCTATAAGTATTATTATATTTCTATCTTTTTTCTATTAATTGTAGTTATTAAGCTTTTCAATTTTCCGCCCAATTGCAAACAAACAACCTAACCACACGTTGCATGGCCACAACAAACATTTAAACTGTCACAGTATAAACAACAACACAACTCATTCAGTCTGAGAATATGGAGCGAAGTTATCAGGGTTTGTTTTCACAAAACCGTCAGTACATCTACCATTATGCTTACCATAATTATGGGGATGGGGCTCATACTCATTACTTTGCTCTCTCTAATTGACTATTAGTCATACAGACTTGCTGCATCGGTGCATTTAATTAATCAATAACTGGATGCGTACCAAAATTTCCTTCAATGTAACAAAGAAAACTGAGACAATTGTCTTTGGTGCCAAGGAAGAAATTGAAGTTAGTGCTCACCTTGACTGCCTTCTCCGCTTTACTTCCTATATCTGTGTGGTGGGGCTGCCTCTTAGGCCAGTCAATCTAAGCTAAAAAGGGGCGTGACCAAAAGCAATCGGTTTATATAATAAGGTTTCTTATGATCCTTGGGGTCATCCAAATAACATATTAAAAATGTATTATTATACCAATTTTGGATCATGGTAAATTCAGAGGTTGAACGTTGGGTATCATTGAAAACTTATATAAGGCAAATATTTCACATTTGAACTATGCATTAAGCATGTGACATGTCAAACTAGGGGGTTTTAATGATTCTGAATTCATTGTAAGCATTAGTTTTGCACGAAAACACGCCGTCTTCACATTTGGGCACATTTGGTTGTGGCTATGGCTATGGCCGTTTTTAGCCCAACGAGTGTTTTTCGTGCAAAACTAATGCTTGCAATGAATTAGTTTGTGGTTTGTGGTTCTAACGAGGGACGATAATAGATTGACAGAAGCGCTGGCTAGTTTTGACAGGTCTGGGCGTGCCGCGAGCCTGGCGGGTTGTTGTGCGTGAGCAGGAAGTGCGAGGACTGTCTCTCTCGTCAGGCTGAATTATGGCCTTGTCACTAGCAATCCACTCGGTCATATTTCACAGGAAAGGCCTGTGGGAGTCCCTGCATGGCGTCCGTTGTCATATTTGTTCCTCTGTTTGTTCTGAACGCTCTCTGAGAGCGTCCGGAGATTAATGGCCCTATTTTTGTCACCGCCTTAGCCCTTATCCCTAAACTTCCATACCTTGCCTTTTTTTCTTTTTTTTTCTATTTTGAAAATCATTTTTGAATAGTTCAAATACATGCTCACAACGTGTCGATGTAGATCGGCTAGTTGAACAATGGCAGAAAGGTGTATGGATAAGGGAAAATAGGGCCATTAGCCTCTTCCTCGTCATCATCATCTGTCTTCTGACTCCAAGGGAAGGGCGGTTGAAGCTTTACACCGCCGTTTCTCACATGGGAGTGCCCCATAATATGGCATTTGTCCTCGACGTGGGGTCCCAGGGACCCCCAGCACTCCTTGAGGAGCTACGGTTCTGTTTAACGCAGACAGGCAACTTTTGAAGGTGTGTGTGTGCGTGTGCGTGTGCGCGCGCGTGTACACGACACGTACCCCGTGTGTGTCATACTCCCTCTTTTGCTGTAACCTGGCGCCGCTGTAATGTATGTCATTATTGTCCCAAATTGTGTAAAAAGCCGAACTACTGGCTCACAACGTGTCGCGATGTGACCTGTTGTGAGCTTGTAGATCGACTATTTTCTCAATCTTTGCACAACGCCATCATAAGACAAAGCTTCAGTGGTTAATTGCTTTCTAAGATCTCTACTGTACATATGCATTAGTTAGTTGACATGGTTCAGTATTTTTACACGATTAGAATACACCAGACCCAACCCCCTGCTACTGCAGGGCTTTCACATGCATCTTCTCCCGTATTAAAAGATGAGATAAACCTGTATTGATTGCTGGAGGGAAAGTCAGCTGTCATAGCAACAGCATTGTAAAGGAAACAGACCACAGATCCAAACCATGATGAATATGAATTATGAATACAGTAAAGATAAAATGTAACACTGAGCTGCTGGCCCTACATATCTGCACTAGAACATGCAACATCTATCAATCAATTAAAGTAAATGTAGAGTTAATTTATGAATGAGTATACATCTTAAGGTGTTTGCACACTGGTGCGTTTTTTTTCGGCTAAATATCGGAGCGAATTTTGGAGGACTTAATATATTATAAATTTAATCCTTTTCATCAGTTATTATTCCATATCCTATGAATTATGTATTTGTTTGATGCTCCAGAACTTGGGTCAATTCCTCGTTGGTCACAGGGTGGCGTTGGGTTACGGGGGAGCACTTGTTTTGTTTCACTCTACAGTGTATAACCCTGCCTGCATACTTCTGATTGGTGTTCGGTGTGTGACATTGCACCTCATCTGAGTTGAGTGGTGCCCGGCGCCAAACAGACAGTTTTCAGTGAGTGCATATCTTTGGTCCGCCGTACTGTACAGTCCGATACGCATTAGTCCGACACCCTACACCACACCCTGACCTAACCCTAACAGCGTGCAGAAGCCACGGATGAGTCTTCTTAACCTGCCACAAGTATCTTAACCGGCAATTAAGGCATGTCGGGGAGCCACGGGTGAGCCTTAACCGGCCGCGTATGTCGGACTATTGATATGTCGGACTAACGTATGCCCGGCCGTTTTCAGTGAACGCTACTCTGAAGACCAGATTTTAGTAGCAAAACTCTATATTAATGCTTTGGAGATATGCAGAGAGCAAGAAACGAGCAGAATTGTCATGGGTAAGCTTCAAAAAGACATTAACCAAACAAAAAAACACAATTTTCGAGGGAGTGGGTCTGTACCAGCATCTATTTAGTATCGTTTAGTTCACAGTTTAGCTTCCAGCACAGTGAGACCGCCAGCTGTCGTTGTGGCAAAAATGGGCACAATTACCTCTTTGAAATTATAACTTTGAAAAACCCCACGCTCCAAAGCTCCATGCAGATTAAAAGTTTGTTTACTAAAGCAGCGGTGGTCACGCAGCAGAGTGCAGAGCTGCTGAGAATACTGAAGTTTAATTTAAGTTAGTTGAAGCCTAATTTATATTTTTATCATACCACAACGTTCTGGCGTGTAAATAGGTGATCCACAAGCGGATTGGCACGTTGGGAGCTTTATAGATCTGCTAACTTCAGACCACGGCACTATATGGCATTCCATTCCACATGCAGTCCATTAGAGTAAAACAAAGAGAAAATCAAGATAAATTCAGTCCTGTTTCGCAATAAAAGGAGAGAGACAGAGAAATAGAGAATGTTTGTTTCCATTTACTGTGACATTAAGTGACATTTCCCCAGGGGGGTGAGCGGTTCAGTCTGTGCCGGTTTATCACATTGAGGTCCTTTGCAGTGTGAAAACAAACGTGGCAGAATGTCATGCAGCAGATGACCAGAACGTTCCCCGGGGGCCGCCACTTCCTCTGAACCGGTCCACTTGGGGAATGCATGGTTCTCGGCTCGACCTGCGCTGGCCCAGGTCTCATTTGTCTGGATCCTATCGACCACATTGCTCTCTATAAACTATCTGTGTCTTTTTTTTAATAAAGCCTCCTGTCAGCAGCTAATAAACCGGTTTGTTCGAGAGTTATTCGCGACAAGTGGTCAGATCAGTCAAAAATAGAGCTGTCTGTCACTCTTTTCAAGGCTTGGTCGATGTCTTGATCGATCCGTCACGCGCAAGTGGAAGTGCATGGCATTATACAGCAGATCTGTCTTGGCTGTCTGACATTGGTCCTTCTCTGTCTTTTCCCCCCTCTGTCTCTCGGAGGGTTTATTCCTTTTTAATAATCTCTTCTCACCAGTGTGTCAGTACTATTCACTTATCTGCTGCCTGAGACCCCCAAGGCGACTGAAACATGGAGACATTTCAGATTCAGAGCCCCCTAAATCCAAGTCATCACTCCCTTGCCATAGATATGAAACAGACAGAGGACTTGAAATAGCAATGTGAAATGTGATATACCGAATATAAGTGCATATAAGGCTGTGGATGAGTCGGTATATATTTTTAACCAAATCACCTTTTTTTCCCTTTTTTTTCTTTCTCCTTTTTTTTTAGCTCATCCATGAAAATCCTGGCAGTTTCTTGCTCTATACCTATCTCTAGACTCCAGAGCAAAGTGTTTTACAACTAAATCAGGTCTTTAGACATAAAGTAGCATTCACGGGATCCAGTGTTTTCACATTTAGTTCTGTCTATATCTATACATGCTATATCTTGTCTGTCTGTCTGTCCCTCTCGAGAACTGTTTATCCGATTCCCTTCACACATGGTGGGTGTATTAATGATAAGCCAATGGAGTGCAGTGTTGGGTGTGTTGCTGTTTGGGGTACATACATGATACATCACTTCAGCCCTTTGTATACAAATCTTTTGAAAATAGCAGATCTACTCTATCTAAGCTCACAGCTTATAGATGGCTATTTTCAAATGGCCAAAATGTATATAGGGTTTAACCACTGACTAATATATATGTTTTGTAATAATAATCAAAAAGTAGCTAAAGTTTTCAAATAAAGGTAGTGGAGTAAAAGTACAAAATTTGGATCCGGGATATAGTGGAGTAGAAGTAAAAGTATTGGAAATTGGAAATACTCAAGTAAAGTACGAATATCAAAAATGTGTACTACACAGTAAATGTAAAATACGTTACACCACTGCTGTTACATATATTTTTACATTGTCGATAAAGATATCAAAGTCTTGCACTTCACAAGCACACACATTCACACATGAAACAGGATCCCTATGGAGCTAAAGGCTTTTTCTTTGTTCTGTCCAATGCTGACTGGTGATGAATGTCAAACAGTACGTAGTACAGTATATACACGGGTCACACTCAAACCACCTGCATGAACTTCATCATCAATGTCCTTCAATGCATCAAGAAGGCTTGTCTCTGATTGTTGTATACCATGGATAATTATGAAAGATATTCATTTTTGGTTTGTTTGGTTCGCACAAATTAATTACCTCCCGTAAATGTTTCATCAAAATCACATTCACAGAGATTTGTTTGTAAGACCTTCTGAATCCTCATCAACATCTCCAAAACGACTAAAGAGACAGAACAAAGCAAAAACGGGGAAATAAAGCACTAATTAATTTTGCTGGCAAAGTGGGAGATGAGTCACTTTTCCGTCCTCTGAATGTTTGAGCTTCAAAGCGATATCTGGATCAGGATCTGATCATGCGACTTTCTTCTAAATGTCAACAAGGAGCGTAGAAAGACTGCTTTTGATGGGAGCATCAACAGTGGGAAACCGGTGTCTATGAAATCTATGGAATGCATGAATGAAATCTTCTGTGAAGACATCTTCGTTTTAATGGCAACCAACCTTGAATTTGGCTTACACAACCGCACATCCGGCCCACGTCTGTGTTGTTATGCACAAGCTAATGGCATCCTATGAACTTTATGTGTCACGATTTAAAATACCGCTAGACAAAAACTGTTCCATCTTCGTCTCGGGGTCAGTGGGTCCCAATCCTCGACGAGTACTTTCTGTTTTTCTATCCCAGGTGGTTTTTCAAACAGTGTGACACATTTGGCCTTGCCTCGAGACGCGCCACAGCACACCAGTGTGCCTTGAGGCACACAATGTGTCATGGAATTAATTAAGCTCGGAATGGAATAAATAGCTCTATATGCTGATAGCCATCATTGCTATAGAGTTCAGTAACAGGGGTCTCCCCGTCCCTCCGGCTCTTTAGGAAACGAAAAATAAATGCTCAGGCAAGGATATGTCATCCGTTACGGAGAGTGAACTCATACAGCAGTGGTTTTCAACTAGTGGTATGGGGGCCACCAGTGGTGCTACTGTAAATGATGCAGAGTTGGTAACCAAATGGACCCTTATAGATCTTTAACTCTTGAGAAATTACAAATTATTGTTAAACATCTGCATTTATTTACAAGAAACGTTTGCCTGTTATCTCTGCTATGGTACCACATCAATACAGCATGGAATTGTGGACAACATTTTATCCAACGATAACAAAATATGGGTCCGAGAGGCTAAATCTCATCAAATGGTGGTATGTGGTTCAAACAGAATAATTGACCTTGATGTGAAAAGGGTTGAAAACCACTGTCATACAGCAGGGGTTCTCAACCCGTGGGTCGCGATCCCTCGGGGGGTCGCCAAATTATTTTAGGGGGTCCCTAAAATAGCGGTTGCGCGCTATGAGCTTGTAGATCTGCTATTTTTCAATAGCTAAATTATAACAATGCTTAAAACACCAAAAGGGGTTCCCGCTCAAAATGGTTTAAGGTTATTGTAGCAGTCAATTTATATTGGGGGTCGGGAGGGGGCGGGGCGGGTGTCCCGAGACATTGCCAAAGCATTTCCGGGGGTCCCCGGCCAAAAACGTTGAGAACCCCTGTCATACAGGATGCAGGATGAACAAGTGAAAATGGAAGTAACTAGAAAACGCTCTTACTGAAGAAACAGTGTTATGCTCTCACTATTGACCCAGAGACTATTTTGTTCTTGCCGCTGGGAGTACTATGTTACCAGACGCAGCTCCTCTAGTGCTGTTTGGTGAGCCAAGGTATAGGCGGGCTGCGGGTTATTTGTGCTAATGACGCTCCGTAGTAGCAACAGAAGACACTAAGGCCCTCATTTATCAATTGAGTGTAAAATCTGCCCCAAATTCGAGTGTAGGATTCGTAGTACACCCACGTCGGGTCGGCATTTACAAAGTGATCGCAGACAGCTGTTCCTTCCTAATTTCATTCCTAGCAGTGATAAATGTGACGGCTGAAATCAATCTGGCACGCCCTATGAAATCAAGCCTCGCCCTCGTTTTTGCGACATGAACAACTGCAATACGACCTGGAAACCATGGTTACAGGAAAAAAAAACTCGCTTGCCTAAGTTGCCTTGCTGCCCCCTCCCATACACACACACAGACGCACGCACGCACACGCAACTTGTTGTATCTTAAATAAATAAACCTGCATGAATTAAATAAAGCTGTAGGACTACCCTGTCTGTTTCTCCTCTCGCTTCGCTTCCCTTGCTGCCCGCCTCACCCCCCCCCGCACGCACGCACGCACATATCGCAATTTGCAAGCAACTGTCACTGTGTTGTTAGTTGTATATTAAATTATTAAAGTCTTTATTAATTTAATATACAACAAGATATATTAGTGAACGAAAACCTGAACCTGTGAACCATGAATTATATAACAAATAGGCGCGCGCACACACGCTGCTGTTTTGCAAGGTGCATCTCCTGTCCTGTCTGTCTCTCTCTATCACTGTGGTCCGTCCGTGACACCGTGACCAATTGACCATGCACGTTCGACAATTTAAATTGCCTCGCTGTCAACTGTCAATTATATGAATATTGCAGCCAAAACCGTAGCCTCATGTGGCACTGGACAGTGGTGGTGGTATGGTGGGCTGCAGGCTGGCTTAGCCTATACTATCTCCGATGCGTTCCCACTTGCGCTGGCACGGCACATTTGGCATTCGAGCGACGCGTCGGGTTTATTAAACGAGGAGGAGATTGCACATAGGCTACTGTAACTCCAGAAAGACATCGGCCTGCTGTAGATTCGGCTACAGTAGGCTACCCAAGTTGGGACTCTCCGCAGCTGCAGCGCTGCACTATAGCCTACTCTCCAACGTCCCATCATGGAAATATTTCAGCACAGACAGCCCAAATCCTCATATATATGCGCTCATCATGCAAAACACTGTTTAAATGGCTTACGCATCTAACTTTCAACATTGTTTTTAAATGCGCGATTTGAATTGCTTGCTTGTAAAGTTGGAAATCTCCTACTAATTTCATATGACACAAAGACACATCGTTGATGTATTCCTTTACTTTTTTTTCCTTTTTTACATTTAGCCCATATACATACCTATACAGTTTTATATAAACATTTTAGGAGTGAATACATATGTTCGATGCCTGTGACAGCCTCTCAGCTGGTCAAACAATGCTGCTCCGCTGTTCTACGACAGAAAAACAGGTGAGGACAAAGCGTACGACAGCTCCCGACCAGACGTGGTTTTTGTCTTGGCACAAGATCATTTTCAATCTTTGGCGCAAATCGTAAATGCCGAAAATTGCGGTAATTTCGGCATACACCCATATTTTGGCGTACGCACGGTTGATAAATGAGGGCCAAAGACAATTTATTGTCAACCATCAGCCACGGCAGAGGTTCATGCATATAGCTGCAGACATATAGTGGCAGACCTGTAACTTTTTCAAATCATATATTGTAGCCGATGACCAGATTATTGGGCAGTATTCCAAGTAGCCGATGACCAGATTATTGGACACTAATGGGCAGTATTCTAAGGGAGACAGAACCGAGGAGTCAATAGCTTTATATGTAATTATTGAGGGAGTAGTAGTGAAAGCAGAACACTTCTTTGTCATACTGATTCTTCTCCCCGTTTGAGTCATGTGACAATCTTCAGGGTCTCGACAGTCCTGACAGTACCGTTTTATGAAAGCAATTGCTTTCACGCCATATATCATCAATGCAACATCCAATCAGACCCAAATTGGAATCGCATGTTGAGGGACCTCAACAACAGTGTAAGCTCACAATGCATCTCATCGCGTCACATTGTGAGCTTGTAGATTGGCTATTTTCAAATGGCCGAAACATGAATAGGGCTGAAGTGGTGGTACTACTGTATGTTTTGTAATAATAATCAAAGTAACTAACTAGTAACTAAAGTTTTCGAATAAATGTCGTGGAGCAAAAGTACAATATTTGCCTCTGACATGTACTGCTTCCTTGTGTCTGCACCGTACGATTGACTTCATCCCTGGATAGGTAACCCGGCCTGGCGGAGATATGTGCTCTGAGGAGGGCACTTTTCTAGTTGCTGATTTATTTGATAGCAAATGCACTTAAAGATGGCTCACTATATTGCACATAAAATGTAATTGCTGTTAGCAATTCACTTTCTACATGCCTTTTTTTATTAGTAGCACATGCCAGTGCTATTTGTAAGTATGAAGTACATAGGCAATTTTCTGTGTGTGTGCGTGCGTGCGTGCGTGCGTGCGTGCGTGGACACGCGCGTCTGCGTGCGTGTGATATATTCAATAACACATACTGTCACATCACAACCCAGTTGTGATGTGACAATATAGCATGTGCTGGAGTGAGTTATTGCTTTCATAAAATGATTACCAAACATGGCAACATGATAGAAATCTTAGACAAGAACATATCTTGAAGATATGTACCAATTACAGCAGTCAAGAACAATTTAATTCAAATAATACTTCTTCAATAATTTGTGTCGGTCTCATTCTGCCTGTTGTCCTCTGCTGTGAAATGACACAAAATGTCACCAAACCACACCTGTTTGAAGATTTAAGCACTTATCTTAAACCATCTGTACTCAGTCCGCTCTTTTTTCCCCATTACACCAAACCTCTTGCCAATCTACAAGCTCCCAACGCGATGCTTGTAGATCAGCTAATTGTTGACAAATGCTTCCCCTAGAATAGGGATGCTAGGGTTCAGGTTAAAACTCCACCCTTGTTCTTTCACCAGTCATCGGATGGCTAATTTTGTTTGTTTAACAGCGTTAGTTAAACATAAAGTAATAGTTCTGCATTAGAATAAACCTTTTTTTGTCAAAAGTTTTTTTTTTTTTTTTTAAAGTTCTATTTTTTGATAGTAAACATTGCTATATAGAGTGTGTGTTCAGTAGCATCTCTCCAGCACAAAATAACATTTCCGGTAAAAAAATTGAGTTTTCCAGTACCAATTTGGTGTGCTTTTTATGTATTATTATTTTATGTTTCATCACTTCCAATTTCACTTGTTTATCCCCTATCCTGATTGCATTTTCTCGTTACTAAAGATCTGTCAAGACCGGCAGAACCGTGCCATTGAACAAACCTGCTATATCACAGATCACTATTGGAATATAGTGCTATTTAACCCTTATTTTAACCCACAAATATCACTTACACAACTTTTAACTGCATCTCAAAGCTACGTTTCCTCTGTTTAATGACCCCTAGACCTTTTTATAGAACAAATTGCTAAACTTCGCCTTATTTTATTTTTAAAAACATTTTAAAATACTTCAAATAGCGGATCTACATCGACACGTTGTGAGCTTGTACAGTAGATCGGCTATTTGAACTATTTCAAAATGTGTTTCAAAATAGTAAAGAAAACAAAACAAAAAACAAGGCAAAGACGATTAGGTAGAACGGGGAAGACACCAGCGTAATAGTGTCGTTTTTGTCCCCAAAGCCCACTGCGGTCGTGTCCCTGGTATATTCTCCCATTGGTCTTTTAGGCATAACCAAGTCCACATACGGTAATATATAATCACAAGGAAAACAGGTGAATGCAATCAACTGCCTGGTAGGATATATTCAAACCAGAAGTACTAGTGGTAGGATCGAACAGTGGTTCCCAAATGATTTTATTGAATATTGTTTTTCTTTCGTTCTCCCAAGCACCCCCAGTTTGCTATGGCTTAGGCCAGTGGGTCCCTCATAAAGTGTACACATTTATACACTGACCTGAGTGACCTGACCAGTGACCTGTAAGGGTCTGTTCAATAATTTAGCTTGGGGCCCCCTGGAATCCCTTAGTAATGGACACCACTTTGATTACCTTGGTGTTCTTGCTTACTGTAAATCGCTCTGGATTAAGAGCGTCTGCTAAATGCCTAAATTGTAAATTGATTTTAAGCTGTTTCATCAATGGCCTTACGTTCCTCAGGGAATTTAAAGGCCTAAGTAAGTAGAGTATCCTAGAGAATAGAAAACCATTGGCACCAGATGTCCAAAGGACCAGGGTTGGTCCGCTGCTTTATGCCGGCTGAGCCCGACCCTGTGGAAAGTTGAGCAGTTTCCACATCACTACACTGTGCAGCGAGGCTACAACTCCCCAGAGCATGTTCTTCCCAACCCAGCGCCGCATTCCAGCCTGAACTGTTGTCAGTTGAGTCTAAAAATGGCCTAGAAGCTCACCGCTGCTTCAATGTTGGATCAAGATGTACTACATCTGCTTGTCATGGACACCTTGAAATAACTCCCTCCCTGCAGTTAAGCTGTGAAACTCTGCCTTGCGGGTATCTATTGATCTCTTAATAAAGTTATAATTAATGAGAACATGAAAAGCAGTGTATTATAGACCGTTTCACGATTGTGGCCAAACAGGCCATTATGTTGTTCTCTCCGAAATTGTGATCGGCATCAGGCGGAAGAATCTGACGTCGGTCAGGCATTGCTTTTCACACTTAACATAAACAAGTGGGTCTAACTATAGTGTAGCAGTGTTTTGTGAATAATTAAGGCTGTCTAGTGTCTGCTTAAACCTTTATTTTACATGGAGGGCTCTTTCTGTCATCTCGTGGCAATTGTTATTTCAAGAGATGTATTTATCTCTAGAAAGCTAAAGATTGCATAAAGTCTAAAAGATTACAGTCATCACTTTTGCAACCAGATTATTATCCTAGTCCATGTCTTTTTCTTTTTTATAATGAAGTGCCACTGCGTTCAAGGATATGGCTGTCAATGCATCTTCGGTGATAATAAGTGAGTGAGAGCGTAGGGAGTGATCATCTGTTCCCCAACCACGGAGATCTCATGGGGACGTCAGATAAATGGCTGCTGGTGTATTGGGTGCCTTTCACAGTCGACAACGCACCCGCTTTATCTATTTCCTGCTCCAGTGGAGAGTAGACCATCACTTCGCGAGGAGAGAGTTCTGCATGTCTCTATACCAGTGCTTCCCAAACAATGGGTCGGGACCCATTTTTGGATCAAGCGCCCATTTTTTATCGATCGTGACTAAACATTCCTACACTTTTTTTTAATATATATGTATAATTTCAGAAATGTACAAATGTTGAAATTGTGAAAATGGTGAGTGTCGTGAGCTAATACAGTAGATCTGCTATTTGTAGCATTTGTATTGTTTCTTAAATAGGGCATAAGTGGTTACGTAATTAATTTGTGTACGTTTTGGGTCCCGGAGACGGCGGAGAGACACCAAATGTATCTTTTGGGTCTTATGCTGAAAGGTGTGAGAACCACTGATTTGTAGGCCACGCACGCACGCACGCACGCACGCACGCACGCACGCACGCACGCACGCACGCACGCACGCACGCACGCACGCGCGCGCGCGCGCGCGCGCGCGCGCGCGCGCACGCACGCACAGGCACAGGCACAGGCACAGGCACAGGCACAGGCACACGCACACACACAGAGCTTGCATTTGTCCCCTAGTAAAAATGGAAGATGTTTGGGTTCGAACATTTAACTTTAATTATACAATGAACAAGCGCACAGGATATTTAAATTATACTTTATTTTTTCCCCCAGGTCAGGTTAAGTGTGGAAAACAACATGGAAATAATGACATTCCGTTCATTTCATCCAGTTTCTTTTCCAAATGAATGGAAACCCCACGCATATACTAAGTCTCACTACCAATGCGAAATTAAGTCTGCGTTGGCCCCTCGGATGCCTGCGCCTGGGTGGGTCGGGTGGCTGCATGGCTGGGTGTGCGTGCGTGCTTGCGTGGGGGGGTGGACGGGAGGTAAATTGATCCCAGGTTTTGATGGATGAATCCCACATCGCTCAAGGGGGCTCAATCACCCGCCGTCGCTCTGAAGAGCCTTGAGACGTGCTGTTTAGCATTCAGGAAGCATTCTCTGACGGAGAAGAACTACAGAGAGAAAATAGAGAGAGTGCAGTTAATCTCTGCGGGTCCCCATGGTAACACGTATACACAGCCCTATCCGAAAGCCAGACAAAAGGCACAGTGAGCGCCCGGGGCGCAGATACTTTTGTCCCCAAACCCAAACCGGGGAGAAATGCCTTCTGCTTTCCTAATTGCCCCACGGTCTTCAACCGCAGGCGTCTTGGACGATCAAACGCTCCTTTCTCGCCGCTTCCTTTGTTAACTCATTTGTATTGAAGTACTATGCAACCAGTCAACAGGCTGTTCTCCTGCTTGACTCTGGCAGTCATAGACCAATTATTTGTTTACAATCTTCTTCCCCCAGCCTAGTATAGGGACTTTTAAAAGCATGATGTAAGGTCCTTTTCACTCCTATAGGTTCACGGAACCTATGAACCTACTGAGACCTATATTGAGTTACTTTCAGGGCCACTCGTTTTAGTTCACTCGACCTCCCGTGAACGAGGCTTGCGAGCCTTAGGCGAGTGAGTTTGCGAACAGCCGATGGCCTCGCTCCTTCCACTGATCTCAGTCCGTCACAGCCATGGGGGGGTGGGGTTTTGAAAACAACTGGTTTGGGAATCACATACACATGAAATAAACCATGGGAGTAGACCCTATAGGCCTATAGTATTGAGTATTTCAAGAGAGGTCACATGTTCTACTGTAACCCTTCTTCCTCTGCACTGGTACAAATACTGCAGCCAAAAAGGTTGAAGGAAAGCATTTTTACACATGAGTACCGTGACTGACTGTAAGGTATTTTCCATTAGGCCTACATCTTATGATCAGTCAGGTTTTTATTTATTTGCAACCTGCCTGCGCATGCATGCCTGCTGTGTGATGTCAGTGTGACATGGTGTGATAAGGGCTCTATTTGCACATGGACTACTGGGATGCCTATGACGGATGCCTGTTCAGGATGATTCTTGTACATATTGGACTTGCATTGTTGATTCGCTGTATATTAACTTTGTTAATACCCAGATGCCCACCGCTGTAGATCAGCTGTCAGTCTACATATATCAGCCTCATATCCACCACTTACATATAATAATAGAATATACATTATTGTCAACTCTGTCAGACCCAGTGCAGAAGGCCTGATCCAAAATGCATTAAAAATATTGTATCTTTATTATTATCTCTCTTCTCTTCTCTTATCTGTACCTATCCAGTGCTTCAGGCTTACTGCAGTAGCTGTTGCTACGACACCTGAATTTCCTCACGGCGATCAATAAAGGTCTATCTCCCTTCTCCCTGCTTAATTTGATCAGTTGTTGGAGGGTGGTGCTAAGCCTCCAACCCCCCCCCCCCCCCCCCACCCGGCCTCCTTAGTGGAGCCACACTTCTCTGTGCTGGGGAGGTGTGTGCGGGTGGGGGTTCGTTGCCGTTTCCGCTTATTATAAGTGACTTTGGCCTTGTTTTTCTGTAAAGTTGCTTTTCTGTTTTTATTTTGGAAGGGGGGCTTAATTGTGCTTATGTGGGCTTGCTGTCTATAATGTTGTTTGTCACAAACCCCCAGATTATTATTTGAGTGCAGATGCTCATTTGAAAACCAATTGTACCCGGGTCTGCCATACAAGATTTACCGTATGTTTTTAAAATGTGGCAGTGGCTCAGGGGTAGAGTGGCCGGAGGGGAACCGCGACGTTCCCAGTTTGATCCCGGGCTCCAGAGTTAGTGTCGCAGTGTCCTTGAGCAAGACGCTGAACCCCAATGTGCAGGTTGGTGCCTTGCATGGTTTCCTCCGCCATCGGTGTATGAATGTAATGCACAATGTACGTAAAGCGCTTTGGACAAAAGTGCTATATAAGCGCACCATTTACCAATTTAAACATACTTGGAATTTTTCACATTTTTTTTAAATGCACCATCACAGTGCATCACATTGCAGCACATTGTGAACTTGTAGATCTGAAAATTATCTATAAATAAATAGCCTACATAGGCGTTAAAGTGGTTCAGCTGATTTTGATATTATATATATATAATGTTTCTGTGTGATCACGCAACCTACAGTAGACTTCGCTCCTTTTTTGGGCTTGTTTTCCTGGCAACACCAGGGTTCAGAGTTGCAGTGATCCCTGCCAGGCTTAGGAGAAGCACACGCCTCTGCTGTCAGCCAGCCGAGTCAGTATTGATGCTGCCGGGGTGATGCAGCCCTGCGACCTGTTTGATCCCCCTCTAATGCACTGGGCACCCCGGGCTGTTTACCTGAGTTATGCTCCATTTATGCTCCGTCGTACAGCTCCGTACAGACACGTGCCCCAAAATGGCCGATGTACAAGCTCACAGCAGTGCGCGTTGCAGGCTTGTGGATCGGCAGTGTTTTCCATGCGGCACCGGTGTACAATCGAGTACACATCATCAGGCTTATAGCTTCTGTCATGTTTATAAGTCTCTCTCTCTCCGGAAGCTATTGTGGAACGCTGGAAATTGTGGCTGCAGGCACTTTAGAAGATGTGTGTGTGTGTGTGTGTGTTGAGGAGAGAGAGAGAGAGAGAGAGAAGAGAGAGAGAGAGAGAGAGAGAGAGAGAGAGAGAGAGATGAGAGAGAGAGAGAGAGAGAGAAGAGAGAGAGAGAGAGAGAGAGAGAGAGAGAGAGAGAGAGAGAGAGAGAGAGAGAGAGAGAGAGAGAGAGAGAGAGAGAGAGAGAGAGAGAGAGAGAGAGAGAGAGAGAGAGAGAGAGAGAGAGAAAAAATGGTGGACGTGGATATAATCCTGTGTGCAGTGAGTTGTGTATATCTTACTGTGGCTGTGTCGGACTCGGTTAGCAGACCATTTTCATGACAAAGTCAGTCTGTCTGTATGTTGGCATGCTTCATTGGCCACGCATCCCTGTGTGAGTTCATGGATGTGCACGTTTTTCCATGAGGAAGTTAAGCCTGATTGACTGAATTTGTTGCATGCCAGCCCAGCGTCACACACTGAAAATAACTGACCATGGTTATTTACGGTAAGTAATAAGTGTAAGCGCCCTCGATGATAAAGAATGAAAGTGGATGGTCTCAACGGGTGTTTTTATTTTTCCTTTTGCAGCATGGATCGAACACCGTGAAAACTATGAAAATAGAAAATAAATACTCTTACAAACATTTCATAGTTCATACAACAATAAAAGTAGTGCATTTAAATCAATCACCTAGTAGGCTACAATTCAACAATAAAATAGTTAATTTATAGTTGATTATAATGCAGTGATTCAGTAGAACATTTCAATAAACAAGAATAAATGCATCATGCCAAACCAAAACAATCAAACCAAAATACAATTAAGCCCAACGTAAATCATGAAAGAGAACCAAAACAAAACAAAGAAACAATATGTACCTCACTCCGCCATAATCGAGGGGCTAAGGGTTAGGTAGAAAACGCCTTGGACTTCAAACACCATTGGATAACATGCAGGCACTTGGCACAGTCACAGGCTCACAGCAAAGCAGGCACTGTGTGGACAATATGAGCAGCTTCACTTAAAAAGTGTACCATGCTACGCAACATCTTGCAGTGTAACATTGCATCAACTGGGTAAGAACATAAACACTGCAAACAAGAAACCATCTCATACCGTCTGGCGCTGCTATTTTCAAACACGCTGTGCTGTGTGACTGCCTCTCTCCCCTGCGTCACTCTGTCTGTGTGTGAATGGGGCTGGGTGAGTGAAGCGAGCAGGAATATGTGTGTGCCGGTGCGGTAACAGGACGTTTCAAAATAAGGTAAGACGAACATACAGAAAGTGTCTGCGACAGTTACACTCCCCCCAATCATGTTACCCAGGACCAATCCTTCAGAATTAAACATAACATGATTCACAACATATCAGTTAGGTTTGTGAGAACCAGTTTTTTAATTAGCCTTTTGGTGACAGAAGGTTTAGGGGAAATAACCATGACTCCCAGCTCTTCAAGGGAGCTGTTGCAGTGGGCATGGGTGGGGTCAGTGATTTTTCCTACCGCCTCCGGTATGATGCCCTTGGTCTCTAGACCCTTCGTGTGTAGGTCCTGGTTCTGTTTCTCCAGGGTCTGCTTCGTGTCCAGTAGGTGGTCGAGTTCTTGTTTCAGCTGTTCCTCAGAAGAACGCAGAACTGACACCTGCTGAGTCTGTGTTTTCAGGTCGTTCTGACTCAGGCTTCGCTTCTGAATCTCCTGCTCCAGCCGCAAGTTCAGGTTTGTCGCTTCCTCAGAGAGCATGTCCTTGTTTGCCTTCAGCTTATCCAGCTTTTCCTGGGACTGCTTGTAGTCACTGTCCAGCATGGAGTAGTCTTTCTGTAGCTGCAGCAGCTCGCTCTTCACCTGCAGATTGGAGTTGTGCTCCTCCTGAAGGCTGCGCTCCACCTCTTTCAAGGCTCCGGACTTGGCTGCCACAATGGACTGGTAAGTCTTGTTTTCATCAGCTAGCTTGGCTTTGGTGGCCCGGTGTCCTGCCTCCTCCTGTTCCAGACTCTGCTGGAGGGTCTTCAGCTTAAATGTCAGGTCGATCTCCTGATTGATCTGCTCCCGGTCAAGGTCAGTGAGTTTCTTTTGTAGTTGCTTGTTCTCAGCGTGGGCCTTGGAGAGAGAGGTCTTCACATCCTTCACCTCCGCTTCCAGATCTGAGATGCATCCCTGTAGGTCAGTGATGGTCTCTGTCCCCAGGCTGAGGTCATCATGTCTCTCAGTCTCTACATGGCTTGCTTTAGACTTTAACTCAGTCAGACACTCGTGGTTCCCTGGTCGATCAAGGTGTGGACTTGAACCGACTATACTCCACCCCAGTACAGTTCTCTGAGCGAAGGGGTCGTTATCGTCTCCGGTGATTACCTCGAGAGGTGCCAATGCTATTGGGCAGTCGTTTCCGATCAGGAGACCAACTTCACAGTCTTGTAGTGGAGGCAGCTTGGTTGCAAGTTGTTTTAGATGAGGCCATTGTAAAGCAGTGTTCTTGGTGGGGATATATGACTTATTTACAGGGATCAAGTTGTGGGTGTAGGCATTGTGTAGTTGAATGTGCTTGTCAGAATGCATACCTCTGACTTGCAGTCCTCGGACACTCTTACTTGCAGTGACTGTGTTGATGGCCGTCATGGTGCTAAGTTTCAACTGCACAGGCTGGGTTTTTACCTTTATCTCTTCAAGGAGGTCTTCTAACACGAAGGTAGAGTCACTCTGTGTGTCGAGTAGAGCATACGTTAGAATTTCTCTCCGTGGCTCCTCTGAAGATGACAGGAAGACTGGTACAATGCTTGAGGTGGCGGAAGCTCGTTGGAACAGTGTGTGTGCCATGGCAGTATGGACTTCCTGATCTGCATAGTCGTCTGTGGAAGTGGACTGATTTGACGTTTCTCCCCCCGGTCGGTTCTCTCGGTTGACATGCAGGCAGGTCGGATGTTGTCGGTTACATACTCTACAGGTATGTCTCTTCTGGCATTGTTTACTACAGTGTCCTTTCCTTAGGCACCCGAAGCAGAGATGATTTTCAAAAATATACGCCTTCTTGTCTTCGATCGGTTTATTTGCGAATATGGGGCAGGTAGCGATACCGTGTGCTTCCTGGGTACAGATGGGGCAGGTGAATGAAGGTTTGGAGTCATTGTTCTGGGTACTGGTGTGGAATGCCCTGGCTTTTCTTGATGTTTTATCGTCTGTAGACCTGTGGTGTAGTAGAAAAGGAGAGGCAATAGGGTTGCAAACTATGTTTGCTTCTGTCTGGATGTATTTTGCAAAACATGGGAAGTTTGGGTAATCCCCAGATTTGTCCAGTTCCTTCACTACTACCCTGCTCCACCCACGCACAATCCACTCTGGTAGTTTTTGGAGAATTCTATGGTTCTCCTCACAGTCATTCAAGATAGATAGGCCTTTGATGTGTGGCATTGCTTCAACACAACTTTGCAAGAAGTCTGAAAAGTCTCTGAGGGCAAAAGGATCCTTCGAGTCAATGTTGGGCCACTTCATTAATTTATCACGGAAGGCCTTTTGCAAAATGAACGAGTTTCCGTATCTTTCTTGTAAAACCCTCCAAGCTCCCTGGTACGCATCCTCAGAGTTTCTATAAAAGAAGCCTTCCACAGCCCTGAGGGCTTCCCCAGCTAAATAGTGTTTCAAATAAAACATCTTTTCGCTTGCAGGTATTGGCTGTCGATCTATTAGTGCCATGAAAGACATTCTCCAGTCCACAAACTCCAATGGCTCACCAGAAAACATTGTTGGCTCTGGGGTGGGGAGGCGATTTATGCTCAGTGAGCTTATGAGTGATTGTGTCAGACAGTTTGTATCCAATGTAGCCGATGTTTTAATGAGTGTTTGTGATGTTATCGGCTTCGGATTTGAAGTTGATTGAGGACCTGTGATGTTTAGAGGAGCAGAGGGTGGGTTATTGCATTGTTCAGATTCTTCTTCAAATAGTTTATAAACTTGAACCCGTGCTGCTGCTACTCGGATGTCCTTTTGTGCCTTAAGTTCCTGTAGCTTTATCGTTTCCCCTTGTATTTTGGTTTGTTGGCTATGAATCTCCTGCAAGGCCTTGGCCTTTTCTTGTTGGGCAGCGAGATCTGCCTCTGCGTCTGCTCGTTTCCGGGAGGCCTTGGAGGAGGCATTAGAGTTGCGGCTAGAGGTCGATTTTATATCATCGCCGTTTACTATGGAAGTGGCTAGGTGCAATGGCTGGGTTCCACGGGAGTGTGTGCGGTTTTCCGCTTCATCTGCTGCATCTGAGATAACGGTTTCTGTGTTGGTGTTTCCGAAAATTGAGCCATATTCCTCCTTATTTAAGGTTGACCTGACACGTATTTTCGCAAGCTGTTCATTGAATGGTTGGTTAATAGTATGCAGGTATTTATCCACGATTTCACAAATTTCGGGGGTGATTGTGACACAGGCGTCCATTTTCTTCACAATGTCTGAATTAGGGGTGCAGTTGCGTTGGATTAATTCATAAGATTCACTGATTGCATTGTGTTGTTTCTGGATGGTTCGTTTAATGTCGTGAAGGTCTTCCGCTGCACAAAATGATTTTAGTGCCGTTCGTATATTCTTTGCTGATTGGGCCCAGGTGGTATAAGCTTTGGTAAATGCCTTTCCATGTTTATTTGCATTCTCATCCTGCATCATCTGGCCTTTCTCTGTTGGGGTTTTTGACCGGGTGCTTAATTTGGCCTGATGTGCATTGGCTGATGTCTCTCCAGTTTCAGTAGTATCCAGTGTGTTGCGTGTTGACTCTTCTGTATTTATGGGCTGCTGCATGTTGCCCGCCGTCTCAGGGGTTGACATTTATACGGAGTTTTAGAGGTTGTTTGATCACTGACACTTCACAGGGTTCTTTTTTGGTCTGTGTGTAACATTCCGAGTATATACACACATACACACAACGTAACACGAAGCAGCTCCACAGACGTGTACAAACCTTTAATCCCAAAGGAAGGATATCAAACAACCATTTCAACACAAAGATACCCAAAATGTCCCCTTTAGTCATTCAAAAATGCATGCAGCTTAATATTCTCAGTTTGAGACAATACCTTGGCCAGTGAAGCAAACCTTTAAATCCCTTCACAAGGAAAACTCTTAAGTTTTCTCTCACATTTTTTTTGTTCTTTTTACATTTTTTTTTGTTTTTTATTTATTTTGTATTGGTGTGTGTATTGTCCCGTTGCAGCTTTCAAGCTCATCAGTCCAAAATATATAGGCTACCTATAATAAGTAGTTCTCTCAGTGTATGGATTACTGTGATGTTGACGACGTGTGACAAACTTGGTAATGAACTGGTGACTTGGTGAGGAACTGGGTGACTGTAGATGAGATGGGTAGACGTTGAGTTGTCTCCAGCGATGAGTTTTCACTGTAAGCGCCCTCGATGATAAAGAATGAAAGTGGATGGTCTCAACGGGTGTTTTTATTTTTCCTTTTGCAGCATGGATCGAACACCGTGAAAATAGAAAATAAATACTCTTACAAACATTTCATAGTTCATACAACAATAAAAGTAGTGCATTTAAATCAATCACCTAGTAGGCTACAATTCAACAATAAAATAGTTAATTTATAGTTGATTATAATGCAGTGATTCAGTAGAACATTTCAATAAACAAGAATAAATGCATCATGCCAAACCAAAACAATCAAACCAAAATACAATTAAGCCCAACGTAAATCATGAAAGAGAACCAAAACAAAACAAAGAAACAATATGTACCTCACTCCGCCATAATCGAGGGGCTAAGGGTTAGGTAGAAAACGCCTTGGACTTCAAACACCATTGGATAACATGCAGGCACTTGGCACAGTCACAGCAAAGCAGGCACTGTGTGGACAATATGAGCAGCTTCACTTAAAAAGTGTACCATGCTACGCAACATCTTGCAGTGTAACATTGCATCAACTGGGTAAGAACATAAACACTGCAAACAAGAAACCATCTCATACCGTCTGGCGCTGCTATTTTCAAACACGCTGTGCTGTGTGACTGCCTCTCTCCCCTGCGTCACTCTGTCTGTGTGTGAATGGGGCTGGGTGAGTGAAGCGAGCAGGAATATGTGTGTGCCGGTGCGGTAACAGGACGTTTCAAAATAAGGTAAGACGAACATACAGAAAGTGTCAAAATAAAGGTATCCCAAAAAGCAACGTAAATTAACTTCAAACCAAGAAATAATAGAAGTTAAAACCAGCAAGTGTCTGCGACAGTTACAATAAGAGTGAGGTGATTCGCAATGGGAGCTCACCGAGTGATTAGAACTTGAAATAACAGATCTGCAAGCTCACAAGATGATAGCCTCACAAGTAACGTGTGTGTGTGTGTGTGTGTGTGTCTGTCTGTCTGTCTGTCTGTCTGTCTGTCTGTCTGTCTGTCTGTCTGTCTGTCTGTCTGTCTGTCTGTCTGTCTGACTGACTGACTGACTGATACTTGCTTTAGTAGTGCAACAATGAAATACCAACCACTTGCACATGGCATCTCTGCATGTGGGTATAATTGCAATGCTGTTTTGATATTTGACACCTTGGGTCATGTCAATAAGATGTGTGTGCGAGGACTACAAATTGTCGAACTGGCCTAAAAAAAATCATATTGTTCTCTGTCTGTAAATTGTTCTCTGTCTGGAAAAGACACTGTCACCATTATCCATACCTGATACCTGATACCTGGTAGTCTGCCTCTGTCCAGCTGTGATCCTGATTTTGCATTGCATTTTGAATTCATGTCTTTAATCGAAAACCCAAATAAAGAAACTAAAGTGTGTTTGTGCGTGCATGTGCACGCATGCGTGTGTGTGTGTGTTTGTGTGTGTGTGCGTGCGTGCGTGCGTGCGTGTGTGCGTGCGCTCATGGGAGCAGGGGGAGTGAAGGGTGCGTACAGTGGTGCAGGTGCTGCTAATTTCCCGCTGGGTGGACTTGGAGCCCAGTCTGGACCCCAGAGTCCGATGTCATTACGGCCGGTTTGTTTAACAGCTAGTGGCCAGAGCTAACCATCCGTGAACATAATGGCTATGTAGCCATGTACACATTGAACAGGTGACAATGTTTCTGCTATACTGCTACATGTTTGCAAAATTATTACCAGAAATGGAATCCTGTGACTCTCAGAATCCACATGTGGCTTCATGAGGATCCTCATTCTTCAACTCTGCGACCAAAATGTGGAATGCCCTGACACCATCCATTAACTAAAAGATCACATGGTTTCTTTCAAAATGGACAAACATCTATCAGGAGACCACAACAAGGGCAGGCAGATATAAATCCCCATTGAAAGGAGGTGTCTGCATTCACTGCCACCACGGTTTTCCTTTTCCTCCTTTGTACATATAGTGTTTTGTATTTGTTGAGGACATGTACGTCTTATGAGGGCCAGCGGGTTTCCGCGCCCGACTATCAACTCCGCCTCCTCGCTCGTCACCCTCGGCCCCTATGTCGTGACGTCACAGCGACGTCATCGGTTCTGTTGCTGGTTAGGCGACCCTCATAGCGACGCCAACCGACGCGCCGTGGTTCTGGTCGGTTCTGTAGCTGCCTCTGCGACATAGGGAGCCAGGTTGACGACATCGTCAATGCTGGGAGCGGATTTGGCCCCTCCTGCGTCTTCTTGTGTTCATTACTTGCGCAAGCAGAGCGTGCAAGTAATGTTGTATCGGTGCTCCGATGCGTATGTCCGTGGCTGCATATGACGCAATGATTAATTTGTGCTTGATATGGCATTGGTTTGAGTTTACATACATGTGTACATAGGGGCATTTCCTTTAATCCACCCGACACTGAAACATATCTTTATTACGTCTTTATTACGTCACCATTGAGTTATACCCTGTCATTGGTACATATCTTCATTACGTCATACGCAGCCACGGCATACGCATAAAACGACTCAAGTAACCACAGTATACTACTTTTCAACTTACAAATTACATATATACAACTTACATACATGTATATATGTAATCTGAAACCTACCTTTATTACGTCACGATCAAAAGCCAGTTAGAACCCCTCACTCACCCGTATTAATTACGTCTTAATTACGTATTAATTACGTCACCATCGAGAGCCAGTTATACCCTGGCATTGGTACATATCATTTAAATGTTTTACAGAGAGGCTGAGATTTGAGAGTCCGTAGCAGTCGACAGACTCGACAGTACTTGCGCGCTCTGCTTGCGCACTATGCAACACGCAAGTAAGCACTCGACAGAGTGCAGTTCTATTTTTTTATGCTATGCTGATGGTTTGAATACATGACTACTTTTATGCGTTATCCTCTTAGCCTAAATGTCTGACACGTGCTGCTTACATTTTTGTATTTTTTATTTATTTTTTTGCTTATAAGTTCAATGTTTTTTCTAGGGCACGGTGGCACAGTCGGTAGTGCTGTCGCCTCACAGCTAGAAGGTCCTGTGTTCAATTCCCGCTGGGGACGCTGTGGGTGCTGTGGGCGTGTTCTCTTCTCTGCGTCATCAGTGCCCATACCATACCCGAGTCGGGGTTGGCGAAAGGGGCGAACTGTGTGGAGTTTGTATGTTACCCTCACAAAAAACATGCAGCAATCCTTGTCTCTAAACTACCTCCCCCTGGCCAGCCAGGGCGCCTGATGGAGGAGAAAGGAACTGGTCGCAATAATGTATTCCTTCCACGCGCTACATCCAACTGGGGAAACTCCCCCCGTCAGGTGAAAAGAAGTGGCCACCCCAGGTTGGCAGAGGAAGTCTATAGCGCCCAGGATTACATTAGATAATTGATACTGGGTGAAAAAATGGGTTGCAAAATTGTGGGCTAAAAATATTTATTTAAAAAATATATATACGTTTTTGAGGGGCGCTAGCACCTCCTATGCCCAACTTTGTGTTTGTGTGTGCCAAATTGGTGGTCTTGTACTCAAAATGGGGATCTTCATTGGACCCAATAACCTGGCATCGGTTGGTTGATGTGCATTGGCTGGTTGGCAGTCAACCTCCCACACCAACCAAGGGAAATCATTGTGGCTGAGGCTGTTCTGTTGCACAGGGAGACGAGCTATATAAAGTCCATGTCTAACAAGTTGTTTTTCAAGGAGATGAAGGGGAGGCATGGGAGGAGAGGAGGCTGGAGGATGCATTAGAAGAAGAAATTTAGCATTGAAAGAAGGTTAGCAAAGACCAAATGAGAACGATGAACAAACATGCCTATAGGCCCTAGGTGCTTGTCTATAGGTACCTTTATTGTGCATTTATGTATTTCCTGTCTTCCTTAGTTGTTGCTGCCTAGTCTCGCAGAGCCAGACAACCATTCCACAATTTCCGAAGTCAATGCAAGACGAGAATTGTGCGAACGGGCGCGGCGCGACCTGGTGCGGTACAAACGGGACGAACCAAGGCGAATATCAGGTCCAATTCCTCATGGGGCAGAGACCCCTGGTCCAATTCCTCATGGGGGCCGAAGCCCCCTGGCCCCCACAGACTCTACGTCACTGCCAACGACACCTCCCGAAATCTGAGGCAGGAAGCTGTCATCTGTTTGTCATTTCCGTTCACGAAAATATATTTTCCATTTCTGCTAAGCAGCAAGCTATATATGCTTTGATGATTTTGATTTATATTAGGATACATTTGCGCGACTGTAAAGACGAAACGGAAGTAGGGAGGTGGCTTCACATCTGCTTTATCGCTTGACACTCAACAAGTTCTCCAAAATGTATGACCAGGAGCATTTGAAAATCGTGGGAGGCAACAGTCTGGCCGGGGGCACACGTTAATCCGTCATCCCGTTAAGCCGACTACGTGGCTGCTTAAGACTGACCCGTGGCTTCCACGTGCGGTTAGGGTTAGGTTTTGGGGATAGGTGTCGACTTATTAGCGGCGGTGGCTCAGGGGTAGAGTGTCCTTGAGCAAGACTCTGAACCCCTAATTGCTCCTGATGTGCTGGTTGGTGCCTTGCATGGTTTCCGCCGCCATCGGTGTATGAATGTGCGTGTGAATGTAATGCACGATCTATGTAAAGCGCCTTGGATAAAGACGCTATATAAATGCACCATTTACCATTGGTAGTCGGACTAACCCTATGCACACAGTTTGGCAACTCTAGTTGCTACCTGTACCTGTATACCTGTATATGTATTGCATGTCTCACCAGTCTCCAATTGCAATATAGTTCACCTGTGTGAGTGTGTGTTCAGTTTGGGCCAATCATGTGTTGAATGATACGTACTGTAGCTTGCGAGATTAGATCAGGAAGAATACACTCGAGGCTACACACATGCACTTTACCAGTGGATGTATACAGTGTTATGCAAGACTCCATATGGCCAATTGAGCATGTTATTTACAAGTCTGTATTCATTCCGCATTCCTTCTGCGTATGCGTCCCTGGTTTGTTGTTATGCACTGTTTTCTCCCACCACCAATCCAGCACCACCAGAGCTCTGTATTAGTTTCCCATGGGGGTGTTGCTATTGTATATCTATATCCCTGCTCTTAATGGTTAATGATGGCTGTCTAATTGTGCTGAGCAGGGAGAAGAAAATGTAGAGCCTGAACACCAACATAAAATATAAATATTATATCCACACTTCTATAATAAAATATTGGTTTAATCGGAGTTATCTGACCGAATTGTAGCTGATTCCCCTAAAATGTCCACATCATGCCAAGAATGATGCAAAAAACACAATGATTGATGAATGGTGATCATGATAATGTATTTTTGTACGTTTGGGTCTCGGGAGTATCTATACCTATACAACATTGTCTTTGAATGCAATACAATCGAAGCGGGGTCATGCCCATGTTGCCTCAGCCCATAAGCTTCCAAAAAAGTAAACAAATACTCAACTCAAGTAAAGTATCAACAAGGTACGTACTTTATGTACAGTACTCGGATTATATTCAGGAACAGCTACCAAGTGCTCTGATCAGCGCCCTCTAAAAGCGGCCGCTACGCAGTCATGTTTTGGTCATTTCTCATAGTATTTAATGTAGTCCCTTTTCTTTTTTAATAGGCAGCTAGTGTGAACGTACCCTAAGACGGACAAAAAAACATGCAAAGAACCTTAATTCTCTATAACCCACAATCCACAAACATCTCTCTCAACAGAAATTACGTCTCAAAACAGAATTCCTTCAGCTTCATAGAATGAGGCTGAAGGAATTGGTTGTTTCTCATCAGGAACGGGAGCCAAATATAACGACCGCACACAAGCTCAGCATTCCCCTCCATTGTGTATTGTTCACTTCACCAGCAGAGCAGAACCACACAATGTGACTGTGTGATTGTAGACCAACGTACTGTACCACCAGGTATTTTATCTCACGTATGCCTCCTGCAGACAAAGCCTGCCCTCTGCGGGGTTCCACCCGCGTTGCCAGGATGAAGCTCGGGACGAACTGTAAGCTGCAGCTGAGAGCTCAATAGTGAGAGTGAGGCGGAGAAGAAGCCCTCTTGCTCTCTGTGGAGAAGACATACTTGGCCGTGTCCACATGTTCAGCGGAGAGGTGATCTATCTAGGTTTGTGACTTAACGGGCTGTGGAACACTCCATCTGGGTCTATTGTACATGAAAAGCCTAGCGCTGCCGTGTGTATCGGCGCTTGGCAGACGGGCTCTGTATTCTCCTGAGCTGGATCGCTGTCTTGTCACAGAGAGCCAGCTAGCCATGTTGGCCAGCTGGTCGGGATGCTCTGAGCCCCACCTGGAGCAGAGGAAGAAAACAAACTGGATTAGGACGAAAGCGGATCTGCAGGGACAGGTGATACTTATGGAGCTACACGGGGTCTGCCAGCATCCTTGTGTCTGACAAGGATGCAGCCACGTTCAGAAACTGTGAGAGATCAGAAATAACATATTGCTGTTTGTTTATGTTTTGCTTTTCACCGCAAGTCGTCTAGAAGGGGTTATGATTGTCTATCTGTTGTCTGTTCTTTTTGTCTGTTTGTGTGTCCAGAGCAAATCCCAGAAACCACATTTTATTTCTTTTTTTTGTCAGGTGAAAACCTGACCTATAACAGGCCCGTTTTTAATAGTGATCTAGTCTACCTAGTTTTCATCAGTCATCATCATCATCCTCATGCTGCCTAAGCCAATGGGAGTCTGACCCCATACCCTCAAACGCCACCTAAGCCAATGGGAGTCTGACCCATACTCTGAACTGCAGCCAGAAATGCCGCCAGCCAATCGCGTAGTTTCATTGCCTGCCTCCGAAGCTATGACACATACACACCGTGGAAGAGCTGATTTCCGCACCGCAGCCAGCCACTCTACGACCGCAACTCGAAGCGACAACAGCTGCTAATGTTATGAGCTAAAAAACGGACAGCAGGAAAGCCACAACAAAACGGTCATTGAACCACGAACAGAACGTTGCGAACGAACGAACGCAAACGGCCGCGAGGTTGTGACACACAAACATACACGTTACTAAAATAATACTAATAATAATACTAATATGGGGGGGGGACGGACGGCGACAACGGAGACAAGAACACAACGGAGACAGCACTTCTTTCACCTGACAATTATGACTGTCATCATTTCTTCTTTTTAAATATACTTTTTGATCGGGCCTGAACGTTGCACAAATGGGGAGTCACAAGTCCAGGAACATTACAAGCATTATAACTATTACTATACAAAATTGTTGAAAAATCGTTCCAAGTCAAGTGGGTGGCAGTTGTTGAGTGTTTAAACTACAACTATTACAAATACAATAGTGAACGATATCCGTTTAAACACAACTCATATATATGTCAGACGATAGATAGATAGAGGCTGGCCACAAGATGTCCGAGATCCACGTTTGAGCCACACGTTTGACACATACACAACAGTGACTACAGTATAGGTATACATGCTTCGTTTCACAGTTACCATTGTCTTGTGTCGAAAATAGATGACCTATACAAGCCAAGTTGAGGGCTTGTAGGTCTGCTATTTTATGCTCCGTGCGACGGAGCATAAATTAGACTCACTCAACCCTCCCCTCTAATGAGTTCATCCAAGCAATTTACCTCTGTCCCGATTATGACAGTGGTATCAACTGGTCCCTGAGTGAATGCGATGCCAGGTCCTGTAGAATGCTGAGCCGGCTACGCTGACTGCCCCACTGGGCTTATGATGGCCTCATTTTTAATTACAATTTAACGACATTATAATTACTTTTTTGTGTCGGTGCGTCTTCCCTAATCGTCCCAGGGGCTTTCAAAGTATATGCTCGGAATATATGAGAGAGAGAGAGAGAGAGAGAGAGAGAGAGAGAGAGAGAGAGAGAGAGAGAGAGAGAGAGAGAGAGAGAGAGAGAGAGAGAGAGAGAGAGAGAGAGAGAGAGAGAGAGAGAGAGAGAGAGAGAGAGAGAGAGAGAGAGAGAGAGAGAGAGAGAGAGAGAGAGAGAGAGAGAGAGAGAGAGAGAGAGAGAGACTATGAGAACGGTACTGGCATGTGGAAGTGACTGAGACGAACGTGAAGGGGACCCCCATCACATCAAACTTTTGCCGTTTGGTCACATTTTTCCCATGAAAGTCACTATAGTACTTTTTCTCTAACCACACTCTTGTCTTTGTCCGAGATGACTCAGATGAGCAAGGCAGTATCATCTGCATACAAGAAGAGGTAATGTTAGCAAGCTGAATTTAGGTCATTGATGTATGGAAGGCAAAAGCGTGACCCCAGTACACTCCCCTGTGGGACACCACCACAGTCCACAAACTTTGGCTTGGACAATAAACCATTAACAACCACCATCTGCTGTGTACCTTTTAAGATTAGAACTGACCCATTTTAAAGCGTCATCAAATCCCAGAGGTTTGGGATTCACTGCAGTAGTCCAGTTGATCATTTTAACCACTTAAACCATACTTCAGTTGATTGGGGTCGTCTGGGGTCTATACCTGGTCGGTGCCTTTTTCCCTGTTTGTCTATGTTTGCCTATTAAGAATTATAGAATATTATAGAATAGGCAAACATTTGGTGTA
Source organism: Electrona antarctica (assembly GCF_951216825.1). Classification (NCBI taxonomy): domain Eukaryota; kingdom Metazoa; phylum Chordata; class Actinopteri; order Myctophiformes; family Myctophidae; genus Electrona; species Electrona antarctica. The sequence goes on from NC_136798.1 coordinate 33,141,612, forward strand.
GAAGATATACAGCAAGAAACTTTCTGTGTGGAGTTTGCATTTTCTCCCCGTGTCCCCTAGGGTAGGTACCCTCACAAAAAACATGCAGTAATCCTGGTCTCTAAACTACCGGGGCGCCTGATGGAGGAGAATGGAACTGGTCGGAATAACGTGTTCCTTCCCCGCGCTACGTCTGGCTGGGGAAACTCCTGCCTGTCAGGTGAAAAGAAGCAGCTTGGACTATTCATGCATAGAAGGAAGCATGAGGTCAGTCCGCTGCCCCCCCAGGTTGGCAGAGGAAGTGTAGCGCCTGCAGGATTACATTAGATAATTGACACTGGGTGAAAAAATGGGTTGCAAAATCGTGGGATAAAAAAAAATATAAAAACAAGATAGATAGAATACAGACGTTTGCAGATGTTAGCTCCACGTGCACCCTGAAAAGGGAATGTGCTGTGATGTACTGTAACTAACATTAACATTATAAGAGAGCTGTGCTTATAGACCGCTATCTTGACAAGTAACGGAGCACAGCTCAGCTGTACCTGAGAGACATGTAAAAAATAATAATCTGGTCTCAGTCTTGACGTGGTCTCACCTCACGTCGGTCTCGACTCGGACTCACCCCTCGGACTGGGTCTAGACCTGGACTCGCTTCAGCTGGACTCGACTACAACACTACTGAATTGTGTAAGTAGTCCACCAATGTGACACGGTCACAAGTGAGTAGACGCAAATTGTGCCATCTTGCAGTATACATAAGTGAGGAGGACCAATGATATGAAGATAAGGTTGAAAATGGGTGACGTGCTCCTTTAAAAGAACGTGAACAATGACCACGATAATTATGGAAATATGACATTTCTGTTCATTTCATCCCGCTGTATTTAAACACATGAATAAACAATTATGCTAAAAATAATTAATCATCTAATTACAACCAGGCGAGTACTGGTATGTAGAAATGGTGACAGGCCTATTTTAACCTTTATATAAACATGGTAAAATAGGTATTATTATTATTTAGCCTATTTATAGTTGTAACCTTTGAAAGGAAGAGGATATGGATACTGACACAAATGTGTGTGTGTGTGTGTGTGTGTGTGTGTGTGTGTGTGTGTGTGTGTGTGTGTGTGTGTGTGTGTGTGTGTGTGTGTGTGTGTGTGTGTGTGTGTGTGTGTGTGTGTGTGTGTAGCACAGTGGTGGACAGTACAAAAAGTGCATTTAATTGACTACTGTACTGTATATAAGTAAAGGTTTATATTAATATTTTTAATATTAATATATCATATGTTTTTGTACTTTTTTGTATTTGTACTTGAGTGTTTGCATGTTTGGACACTTTCACTCCACCACACTTCAAAGGGCGCGAGAAATATTCTACTTTTGATTCCACTACATTTCTACAAAGGGAAAAGTAGACATCACGACGACTTGGACTTTGATATGCGTGTGCACCCATGCAATCACTCAACCTTTTCATTGCATGGACATGATTTCACCACAGGGATATTTGTATTCATCATCTGATGTCATTGATTGACTGATTGATTGATTGATTGCAGCATTTTTCAAAGCAAGTACTCCAGTACTGCAACCCAAGTACACATTTTATAGAGCAACTTTATAGTCGAGTAGCATTTGCCCAGGAGTGTCTATACTTTGACTCTAGCAGAGATTAGTCTGGCAGTGTGCCATGGGTCATTTCTCTTCCCAGCTCATCATGCGTGCGCCTGCAGAGGGATCTAGCTGTGGATGGAGAGCTTGTTGACCCCTCTGGGCTGTTTAAATCCACGGCTGAGTTGAAGCCAGGAAGACACAAGGCTGCCCACGCTTCCCTCTGCACTCCATAACACACAACTGCAAAGTTGCGCTCGGTTAGAGTATCGATTCTCAACGTTTTAAACGTCAATGACCCCCAGTTTGATATGCATTATTAGGCCACAGACTCCCATTTGATCAAATGTTTAGTTTTTTTAATCTCTGGGTCCCCGATCTTCTTTATTCTTTTTCTTTCGGCTAATTACCATGCATGGCGGATCATCAGTTTCCAATCGACACTAAAACCCTCAGTGTTAATTTAACACAGAGAGTGTACATTTGTACACTCTGAGTTACAGACCTGTAATTGTCCATTTGGACCGCTGGTGTTCAGACCCGGCCTAGACCCTACTTTGCCAGGAGGCATGCCCTAATAATACATGTAATAGTGATGTATTAGGGCTGGACGATATGACTTCAATATCATAATTACCTTATGATTATTGAAAGATAATTTTCTAAATTTTATAGTTTACACTAGGCTATACGTTTTTAATGAATGGTTCTGTTACAACAAAAAATATAGGCTAATACGTACAGTAAATGGCCATTGATTCAATGACATTCAGTTCTCTCTCTGTCTCTCTCTCTCTCTCTCTCTCTCTCTCTCTCTCTCCGCACGCACGCACGCACGCACCACAGTATTCCCTCTCACAGTCAAGTCGTCTCGGTTCACAAGTTGCATCTTTCTCTGAGACTTTTCAACAAATTGGAAGATCTCCCTGAAGGGCAGCAACAACGTGTCACAGGCACCTGGAAAACAAGGCTCTGTGACACGAAGCATCCAGCCGCCCACTGCCAGTTCACTGTAGGGTTGTGTGCATGTGAAACCAAACCACGGTGCCACACTGCTAATCGCAAACATGGATACATACATGGATGCAACAGCTTTAAGCAATCCATGTCTGTGCACCAGTGATTTGATCTAAATTACACAACTCTCAACAATATGTCACATTAAGGTGACAGTTCAGGAATGTGACAGTTCAGGAATGCATGCATATTAGGTTATTTTTATAAAGAAAGGTCAGGCCTGGCTTAATGCACAGCGTTAGGGGCCGCAGGCCTGGGCACCAACCTGGCTTAATGCACAGCGTTAGGGACCGCAGGACCGCAGGCCTGGGCACCAAGCTGGGGCATCAAATTGCTGGCAGAAAAAGGGGGGGAAATGGTGGGCTATTGCAAGTAGTGCTAAAACATGCCAGCAGTAACCCACAACCCCTGATAGTGAAGGGAAAAACCTTCCCTGACAAAACGGCATTAACCGATTTGTCATTCTGTGATAGAAATACCCTGAAGAAGGCTGCTATGCTGTCCGGAACGTTGGCTTTATGTGTCTTGTTCCCAATACATATTTTGGTGTGTTTAGGCCAAGAGTGTCTTATATCGTTTGTCTGCAGGCACCTCAAATGGCTGGTGTGACCTCACCTGTACTGCTTGAATTTCCAAAACAATGTGTTATTGTGATTGTCAGATACTAACACTCTTCACACTGAATGCAGGTTATTGGTAGACACTCCCTAAGCAGGCTCCCTCTGTTGCCCCACCCCCTTTCCCCACAGCTGCTGTAAACAGACAGAGAGGCTTGTCTGCAGTACAAGCTCCACTTGTGTTTGGTAAAAGAGTGAATTAAACAATATGTAGGTAATGTAACGTTCCACCTCATGGAAGTTGAGTAGAGTTATCAGTGTTGTTATTGTGCTCAGTCACATCGATCTGTGACAGTTGAAAGACTTGTTCTGTGTGCATGGGTCCTATAAACTTTTATTGCCTAAATTCATAAATCATGTACATATGTCTACTGTATACTCTGCTCAATTGAGGAATTATAGTTTTCTTTTGTAAGTGCAGCTCTACTGTTATGGCAGTAATTATTAGTCAATTTATTACAGTCATAAAACAAAATTTAACAATACTGTATTTATGTAAAATATTCTGAAGAAAATCTAAGGGTGTGCTCACTGCTCACACATATCTCCCTTTACAATGTACAGTTTGTTGAGCGTCAATATATTGGTTTTTAGAAGCAATTAAAAATACAAATTGGTACTTCATTGATTGCCTTGGCCCTTGAGTAGCTCTGTGGTTGAATATCTGTCATCCAAAATCAAACCGACAATCTCAGACTTTATCGCGGCCCCATTGACTGTCTTGAAATGTATCATGTTACCTGCATGGCTCTGGGATACTGTGTATATTGTGACAGCATACAGCAGGGTTCCCCAATTAATTTTCCTCAAGGGCCATATTTTGACTAGGGAACCAGGCTGGAACCAGGCTGGGATTTTTTTTTTTCATTAATTAATTAAAAATTGTTCTCAACCAGTGGTCCGGGGACCACCAGTGGTCCTTGAGGGGGTGCCCAGTTTGACATGCATAGGCGACTGACCCCCATTTAATGCCATTTATATCTGGGACACCCCCCCCAAAACAAAACATAAAACCTTTTCTTTTTTTCTTTTTTTTTGGAAAATTCTTCCAGGGGCCGCCTATTGGGGAACCCTGGCATACAGTATACGTATACTGTGGTGTTATCACTTCTGCGTGTATGCCCACCCCGTCCGGGTAGAAGAATCATTTCAAGTTGTGACGCAGACTGGGTGCATGCGTTTGGTCCCACATACCATTGGTCCGAACGACAACCTATACCTCAAACCCTCACCCTAACCCTAACCTCCCACGGGGCAGCACACCTAAACCTAACCCTAACCCTCACCCTAACCCTAACCTCCCACGGGGCAGCACACCTAAACCTAACCCTAACCCTCACCCTAACCCTAACCTCCCACGGGGCAGCACACCTAAACCTAACCCTAACCCTCACCCTAACCCTAACCTCCCACGGGGCAGCACACCTAAACCTAACCCTAACCCTCACCCTAACGCTAACCTCCCACGGGGCAGCACACCTAAACCTAACCCTCTCCCGAGCCTCAACGCACCTCGGACCAATGCTCCTTCGAACCAATGATATGTCGAACCAAAGTATGCATCGGCTCCCACGCAGACTCGCAGTGTGTGCTGTGTACCCACTCAATAATTAATTGCTGTGACTTGGATATTGTCCTCTCCATTTGAACGTTCTGGCAGGAAATGTGTAGTAAAATATATCCATTCTTCCACGAGCATCACACAGACAACATTCTCTGCCCGCTATACAGGACCGAAATGACCGCTGGACTGAACATATGAAAACGTTGTTTTGGAACAATAGTTTATGTTTGGGAAGAAAAATATATGGTATGGGGCACACAATTGACAGGTGCGTTGTAATCAGTGCAGGGTAATTTCATACAGTATCCAGCAGTCATTATGGGCCCCACCACGGGCAGAGAATGTTGTCCATGGATGCTTGTGGAAAAATGGAGATATTTTTCTCAACACATTTATGCCAGAACTTTCAAATGCATATGAAACTAGAGGAAAATATCTGGAATGAATTATCGGACACACACAGCACCACAATGTTTAATACCGCCATGATCAGTCTGCTATACCCGGGCGGGGACAGGAGCGATCGATGGATGTGTGTTTGGAATACATGAAATGTATATATCACAGCCACTCTAGGGCTAATGTAGCCTACTGTATACTAAGTATACCTTTCTTTCTTTTCTTTTCTTTTCTTTTTCTTTCTTTCTTTCTTTCTTTCTTTCTTTCTTTCTTTCTTTCTTTCTTTCTTTCTTTCTTTCTTTCTTTCTTTCTTTCTTTCTTTCTTTCTTTCTTTCTTCCTTTCCTTTCCTTTCCTTTCCTTTCCTTTCCTTTCCTTTCCTTTCCTTTCCTTTCCTTTCCTTTCCTTTCCTTTCCTTTCCTTTTCTTTTCTTTTCTTCCCCAACCTATACTCCAGACCCTAGGAGCCATGCATGGACACAGGGCCGGCCTCTTTGATGTGGGACCTGAGTCGAGGGCGTGGCTGCACGGCATGGAGCTAGGCATCTGATGATGATGCATGAAAGAAGAAGGTACAATAGCCTAGAGCCCAGACAGTGGGGAGTTTGACATCCTGGCACGGGTGTTGTAGGCCAGGGGGGACACGTTCGCTTGCATGGAGCGATCTTAATGTCATGGTCAGTGTGTGGTATTCCCTCAGCTTTTTCCCAGTCTTGTAGAGTCCATTCTCCTATACAGCTGTGAATGCTGGACCCTGGAGCCATGCTCAAGTCCCTGGACACTGTGCTTCACCAGAATGCTGTGTGCAGTAAATACCACCCAGGATGAACATGTTACCAACAAGCATATCTGTATGTCGGGCTACCAAGGGTAAGTGAGAAGATGGCAGCCGGGAGAATGTGTCTCGTTGGTCACTCACTGCCCATTGACACCGGGAGCTCCCAGCAGGAGAGGAAAGTACTGGTGAGCTAGCCATTATACTGTATGGAGAATCGACATGACTTGTTTGTAACCTTTATTTCAGGGGAATCCAATTGAGACCAGGGTCTCTTTTTCAATGGCGCCCTGTATACAAATAAGAACATTTACATTTTACATACATGACATGGACACACAGTACAACAAATATAATACACAAGCACATACACACAGAAACAAAACCTTGTAACCAAATGTTACAGAAAGCAGGTGCATATGCCTTCCTCTAGTGTGAGGTCAGTTGAGAGTCTCTTAAAAGTAGTAAACGAAACAAAAACATTCAACTTCAATTTGTTTTGACAACCATTCCATACTTGAGATGGCTTGCCGCTGCAGGCTCATCCAGGGATGAACTACTATCCAGCTCTATCTCTCTATCCATGTTTTCTAAAGTTTGACCCTGGCCATAACTTACAAAACTAATGAAGAAGAAGACAGCTCAAGGTAGGAACCATTGTTTTGCTGCTGCTGCTTGTGTTGTATGCTGTGTGTATGCTGTGTGTATGCTGTGTGTATGCTGTGTTGTATGCTGTGTGTATGCTGTGTGTATGCTGTGTTGTATGCTGTGTGTATGCTGTGTGTATGCTGTGTTGTATGCTGTGTGTATGCTGTGTGTATGCTGTGTTGTATGCTGTGTGTATGCTGTGTTGTATGCTGTGTGTATGCTGTGTTGTATGCTGTGTGTATGCTGTGTGTATGCTGTGTGTATGCTGTGTGTATGCTGTGTGTATGCTGTGTGTATGCTGTGTTGTATGCTGTGTGTATGCTGTGTGTATGCTGTGTTGTATGCTGTGTGTATGCTGTGTGTATGCTGTGTGTATGCTGTGTGTATGCTGTGTGTATGCTGTGTTGTATGCTGTGTGTATGCTGTGTGTATGCTGTGTTGTATGCTGTGTGTATGCTGTGTGTATGCTGTGTGTATGCTGTGTGTATGCTGTGTGTATGCTGTGTTGTATGCTGTGTGTATGCTGTGTGTATGCTGTGTGTATGCTGTGTTGTATGCTGTGTGTATGCTGTGTGTATGCTGTGTGTATGCTGTGTGTATGCTGTGTTGTATGCTGTGTGTATGCTGTGTTGTATGCTGTGTGTATGCTGTGTGTATGCTGTGTGTATGCTGTGTGTATGCTGTGTTGTATGCTGTGTGTATGCTGTGTGTATGCTGTGTGTATGCTGTGTGTATGCTGTGTTGTATGCTGTGTGTATGCTGTGTGTATGCTGTGTGTATGCTGTGTGTATGCTGTGTGTATGCTGTGTGTATGCTGTGTTGTATGCTGTGTGTATGCTGTGTGTATGCTGTGTGTATGCTGTGTGTATGCTGTGTTGTATGCTGTGTGTATGCTGTGTTGTATGCTGTGTGTATGCTGTGTGTATGCTGTGTTGTATGCTGTGTGTATGCTGTGTGTATGCTGTGTTGTATGCTGTGTGTATGCTGTGTTGTATGCTGTGTGTATGCTGTGTTGTATGCTGTGTGTATGCTGTGTGTATGCTGTGTGTATGCTGTGTGTATGCTGTGTGTATGCTGTGTGTATGCTGTGTTGTATGCTGTGTGTATGCTGTGTGTATGCTGTGTTGTATGCTGTGTGTATGCTGTGTGTATGCTGTGTGTATGCTGTGTGTATGCTGTGTGTATGCTGTGTTGTATGCTGTGTGTATGCTGTGTGTATGCTGTGTTGTATGCTGTGTGTATGCTGTGTGTATGCTGTGTGTATGCTGTGTGTATGCTGTGTGTATGCTGTGTTGTATGCTGTGTGTATGCTGTGTGTATGCTGTGTGTATGCTGTGTTGTATGCTGTGTGTATGCTGTGTGTATGCTGTGTGTATGCTGTGTGTATGCTGTGTTGTATGCTGTGTGTATGCTGTGTTGTATGCTGTGTGTATGCTGTGTGTATGCTGTGTGTATGCTGTGTGTATGCTGTGTGTATGCTGTGTGTATGCTGTGTGTATGCTGTGTGTATGCTGTGTTGTATGCTGTGTGTATGCTGTGTGTATGCTGTGTGTATGCTGTGTGTATGCTGTGTGTATGCTGTGTGTATGCTGTGTTGTATGCTGTGTGTATGCTGTGTGTATGCTGTGTGTATGCTGTGTGTATGCTGTGTTGTATGCTGTGTTGTATGCTGTGTTGTATGCTGTGTGTATGCTGTGTGTATGCTGTGTGTATGCTGTGTGTATGCTGTGTTGTATGCTGTGTGTATGCTGTGTGTATGCTGTGTGTATGCTGTGTTGTATGCTGTGTTGTATGCTGTGTTGTATGCTGTGTTGTATGCTGTGTGTATGCTGTGTGTATGCTGTGTGTATGCTGTGTGTATGCTGTGTGTATGCTGTGTGTATGCTGTGTTGTATGCTGTGTGTATGCTGTGTGTATGCTGTGTGTATGCTGTGTGTATGCTAATGTGATTCAAGCTGTTTTACTATATTGCTGTAATTTTGGGATCCAATGACCCAAAATGTTCAGTGACTGTTTCTGGCCTTTCCTTTTGAGAAATATTGCTTATGGGCTCCGCTCTATGCTAGCCTGGCTAATAAGCCAGACTCAAATCACACTGTCGTGTGGTATTTGAGTCTGGAGATGCTGTGTATGGATCTTGTTTCCTGGGGGGGCGGGTTCAAACATTTTCTCTTTGACGCAATTGGTCAGAGCTACTGTCAGTCAAAGGTCTCAAGCATTGAACGTCACTGTACTAAAGCCCGCCCATATTGCATACCGTGTCCCGATTGGCCACACCAGTTCTCTGGTGTAGGAAATGGGCGTACAATTGAGCCTCTCCAGACCGTAATCCGCCGGCAGGCAATTTTCTTTTGCCAACGGCTGATTCGGTCTGGCTTATTAGCCAGGCTAGCTCTATGCTAGGCGGGCTGCTACATGGGAAACGGGACCACAGGGGCATTTCTGCAAAATAGACCTCGATGGCAAGTCACTTGGAGTCGATATAAGCAGGGAAAATGAGCCTATATGTTATTTAGCCTGGAGTTGTCCTTTAACGTGTTAAATGGTGAAAAGACCATAGATTAGTTGAGGGTGAGGAGAAAACAGGGAGGTAGATTCATGTTGTCCTGATACACTCCTCCTTTGTACCGCAGACAGTCAGCCTAGATAAAGGCTCACTGGGCACACTCATTGATTTACTGTAGGTGTCTTTGTTTGTCTGAACAAAACACACTATAAACACCACTGTTGCTTCACTCGGATACACTTGCACACATGCACTGCACTATACGGGGATGTGTTCACTACAGACGCAACCGGCTGTTGGGAGACTTGCTTCTATTCACACATTCCTATTCACTGTTGACAGCTACTACATTGAATGTACAATGTACAGTATCTGTTTAATAACACATGACACTGTCATTGACACTGTACATATATTTATAGACGTGGGTGTGCGTGTGCGTGCGCTTTTGATCCTATGTTGAGTTGAAGCCTTGACAGGAACAGATGCCTGTTATCCAGTACTGTATTCCATCAACTCCCTTTGCTTCACATACAATCCTGTTTATTATTTGGGTGTCTCTCCTGCAAACATCACAATACTCCATCAAAACCGCCAATATTCACCATTATGCGTAAAAAAAACCCACAAATGGGTGTGACCTGACCTTTTTATAATGCATTTCAGCCATAAAACATTTAGCATTTAGACAATCGCCAATATTTTTTTGAATATTATCCAATGACTCACTGGCAGCCAGTGCAGAAATCTAAAAATGTTGTTCAGCTTTAATAGTTATAATTACAAACTCGAGCATCCAGCTGCCTGCTGAAAGAGCTGGGGGGACTGAGGGAAGACTTGATGTAGCTATTAAAATGTTGGTATGAATCCATAATAACACCAAGATTTCTGGTTTGGCCTTTAGCCTTCAAAGACAGGGAGTAAAGTGGTGCACTAACTTTCAGCCTTCCATTGGCACCAAAGACAATTATCTCATTTTGGTGTTGTTAGTCACTGGACATTTTTACCACATCCACTCATTGATTTTCACCAATGAGTGCACTGACGCAGCAAATCTATGGAATATGAATTTATGGGTGAATCTCTTAGTCAGTAAGAAAGCTATATGTATACTGTAAACGCTTACGGGTCCATTTGGTTCCATTTGTACACAGAACTGATGATTTCACAGTGCAGATTGGGGTCCACTGAAATAAGGCACCAAATGTGCTGAAGTAGAGTGTACCAGAAGTACACTTCTACTCATCTGAAATGTTTTAGTTTTTCAGTTTTTCGTCGTGATGGTGGATTACGTAATGGCAGATTTTACACTTGATTTTTTTTTTTTTTTTTTTTTAAGATTTTTTTTTTTTTGCGGCTTACGCCTTTTATTGGTTTTTTGAAGGGACAGACAGTAGGCTGACAGGAAACGGGAGAGAGATGGGGGAAGACATGCAGTAAAGGCCGTGTCGGGCTCGGGAGTCGAACCCGCGGCACACTGCGACTGGATTACCAGTCGGGTGCCCAGACGGTTACACCACCGCCTGGGCCGATTTTACACTTGATTGAATGCTGAAAATAGCTGATCTACAGCGCGACGCGTTGTGTGCTTGTAGATGTGCTATTTTCAGAGCGCAACACCCGAGCACAACCAAACATAATATGACTTGTCTTTTAGGTTTACTGGATCTATTCTCCACTAGTCCCTCCCTAACATCTTAGTCTAGTTTTTATTTTATTAACGGAATTTTGATATACTCAGTCTTAGTTTTGGTTATCATATCTTAATTTTTATTTAGTTTTGTTTTAGTTTTCATTAGTCGACACATTCTTCAAATCAACACTGTCACAGACAGACTGACAGACACACACGGACAGAGGTGAAAACACACAAAATGTATGAGTAAATAAGTAGTAAAAGTAGTATAGGGATTAGAAATAAAGTACCAAAAACCAAAGGATTTGGTATCCTTGCTCGGCCCGCTGCACTTGGACTGATGGATTTGCATGCTATTAACATTTATATAAAAAAAGGTTAGTAAATGTAAATAAGTTCATGCATGTATATATACAAGTGTACAGAAACAATCCTCCGGGAGTGTGGGTACAGTGGGTCAATATTAACAGTCGAGGCACATCATATAGGCACCCACAGTGTGTGGCTATTTCTTTGACTAGTTACACATTTGCATAAATTCTCTGTACCTCATTAGCTGCTGTTGACCTACAGATATTGTTTTGACATTGACATTAGATTAGAAATTAGATGCATACAAACCCGCTTGTCGCACCGTCCTGGTTGTTAGTATAGTTACAGCACGGCTGAACTCAGATATTACTAAAATATGCATCAGTGTTTAATTAATGTTTACATGAAGCATGTATGATGAATATTCATTCATTGTGACAGTATCCTGATATGATTCAATCAGTCAATCAATCAGTACTCTAATAGGTCCATATGAAAAAACAGATACAGGAGACAACGCAACAAGAATTTAAACAACAATTGATTGATGTTAATGGACGCTGCAAGCTGGATTGTTACAGCATGCCAGTCTTGCCAGAGGCATATTATGGAATGGATAGATTGACGTTCAGAATAGATGACATGTTGAAAAACAGCCACATTCTAATTGAATATCTGCACCGGCACACATTTATTTCTATATTGTATGCATTTTTAAATGGTACCTTTTGACCATGAGAGTTGAGACCAAAAAAACACAAACCCATAGATTGTAGTACTGTAGACACAGTACAGAAACAGGACATACTATAGTGTATGTGCATGTATGAACAGTATACTGTATGCATCTGATTATGTGTGCAATATGTATATTGGTCCGGGAACCCCAAGGGGTCCTTGAGAAGTTATGTCTAATGTTCTAATTGGGGGTCCTTAAACTTATTGGCCTGATATCAGTCAAACACAATCTATCCAATAACTTCAACGGAGCTACAGTATAACTGTTGTTAATTAATTTTGTGATGCATTGTGAAGCATATATTACAGCTTGTAGATCAGCTATTTTAACTATGTGTTCTTGCATGGCACTCTTGTACAACAAAGTAAGGCATTCATTTACAAAAACACAAACATGAAAAGTTGAAATATGGAGATACAATGGTTCTGCCCAACAGCAGTGATACGATCATACGACATGTATTGTACATTCAAACTTTATTCAACAAAGCCAGTTCAGCATCTGGTGGGCTTGTTAATATTTATTTGCATCTTTAACACGATGCACGCCAAAACGCCTCGCAACCCGTCAGATGACGGGTTAAGATTTAACCCCGGAGGTCGCCAAACCCGTCAGATGGCGTGTAGTAAGGGTTATATCAATAGTTCAATACCATGCAGCCGAAGCTCAACACTAACCTTCCGTGCTGCCCAGGCTGCTAGACAGCGCCTACGTTCTTCCCATCGTGAGGAACAATGCGCGCGCCTCCCATAAGAATCCACGCATTGTCGTTTCTTTGTTGCTTGTTTTCTCCGAAAAATACTCAAAGGTTGTTGTTTTAGTCCAAACTGCAAGGCGTTCAGATGTAAACAGTGATTTCTGATCGCATCGCGCCAGCCATATTACTGCTTGTGGTGAAACATGAGACATGTCGGCTGCTGCTCGAAAAAGTTTTTGCCCCTCCTCTCGTTGTATTGGGCTGTATTGACGGTAATAGAATGACTCCTATATAGGGGATATAGCTGGCTCCCTGCGGTCATTTCAAATAAACAGCAGGGGGCGCTGAAAGTGTTAAAAAGTTAGATTTCTGGAAATGCAATGTGATTTTAATGACAATACTTTCACTCCAACAGATAAGATACACTGCAATTCTATCAATGTCTTCCATCATAAATTATTATTAAACAAGGCTCCATAATTTCCATTAGTGAATATCCCCAAGGCATTAATATATTACATTCCCTGATATTATCAAAGCGGTTATTGTAACACAGAATTCTTTCTTATCTCTTCTTCTTTGTCAGGCATGCCCAAATATGGAGTCTATCCAGATTCAGAACATCATTGTGATGTCAGAATAGGCCAGTTACGTGGATTACAGAGACGTACGTACACACAGAGAAGATGGAGGCATGAATTCCCAGGCCTCCCACTGCAGCTTGATTAATTAGCTCCATGTTATCCATGAAAGCAATACGCAGATAAGGTCAAGAACAACAAACGGCAGCCAATTACAAGTGTTTCCCCCGTCAGTCAACAGCTCTTAAACCGCTCTGCAACCACTGGAGGAAAACATTAACAACGCATGCGTTTTCTTCGTTGATTGGACAGGGTGCGGAGGCGTAGAGAGAGAGAGAGAGAGAGAGAGAGAGGAGAGGAGAGGAGAGGAGAGGAGAGGAGAGGAGAGGAGAGGAGAGGAGAGGAGAGGAGAGGAGAGGGATGCCAGATAAGAAAGGAGAAGAAAATAGAGAGAACTGGCAAGGGATTCAATATAATCCCAAATATGAATGTAACGTCCAACTTATTTCATTCAGCTCAGAAAGCTACTATAGCCAAGAGGTAGCTAGTGCCCATGGCTACACTGAGGCTATACTAGTGCCTGGCCAGCTGGTGAGGATATTTTGACTTTAACAGTGACTGGCTGGAGGAGAACTGAAAATAATGACTTGCACTCCACAACGAGCCAGAGGAGGCTGAGTAACCTGCCAGTACTACTTGCACTTGCCATTGAGCATGAACTGGCAAAACACGGACATGGACATGATGGACTCTAACTCAAATTACTTTGCATGAAGAAAGACGAGGGAAACATGGCTGCACAAGATGAAATATCTATAAGATAATGCCATAAGCCAAGAGACAGTGCACGCACATGTGTTGATGGGAGTAAAGCAGATTTGGGGAGGGCCCATTCACTTGACCTTTTCATGGGCCCAGCCATTTGTGTGGGCCGCCCTCATTGAAGCCACTACAGTGACTACAGTATACAGTACTTTGCATTTGTTAGGCAGGGTGTAACAACAAGCTTGATTATCAGCTGTGGAAGAGCGGCTGCGTGTGCAATTACGCATTAGAGAGTCAGTTAATCGTATATGTTAATGAATTCATTGATGCTGAACCTATTGTGACCACAGTTTATGTGATGAGCACAAGGGATGGAAATTGTAATAAAATGTCAGTGGGCCAGTGAAGGCATTATAAATTGTGAATTATGAATTTCTGTCCCTGTCCCGTCCTGGACACGGACAGAAACAAACGTGTAATATATGTGCGTGCATGTGCCTGCAGTGCGTGCCTGCAGCGCGTGCCTGCAGTGCGTGCGTGCGTGTGTGCATGCGTGCGTGCGCATCGTTTTAGTGGGTGTTTTTTATGAGCCTTGAGGCAGACCTAGTTGGCCCGAGGTCTCCCTTCAATCACATATGTGGTTGTTATGGCTTCTTTAACGCAAGGTCCCGTCTCCCATCAACAGCTCCACAAGGATGTTCTATGTGCCCTAATGAAATGCAAACTCGCAAGCACAAATTGTGATTGGCCAGAATGAGATGATGTATGATGACGTATGATGATAAGAGTGACCCTCACTTCACACGGGTGTTCAATAGCACTGACCCTTATACGGGAACATTTGGTTGCATCTGTAGTTCTGTACACTAGAGCTCTGACCATTTTGAACCATAAAAAAAAGACTTGGATGGAATAAAACAAATGTAAAATTAAAAGTAACAAGCGGAACGTAGCCCAATGTAACAGTAATATTTCTTCACAAATAGCATTTCTTCGCAAATACAGTATACCCAAGCAATCGTAAAATGAATGTTGTAAATGGGTGACCTTGCTTCACCAGTGGCTAGCCTGGAACTCACCTATGCTTTTTATGGCATAGGCAGCTCCCGGCAGGATCCGCCCGGAGAAACTATGCGCAGCTGCGTGACATGAGACTAATTACTTTAGAGCGACAGAGAGCGAGAGGAGTGTGTGTGTGTCAATTTAACAAAGGTGCAGACGATCAGAAATCAGCAGAGAGTGAGAGATGTTTGCGCTACTCTATGCCGAATTGAAGTGGACCCAGACTTTTTTTTCCTCCCTGGAAATAAAAACGTCTGGGTTTCCGAGGCTACCAGTGGCTGACCTGACATTTGCAGATTGAAGACCTGTCTCCTTGTCATCATCGTTATGCCTCTTCTCACTGTAATCAAGTGCAATCATCTTGATGCTGCAATCAGCCTCTCCCTCACACACAGACAAGACCACTGATTTCCAGAGCAGTTAAGGAGCCGTCCACACTCGGCACTATGACTGTATCGGTATCGTTCAACACTGTTGTCGTCGTACTTACAGTGTGGACAATGCCATCCACTTTAAACATTTTAATAATAATTGTATTTAATAATAATTATAATCATTTTGCCTCCTCTCCTTCTTTATCACTGTCGGCGTGGGAACCTTGTATTTATATTTCCAACAATGTATGACACTGAGTTACTATGACTCTGTATGGCACATTAGGAGTCCACTAGGACAGCTGGGCTTGTACTGCAGGGTTAAGCCCTATTTTATACATTGTTTTTTTCTTTCCTGTTGCATGAAAATAGCTGAATTACAATCTACCAACTTGTAGATCTACTTTTTTGAGTGGTGTAAACCACTCCTACAACTGGCTTTTTTTGTTGAGTGGTGTAAACCACTCCTACAACTGGCTTTTGTGTGCATAAAAAAATGAGCATGGTTGCTATGTTCAAAATAATTTCTGACGTAATTAAATCACACCCGGGTGAACTGGATGACCGTAGCAACCGTGGTCATTTTCTCTGCGCAAAAAAAGCCAGTTGTGAAATCACATCCAGGTGTGATTTCATTACGTCAGATCAGAGCTGATCAGGGTATATAATACCTTACCTTATATAATACCTCACATCGGACAAAAACTCCAGGTGAATCAACTTCATGGTCACAAATCATCACATCAGAAGACGAGTCTACCTAGCCAAACGTCAGACCACAGCTGATCATGCTATATAAAACCTTACACCACTCAGTTCACACGGGTGTGATTTTTAATTGTATAAATATCTATCTATAAGTGCACCATGTCTCTGTACGTGTGTGCATCTGTAATCCACGTCACAGTCGTCACTCGAGAACCGCTCTCCCCACCGACTTCAAATTTGACACGCGTGTTCCACACCACCACACGGAGTGCAGTGCCCGGTGTCGAGTCGGTCAGATACACGGTTGTCCAAAATCACCACAAAATTCTCTGGACAGGGCCTTAATTAGCCAATTGATCACACCTGATCACCGCTAGATTTCCATATTTGGAGCTGGCCTGTTCTGACATCACAATGATGTTGTATGTCTGCCCAGGCTCTGGACAGGGCCCAAATTAGCCAATTGATCACACCTGATCACCCTTAGATCTCCATATATGGAGCTGGCCCGTTCAGACATCACAATGATGTTCTGACATCTGCATAGACTCCATATTTGGGCATGCCTGACAAATAACTCCATATATGGGCATAAAAGGGACACAGACATAACTAGAAATGCACTTGACAACGAGCTGCCAACTTGCGCTTCGCACACAAGTTGGCCATGGATGCATGGCCTACTGCCTACTTATATTGCACCATTTCCATCCATATGATTCTACCAAATGCATGGATGTAAAAAATGTTTTTTAATTTATTTTTATTTTTCCTTATTTTTTTCTATTTTTTGTTGTTCGTCTTTGTTATTATTTTGCATTAATGTAAGTTAAGTAAGTCAAAAAGGGTAGGCACTATAAGCTACGGCTTCAGCCTACACCTTTGTCGGTCCAAACATGTCCTGTAAAATGCTTTTGCTGCTGTAATAATCATGTACATGTTGTTTTAAGACCGAAATAAAACTATTGCGTGAGCAGAGCGCGCAACTTACCTCAACCAAGTTATTGAAACAGCTGAGTTATATGTCAATCCAATTGGCCGAGGGGGCCACCGACATACGCAGCAAGCTGCCAACTTGCGCTCTGATTGGCCGAGCGACGCCACCAAAAATACACAATCCCTAATTGGCCGAGGGAACCACCGACATACAGTACGCAGCCGAAAACAGTAGCGCAAGTAACAACTGCATCATTCCAAGTAGGCCAGTGCCCAACGGGCACCGATCTAGTATAATGAATTGGCTAAAACATGGCCAACAGCCTGGATGAAAGGACATACACTATCACTCACTCACATCTTCCCGTGCATGGACGGGTCATTTGTTCTCGGGGTATACGTTCACGGAGAAAGGAAGTTAGCCTGGACGAGCACGTCTTTGATTTGTGGCCATGGCACTAGCAGGGTGATCTTGGGCTGTGCCAGCGGGGATGCTCAGCGGAGCCTTCGTACCAGTCGGGTGGCTGGCTGGCCGCCGGTTGGGGGCCGTCTCACTCCCAGATAATTGACTGTCAACTGAGGGCCCGAGACAACATTGCGAGAGTCAGCAGGAACGTAAATCAACCCCCTGGCTGTCAGGAGGCCTTGATCTCTCTACTCTCTCTTCTTCACACTCCCCCCTCCCGCTCTCTCTCTCTCTCTCTCTCTCTCTCTCTCTTTCAGGAGTGTTACTTTCAACAGTTAAGGTGGTTGCACACCGGCTGCGTTTTTCGGAAAACCGACTGATTTTAAATTTGTATCAAATCTATTTTCAAAAAAAGCTTACAAGCTCAACGCTTACACCACATTTACATTTTTTGTATTTTTTGAGGGGTGCCCTATACCCAGCTTTTGGTGTGTGTGCATAAACTTTGTCCTACAAAAACATTACATTCCTATTGATAATGAATGGACAATTTTATGTCATAGTGTCTGAGCAAATAGACATATTCAGTAGTATCTATTTTAGGTGATGTATGATGATATAAGAGCACCCCTCACTTCACACGGGTGTGATTTTTATTTACCGCTCTGCAGAACCAACCCATGGCCTTTATTAGAACACAAACTGAACTAATCTGCCAGTGCAAAAAAGAGAGAAAAAAAAACCTCATCAGTTTGGTGTGGCCCCGCTCAGTTGTGATTAGATTTCGCTGCCCACGAAGTTGTGGAGCACCAATCAGGGTCCAGTATACAAATGTGGGGCAGGTTTATCAGCAAAGGTATTTTTTTGTCCGCTCCTTGGAAATGCATGTTCCGCACAGAGATTCCAGACAGTGATATTCAGACTATAGGTATAGGCTATAGGTCTTTATTGGCAGCCTGTCATATTGGGGTAGTGACAGGTTTCCAGGTTTGTTATTGGCCAACAACTATACTGATTGTCTGGTATGATTAAGGATAAAATCCGTCTTACGTAAAATAAATCACACCTGTGTGAACTGAGTGGTGCAACTCCCCTCTCCCCTCTCCCCTCTCCCCCTGCCTCTCTCTCTCTCTCTCTCTCTCTCTCTCTCTCTCTCTCTCTCTCTCTCTCTCTCTCTCTCTCTCTCTGTAATTAGCAGGCAACAGTGCAACACTATCTCTCTCTCTCTGTTTCTGGCACAACAGTACTCTAAACGGACATAGTCACATTAGGATTAGGACATAGGGACATTGCTGTTCCTTGGAGTGGTTGCACCACTCAAAAACAGGAAAAGTCACTTGACTCATCACGATGTTACGATATCCCAAATCCCAGGTAGTATCTAGTCTGTAATCTCACATCACGATATCGACAGAATATTGATATATTGCCCGGCTCTACTTGTTGTTCGACTATTGTTTACCCCCAACTATCTTCCTACCCCCCGAGGTCTTCTCCGAGGTCCTCTGTGAGGAGTGATCGCTCCGTTCAGGGGTGCAGACAGCTCTGTGACTGATCCACACTTCTAAAGGTCTCTCTGCCACTGGATGATTGAAGCCACTTTCGTCTCGTCCCTTCTTTGCTCAAAGGCCAAGCGGTCTCCGTGGCGTTCACCAGGTCACACGTGCTTCGTTTCCTACATTTAAAAGACATTTCAAAAGATTTACAAAAGTCACATCTTCAATTAATACGAGTTCCAACATTTTTCAAACGTGTATTTCATGAATTATCATTATTATTTTAATTATAAAATGATCACACTTTTCTTCTTTCTCCTCGGGCCATGGCGAGCTCCATCAAACGTCGACTTTTGCTGATGATCACCAGAGCAAGTGCGAGTCGAACAATCGCTGCGGATAACATTTGTTAAAATAAGACTTGGTGTAACAAAAGACCACATAATCACTTAAACCCTATATGCTTGGCACGGGCGGCTGGTGTAGCTGTCTAGGCACTGGCAATCCTGACAGCGGGTATGAATCCCAATCCCGACAACCTATGCTGTGTGTCACCCTCCCATCTCTCTCCCCTGTTCCTGTCAGACTACTGTAATCTATTAATAAATCTATCCTAGTGGGTTGGCTCTGGTGTGGAGGTGTTTTTTCCCAAATCTCTTCTCCGAAAATAGCCAATCTGCAAGTCTAATGTTCCCCCCAGAATAAGGATGCTAGGCTTACAGAGTGGTTAAAAAACTCAAACCTCCAATAGTTTTTACCAGACGTGGGGGGTGTGTGTGCCGTGCAGTGCTGCTCCACGGGACAAATCTCTTCATCCTCCAGCATCTTTTCATCGTCTTTCGTCCTATAATTTGGCCGCAGTGGAACGCTATAATCGGCGAGATTCTAAAGCTGGAGCAATTACTGCGAGCTTGTAATCAGGCCCTTGATTTCTGCTGGGAATATCTCTCGCAGCGCCGAATCCAGACCTCCCCCGCTGCCTCTGGGGGCGGGACACAGATGCTGCTGCTGACACAGATTGCTGACGCACTCGCCCAGGTGATGCAGGCAGGGGAGAGAACTCTGAGGCTGGAGGCAGACTGAAGATCGGTGCTTGGGGTGTGTGTGTGTGTGTGTGTGTGGGGGGGGGGGGGGGGGGGTGGGTTCTCCCCCCTACACCAGCTGATGCTGAGATAATAATCTGGGCCACCTGAAACTTTGCGTGCTGTCAAAACTCTCTGTGGGAGAGATGGTGTGGTGTGTGGGGGGGGGTGTTCAGAGCATGTGCTGCATGCCCAAGTATAGCACTATTAGAAATATCACAATAAAGACATACCCTGTTACAAGTAAAATATTTTTTAATTTTTACTTGAGTAAAGTATTACAACGTGAAAGTACTGTACTCATTATTTATAAATGGTTTTTACTTTTTTTTCTTTTTCTAATTCATTCAGCATTTATTTGTTAATCTATTTTCAAATAGCCTAAGTATGAAATAGGGCTAAGTAATGCTAGAAAAACATAGTAGAAGCATAAGTGATCGCAAATCCGAAATACGCAAAATTGTACTCAAGTGCAGAATTACTTAGGGTAAATGTTCATAGTGTCTTTCCACCAGGAGCGGGTATCCCTGAACAGTGCCAGCTGCTGCAGAGAAGGTTCTAGCAGCACATCCAGGTGTACATTGTTAAAGATAATGAGCAGCAGTGGAGTTGTGGGCGTAGCGAGTATATTACATCTTCCACACCACTTAGCCTATAGCTGTACATTTACTGTGGGCCTCATTATTACAACAACTGCCGGAGGCCTTGCAGAGAAGCTACAGCTCGTCCTACTGAAAAGCAGTGATGGATAAAGTATAGTCCAGTACCCCCCGTACTTAAGTCAATATTCTTTTGAGATACACATCCCCGTATGAGTATTTTGGGGCATGGCCGAGTCTGCCATCGTCTTGTATGTGCAAAGTACAGTACACGGGTAGCAACAGAGATGGATCTTGTACAGCAATATATATCCCTGATGTGACCTCCTATGAGACAAGTTGGAGAAAAAACAACAACAATTGTACCATTTTATCATGATCATTTAAGTGAGGACCAATTATATGAAGATATAGGTTGAAAATGGGTGAAGTTGTCCTTTAAGTACATGTCATTTTAGAGTACTTTTACTTTACTTGAGAGTTTAATTTTATGATTCTTTGTACTTCTACTCCACTACACCTATTGATTGCTTCTGCAACAGCAAGAATGCGGAACCGATTCAAATGTTCTCTTTCTTAGAAACTACTTATCGAAAAACGATAAAAAATAAAGTAGTAGGCTACTCTGTCTAGAAATTCTCAGAACAATCCCAGCTTGTCAGGAATATAGTATTAATAATGAGAAGAATTATCCCACTACTGACCAGCACTCCACCTGCCTCTAAATTTGCCACAGACTCTTCATCACTTCTCTGTCTATGGGCACGTTCGGAAATACCGCACCGGAGCACACTCTCCTATTAGTTTGCATTGCACAGTGGGCTCAGTGCGCTATTTCCGAACGTGCCCTCTATGATCTATAGATCTATAGATTATTATAGATTATTATCCCGCCCTCAATGTCTTCACATATTGTACAGTTAATATAAAACGCATTAGTCAAGCACATTTCAGCCACCTCTTTTGACCATTAGGCCCACTCTATGCAACGTCATCAAACAGCGACACGCACCTGTGG
This sequence comes from Electrona antarctica, assembly GCF_951216825.1. Classification (NCBI taxonomy): domain Eukaryota; kingdom Metazoa; phylum Chordata; class Actinopteri; order Myctophiformes; family Myctophidae; genus Electrona; species Electrona antarctica. Next base: position 33,163,142 of record NC_136798.1, read on the forward strand.
TAATGTATGGTAACATCATTCTACAGATCACAGGTTTCTGCGTTTCATAATAAAACATTGGAAATTATAAGCTATAATTCACACCATAGGCTTACAATGGAGGTAATTCCCTGAAGGAGGGACGTGGTGGTCACGTGTTGCTGGTCTGGTGTGTGGGAATAGAGCACTGAAGTCTGATGTCACTTTCAGTAGAGGGCGCCTATACACAGGTTCATGTATTTTTTTAGTTGCATTGAGATCCCCATAGGGCGATTTTAGGTCACTTCATATAAGAACTGTGAATGAAAAATAAACCGACCACCCCGGCCTTTCTGTCAGGGGAGTGGCTGTGCGTCGTTAATGATGTCCATTCATATTTGATACAGCCAGTTTCTGGAGAAAATTGAATTAATGTGGCCGCAAAAGCCTTGAAACTACATATGAAGGCAATGTCGCTGCTAATATACGTCACGCCCAGCTGTCAACACATTGCGTTCCTGAGATTCCTCGTTGATGTAAGCTCAGTTGGTGGTGATTCGACTCGTACTAACCACGAGACATTAAATATCAATAAAATAAAAATAAAAATATAAACGTAATTAACATTCAGTTTCTGTTGTGCGACGGGCAGATGCAGCCACCCGCCTATACCGGAAATGTAGTCTCTGGGTTGTTTCACTCGTTTCTAACGCTTTTTTTGTTACTCTTTGGGTATATTTGTACATTTCCACCTTCAGTCGATGCTTCATATCCATATGAGTGAAAAGGCCGGGGTGATCGGTTTATTTTTCAAACACAGTTCTTATATGAGGCGATCTAAAATCCCCCTATGGAGATTACAATGCAAATAAAAAGTAGACGAACCTGTGGACTGACGCCCTCTACTGGTGCTCTATTCAGCTTCCTGCATGTTATATGTCGCACATTGCAGAAAGCAGTGCTGAATTATTAAAGTTGTTTGTTTAATTGCGTTGTTTTCTAAATGTGCTATTTTCTAAATCGTTTTATTGACATTTATACACATTGACACAATCATGCATTACATATTTCTTTGACAGGAAGTAATTAAGATTGGACCATTTGATATATTTTTCCCCCCATTTGTTTTGCTGTAGACTTGTTTCTTTATTATGACCACAGAAAAAAAAGTAGAGGGTGCCTATACACAGGTTCATGTATTTTTGAGTGGTGTAAACCACTCCAACAACTGGCGTTGTTAGTTTACGTGTCCACGTGGACACGTATATTTCCTTTTCAGGAAATATATTTCCTTTTCAGTTGGTCTTTAAAAAAATGGAGGAGTCATCGGGAATAGCATTTTATTGACGGAGCGGATGCGAAGCACTATCAATTAGCTAATTGGCTCAGCCCTCTCAGGCCCTAGCAGACGCTTGACAACTGTATACACGTAGAAATCACCCCCATCCATGCGTGAAATGAGTCGGAAGACGTAATTGACTTCTCCTTACTCGATCAACGATCTTATCTGCCGACCTGTCCTTTCCAATGTCAGCTCTCTCTGACTGGTCCCTCTTGCATCTTTATTACACTTTGTTCTCAAAGTCGGGTCAGGGCACCCTCTGGGGTCCATGTGGGGTTCCACGGGGTCCCCATGCACCCTCTGGGGTCCATGGGGGGTTCCACGGGGTCCCCATGCACCCTCTGGGGTCCATGGGGGGTTCCACGGGGTCCCCATGCACCCTCTGGGGTCCATGGGGGGTTCCACAGGGTCATTCCTGAAGAAGATCCTAAGCTAAGGGATCGAAACGTTGAATCAAATAAACCAGTGGAGCTGAGTGCATGTGCATGCTCTATTATCTTTGTTGGGTTCCACGGGGTCCCCATGCATGCAGCAAAAAGAGGAATATTTCAAACACAACCCCTGCTTTAGTAATATTATATTACGCTCATATCATTTTATTGCATTTCATTTAGAGATTGGCTGTTTACAATCTTGACAGATCTCTCACAGGGGTTCCTGGTGCAACGTATTTTCAAATGCCTATTGCAGAGAATCACAAGTTTTATTTAAAGGGAAACATTTAGCCTATTGTTTTCATATATATTTTAGCCCTCATTTCCCTCTATCAGGCACTGTATTATGTATGCTTCCTTGCAGAAAGACACATCCCTCTGGATGTATTTTGGTTTTGTTCCACTGATTATGTCGACATTTCCACTGTTCATGTTGACATTCATCCCTTGCAGGGACATGTTCTTGTGGGGGGACTTCAAATTGGTTGTGCACTGAGTTGATTGATTGGACCATAAAAGTGTCAAACTTGTTCTGTGCTCGTTAGTGCTCTCTCTAATGAACTGAAGCATCAAAGACAGCTTACCTGTTTGATCCATGTACTGTCAGAGAGCGGAGGGTGTTTGTACACGCACGCACGCGTGTGCGCGCACACACACACACACACACGCACACACACACACACACACACACACACACACACACACACACACACACACACACACACACACACACACACACACACACACACACACACACACACACACACACACAGACTTGCCTATGCCTTTTAGTTAAATTGTGGAAATAGTTTGAATATTAAGCCTAAAAAGCAGTGCAAATGCACATTCTCCCCCCTGGTGCCGAGCTGCATGCTACTGAAAGCCAACGCTGCTTTTAATTGGGGCTGTAGGTTGTCGCCTGATCTCAGATGGCCCCCGGTCCTCTTTAACCCATTAAGACCCGAGGACGATTACACAAATTCCGTCTAAATCAGTAGTTCTTCTGACACTTTCAAGATTGTTCAAAATGTTCAAGAATAGCAGATGTACAAGCTTGAAGGTGTAAGCTTGTACATCTGCTATTTTTGAATAGCCAACGCAAAAAAAATCTAACGCTATCCCGGTGTTAACGGGTTAACTCTCTCCTCCATGCCTTTATAGCGGCTCACTGAGCGACATAGCAATCTAAATCCCAATTACACATCGTCACTGGCGTGTGGAAAACCCTGCAGTTGCATGTCCAAAACCATTACTTTTCTGTGTATGGAAAAGACAACAAGAGAAGCCGTGTTCCATTGCGTCCAGTGTAGCTATGATTTAGTCATAAGCTCTTGTTAACACGTCACTGCATAAATATTTAAGAAACTCACACAGACAGACTTCCGAACCGCCTTCACTTTCAAAATGTTTCAAAAATAGCAATGTCCACAAGCTCACAATATGCTGCCATGTGACGTGCTGTGAGCTTGCGGATCAGTTATTTTCACTATATATATTTTTTTTTAATCATTTTTATCCCACGATTTTTTTCACCCATGTGTCAATTATCTAATGTAATCCTGGGCGCTACATTCCCTCTGCCAACCTGGTCGAGAGCAATGGACTGACCTCATGCTTCCTTCTATGCATGAGGAGTCCAAGACTTCAAGACTCCTTTTCACCTGACAGGGGGGAGTTTCCCCGGTTGGACGTAGCACGTGGAAGGAACACGTATTCCAACCAGTTCCTTTCCCCTCCATGCATCAGGTGCCCCGCCCAGCTCATGGGGGTTTGTTGGTTGGTTTGTTGTGGCATAGACGTCAGTGCAGTGCATCACTTCCCCAAATTACGGAGTGCACCAAGGTTCAAACTTAGTGCCGTTAAAAGAAATGTGCGCTAACTCGTTATTATTGCGTTAACTTTGACAGCCCTAATACCTTTATATATATATCTGCTGTTGCCGGGCAGAAACTTTGTATGTCCAAAAACTCATACTTCTCGGGGGCACCGTGGCGCAGTCGATAGCGCTGAGTGACGCCTCACAGCTAGAAGGTCCCAGGTTCGATTCCCGCCATTGTCGCTGTGGCTGTTCGCTGTTCTCTCCTCCACGTCATCAGCGCCCATACTGTAGGTGTGGTTGGCGAAAGGGCCTTTCTTCTTGGAGTTTGCATGTTCTCCCCGTGTCCCCTAGGGTAGGTACCCTCACAAAAAAACATGCAGTAATCCTGGTCTCTATACTGCCTCCCCCTGGCCAGCCGGGGCGCCTGATGGAGGGGAAAGGAACTGATCGGAACTCCATGACCTGCCAGTGGTGGTTTCTCCTCATTTGCTTTGCTGCCTCGTACTGTCTTGCCAGGGCCCTGAAGCTGCTGCCAGGGCCCTGAAGCTGCTGCCAGGGCCCTGAAGCTGCTGCCAGGGCCCTGAAGCTGCTGCCACAGTTTGTGGATCTTTTCTGGGTCTGATTGCCCTCTTCCACACCGAACGTCTCTGTTCCGTATAGGTGATGATGATTGTGTCATAGTCTGAAGCCGTCTGTCAACATCCCCTTTTGCTGTTGATTTGATGATGCGTCCTCATCGAATTGGTGCCCCACTTTGATACGATGCGGCTGAACTGCTTTGCTGGAAGCTGGAGGGCTTTATCACGTAGGGGTTCTGAGCTCTGTGGGGTGTCTCCCGGCCGGGCTCCTCCGGCGTCTCACTGGGTTCTGTGTGCCGTGTTGCACTCTCCTGCACCAAGCATTTCATTCGGCCCTGATGGATCTTTAGGCCATGCTCGTTCTTGCAGATCTTGCCGCAAATGCATCTTTTTATAGTTCAGAGCGAAAACATTCATCACAAAGATACAACAAATTGTCAGTATGGAGAGTGAAAGAGATTAGGCCATCACTTCAACTGTGAACTTGTGCTTTTTTCCCGCAGGCTGTGTGTGTGTGTGTGTGTGTGTGTGTGTGTGTGTGTGTGTGTGTGTGTGTGTGTGTGTGTGTGTGTGTGTGTGTGTGTGTGTGTGTGTGTGTGTGTGTGTGTGTGTGTGTGTGTGTGTGTGTGTGTGTGTGTGTGTGTGTGGCGTGCGTGCGCGAGACAACGCTTAGGGGCCGTGTGATGGACGAACAAATTACAAACAACATAAGAAAGATGCACATCTGTAAGCCTTCATGTTGTGATTTAATATTATTTGTTGCTGTGTGTGCGTGTTGTATGCGTGTGTGGCCTGAACATGTGCTTGTATGGTACGATGGTGTGCGTGTCACGTGTATGAGTTGTGTACAGAAATGTTTACATGCAGGCATGTAGTCAGTTAATTAATTAGTTGCATCAGAGACTCCAAAGCTATTATGCTAAGATGATTAGGTTTGTTCTCATGTTCGTGCTAATGCACGTTTCCCTCGCAGCATCACCACAGCTGTAATGAAGCTCACTCTCATTAGCGCTGTGGTCATTACTGAAAAAAATAAAAAGACCATCTATCATATTATAGACTACAAATATTACATGCAACATGGTTACATACTGTAGGATTAGTTCACAGGGGAGCAACACTGAACAGCTAATGCATGGCTCAACTGAATAGTTTTCCCATCCCATTAAATGTGTCAAACAATTAATGAAGATCCCTCCAGATATAGTAAGTATGATGATAAAACAGACAGTAACTCTGGCAATTATGTGATTGCTTCCATGTTTGAATGAAATGTTGGTGGTTTGCTAGACTGTCTTAAGGACTTATTATGAGGCAATATTCATACATTTTGTTCAGTACTTTTACTGCTACTCCACTACACCTTAGAGACAAATATTGTACTTTTACTCCATTACAATTATTACAAAGCATACATTAACCAACCACTTCAGCCCTATATACATTTCAGCCATTTGAATATAGCCAATCTACAAGCTCGCAATGTGTCGCCACATTGTGAGCATTTTAAATCTTGCAAATCTGCTATTTTCAAAATATGTTTATACATTTTATACATTTGAAAACTTGGGGACATTCTGCATAATGAGTACTTGGTACTTTAGGCACATTTGGATTCTAATACTATTGTACAATTCCGGACTTTTCCTTGTAACAAAGTATGTCTACATTGCAGTATTGATACTCACTTACAGTAAGTAAAATAAATGTGAATACTTTCCACCATTTCCACCATCTCCATGTTTAGTATTCTGGAGACAGAAAGCAGACACGTCCCAGATGACCTGAGAGGTCTGGATGGTTCATCATGATATCGCATTAGATCAGAGACGTGTTTAGGCTCTGAGTCTAAACCATTCAGAGCCAACAGCAGTATGTTGAAATGAATGTATTTGATGGACAGGGGGCCAGTGTAAAGATAAAGTTGTGATATAATATAATGCACTTTCTTGGTGTTGGTAAGGATTTGACGAGCAGCCTTTTAAATCGACTGCAGCAGTCTGATTGGTTTATTTAGGGAGAACTGTAAAGGCAACGTCTCCACCAGGCCAGGTCAGGTTATTGTGGCATCATTGTGGAGCTATAATAGGCCAAAAGGGTGCCATTTCTTCTTACGCCTTTGATGGCAATTGGACGTTCAAATTCATTCGATTTTTGGCATTTTGTTCCAAAAATGTTCCACCTGTTGGTGGCACTATAACAGGCCAATGTGAAAAGGCTAGAATGTATTCCTCAGTAGGAAAGTGCGTGAAAATGTTCACATAAATCACACGTAAAACAGGTAGGATCCAGGCTAGAAGATTTGGGGCAGATGATCGTCGTTGGCATCCAGGGAGAGTGTGTGCAAAGTTTGGCATCGACCGGGCCAACGGTGGCGGAGATTAGCTGTACAACACAGACACGGACGGACAGAGTGCAAAATATACTCTCCGCCATGCCTTCGGCCTGGTGGAGACAATGAGATGGCTATAGTTAGTCTCAAGAGATGAGATTGAACAATTGATGAAAAACAAATACTGAGCTATGGGCAGTAGTCAAGTCTATTTAAGCTCAATGCATGGTCTTAGTTTTTTCCTAATCTTGCTGAGACATAAATCCTATAATCCTTTATACATTTGTAAGGTGATATTAGGCTGAACAAAAGGAGGACCAAGGCACTCTGTTGCAGTCAGGTATAAAAGGCCTTTATTTAAATGGATCGGCAAAGAGCATTATAAAACGACCTGTTATTAGGCTGTCTTTGTAGGCCTAATTGTGTTGTAAATGTGGCTGCTGTTGTGGTTCAGGTCTCTGAGTCCATAACTACAGCAAGATATCTGGCTTGTTTTGTGGTTTTTAATAACATCACCAATCAAAGCTGAGCACTGCTGCTCTAATTGGCCTTCCACGGCTCCAAAAACGACTTGAGTTTTGTTTAACTGAAGCAAATTCTGGCATGTTCAATCGTTGGTTATTCAATGCATTTTACTCAGTGTTTGTAATGAACTATTGTACCCTGTTTTATTTGATTCTTTGCGTGTGGAGGCGTGCAGAACTCTGCAATCTGCACGTCATTTTCGTCCTGTAGTACAATAGACGAATAAGTCCAAATTTTATTCTGACCCCTCCACGAAAAAGCCTAATTGTCCTGACCCCTTATCCATCATTTATACATTATGGATAATTAGTGTGGACTTAAACTGTTATTCGTCTATAGTACTCGACATTTGTGTCAAGTGTCATATGATTCAAACTAATTGATTATATGATTCAAACTAATAACACAGTTTCCCATTTAGTAATAATATTACTAAATCATACTAAACATATTATGTTGTGACGAGTAATAACACTGTGTATAAGTGGATGCCATTGATGACGTTAGCAGTCTCAGTGTTGTGGTGTGGTTGAACATGTTGGGTTGTTCAATGCCATTGTTTAGTGCCAAGAACTTGTTCAGTTGTTGAAAGCTTTTTTCAATTATTTTACTTCAAAAACAGGAGGTGATAAGGGCCATGATATAGTTGTTTATTAGTGGCTTGATGGCTGCAGTTTTCAGGGCCTGCGGGAGGCAACCCGAGAAAAGAGATGTGTTGACTTTTTACGAGTGATGACTTTTTTAAGTCAAATTCGAAACATTGTTTGAAAAAGTATCTTGGTGGAAAATGAAGGCATGCAGGAGGAGAATTCCATCTGTTCTATGTAATGTCCATAATGTTTTTGTTGATCGGTTGAAATTGTGCTGTGATATTTTAATTTAGTTTTAAGTGGACACGTGTACAGTAGGCCTATTATATCCAGCCTCTGGCTATGCGTAACCCGCTATTCACACCTTTTATTCCATTGTCTCTCCTGCATAATACGCTAAACCCGCTATTTGTTTTATGCGTTTAATTCGTTGTTTTTTAATAACTTAAAATAAATAGCGGCTTTGTCACGGACCTGGTGACGAGGCCGACGGTTTATGATGACGTAACCGGAAATCAACCAACCGCCGGCTTGCAACGACTTCTGAGAAACTGAGTCCAGGTGACAGTGAAGTGATTTTAGGCTTTTAAGACCTTTTTAATACCTCAAATAAAAAGAGAAGGAGAAAAGAAAAAGAACATTGCTGCATCAAAATCAACAAACTATACTATAAAAATCACACCTGTGTGAACTGAGCAGTGCAACTATACATGTATGTTATAGTTACTGTACTGTACTGTGCTCTGTACTGTATTGTATTGTAGTAGTGTACTGTGCGGGGTCCCCAGAACATCCAGACCCCCAGGAACGCGTCCAGGGCTCGTACTGTGCTGTACTCTACTGGCCACTTTAGGTATTGCAGCTGTCCGTGCTCAGACATATAGACATACAGACACAGAGACAGACATGCATACATACACACATTACTGCTTAATGGAGCGGTTAGGCACCGCTCCAAAACTGGTCAAACATTGGCCAAAGTGTCAAATAATACAAGACATTGTGAGCCGATCTACAATCTCACAACACCTCACGTTGCAAGGCTTTTATTTTATTTTTTTGTCATCAAAGTTTTTTATTGATTTTACAATAAAGCATACAAAATACACATGACTTACACAAAAGAAAGAGACAAGAAAAACAAACAAAAAAACAAAACAACTAGCAGTCAAAAAAGAAAAACCCCAATGGACAACACCCCTCCACATTCTGTTGTTGACAATAGTGATTATATCCGTAATGTATTACCAATTACAAATTGTTAATGCAACCATCCTTTAATATACAAATAAAAGTAGTCCCATATTTCATGGAACTTCCCTTTGACATTGTTCCTCCTGGCAATTGAGTATTCGAAGGATGCAGTTTCCGTCATAAGTTGGGTCCAGTCTGTGATCTCTGGTGTAGCAGAGCTCTTCCAGTTTCTCAATATCAACCTGGCTGCAGTAATAAGACCTGCAGTCACTAATGCATGTTGTGCCTTGGTGACCCCCTGTGGGGGAGACATAACCTTGGGCATTCTGGTAGTATTAGCCCCATCCATTCTCCAAGTTTCCCCAGTACCTCTTTCCAGAATGGTATAACCACAGGACATTCCCAAAAAGCATGTCAAAATGTACCATTTTCCCCTTTACATTTCCAACACCGTTTGTCTTCCACCAAGCCCATCCTACACAGTTTCACAGGGGTATAGTAGAATCTATGTATAATTTTGTAATGTATAAATTTGCTTTTAATATTCCTAGTGGCCCACCCAACTTTGGAAATTATATTTGACCATTTCTCTTCACTTATTTCACATCCTAAATCCCTTTGCCATATTAATCTAAGATTTTCAGTCTTTGCACTTTGTAATTCCATTATATTTTTGTAAATTATTGAAGCCCTATGCATTGTTGGTGGCCAGTCAAAAATACGTTGCAAGGCTTTTAGATTAGGCTGCTATTTTCACAATATTTACCTGTGGAACCGAGTCAAACAAAAATGAAATGCCTCAACTCCTACATTCCAAGTGGTAAATGGCACATTTATATAGCACCTTTTTCCAAAGCACTTCAATTATTGTGCATTACATTCACCCACACACATTCATACACTGATGGCAGAGGAAACCATGCAAGGCACCAACCTGCTCATCGATCAGGAGAAATTAGGGTTTCAGCGTATTGCTCAAGGACACTTCGACACTAACTCTGGGGAACCCTGGATCGAATTGGAACCTTACAGTTCCCAAGCGTCCGCTCTTCCTCCTGAGCCAAAGCTGGGGCTTGTGCTTGTCTGGTTGTGGGGTGCCCAGTACAAATATGATTATTTTGGGCTCACGGTCTGAAAAGGTTGAGAACTACTGAAGTATAGAGGAAAATTCATTGCTTGCTCTGATGGATCCACGGGTCAAAGATTACTGACATAGGAGGGTTTGTTGCTGTTTATTAATATTGCTGTTGACGGCAGCAAACAAGGTAGGCTCCTCTGAGAACCATCAGGGTCAAAACCCGCTCGGAGCCATGGATGAATTCGGACATACTGACTGCAACGAATGCCAGAGACAAAAAATGCTCTGAATTTCTAAAATGCAAGTCAAAGCTTGCCAAGTGCTTCAACAGGGGTCTCCAAGCTCAGCTGGACAACCTAAAAACCCAACGAAACAAGCTAAGAAATATTGTTACTGCCATGATCAAATCCGCCAAAAGTAACTTTATTAATAATAAAGCTGAGGAAAACAAAAACAATCCTCGAGAGCTCTGGAAGCTACTCAACAACCAACTAGGCTGTAGTCAGAAACTGAAAACCAGGTTTTCAAACATAAACATTAAAGCGAACAACACTCTCATCACTGACAAGCTTGATGTGGCCAACTACTTGAACATCTTCTTTACAAACATAGCAACAACGCTGGTTAACAATCTGCCCTCCCACTCTGGGCTCTTTGGTGTAGAGCACATTAAAACCTTCTACAGAAACCTAGGTGTTTGTAAAGACGATTTTAAACTAGTTATGGTAACAACTGATGAGGTACTTAAGAAACTGAGTGCCCTCCAACCCCACAAGGCCACTGGCCATGACAATATTCCCTCCAAATTTCTCAGAGACTCAGCCATCTCTATAGCTCCAATCATCACCCACATAGTAAACCTCTCCATCAAACAGGGACAGGTCCCCCTAGATTTCAAACTGGCCAAAGTAACCCCCCTGCACAAGAAAGGGAGTAAATTAGACCCCGGCAACTACCGCCCTATTTCTATTCTAAGCTCCATCTCGAAAGTGATGGAAAAAATAGTCTATGAACAGGTTGAAAAGTATCTTGCCACTAATAAATTATTGTACGAGTTCCAATCTGGCTTCAGAACATCCCACTCCACTGACACATGCCTTCTCTATTTGAGCGACCACATCAAACAAGAGGTGGACGCTGGCAAATACTGCGGCATGGTCATGCTGGACCTCCAAAAGGCTTTTGACACCGTGAACCCACTGATTAACAAGCTAAAAGCTATTGGTTTCGATAGCACATCAGTGAGCTGGATGCAATCCTACCTGGAGGGGAGAGAACAGATGGTGGAAGTGAACGGAACACTGTCCCCCCCCCTCCCAGTGAGCTGTGGCGTTCCACAAGGAAGCATACTAGGGCCTCTACTGTTCCTAATATATGTAAACGACATGAATTCAGCTTGTGACTGCAACTTGTTCCTGTTCGCAGATGACTCGGCAGTCGGCACTGCTGGTCTAGGACAGGGACAAACTGCAGGTTGAAAATGCCCTCAGCTCTGAACTCGGTAGAATCTGCACCTGGCTTACTGATAACAAACTATCTTTATACCTGGGAAAAACTGAATCCATTCGATTCGATTCGATACTCCACCAAGATACCCATGTACCTGTGTAGATACTTCCTTAATGTTAACGAAGTCCACACCCACAACACCAGAGGGAGTGCAACGAACCATGTTCAACCCAGATTCGGCACAAACAAGGGACTAAATTATTTTCGCTCCTATGCCACCAAAATGTGGAACGCCCTACCAACAGTCATTAAGACATGCAAATCCCTTGACTCCTTCAAAACCGCTCTCAAAGGGCACCTACGGATGGCTGCAATTCGAAACTGGCCCCCGTAAAATTTGAATCCCCCCTTTTCCCCTCACTGTATATGTTTCTTTTCCCTTTTTACCTCCATTATGATGAATTCCTGTACTGTTCTTTGTCTATATAGAAGTGTCTATTTGTACGTCTCTAAATGTTTTGATGAATTGAACATGGTGGACCCTGTTGTAAACAAGTGTAATGCTTAATTGGGTCGTCCACTCACAGTTAACAGCCTTTGTATTGAGTTTGTGCTTGAAATGTACTGTAATTCTGCAAACTGTTAATACAATTTTCAATCAATCAATCAAAGTGCATTATTATTGTTCTTATAGCAACGATGCCTATGAGAACTTGAGAAGAAAGACCTGGTTGCAGTTCTCAGTTCCTAATTATAATGACAAAGTCTCTCCTTAAGATTATTATCCTTAGATTTGTTTCAAACCACCACAAAACCATTGCACAATATTCCTTTCTCCTATTATTATTATTATTATTATTTTACCATTGTGGCATGGCGACCACCATCAATTCGTGGGTGCAATGGCGTTGATAACGTTTGTAATTTTATATACTCAAAATAATCGATTCGATTTCAGCGATATACTGTTGCGTGATGATGTATGTGTAGTAGGCTACTCTCAAAGAAAACGCATGAATGATCACAGAGAGCAACTTCAGTCACCACTACCGTGGAAATGTTCAGGAGATCATTAAGTCTGGAGTAGTTTGCCCCTTGCTGTGCTCCTTCACATGTCGAGTCAGACAATAGTATCAAGACACAACACAGTCCTTTAGTCCTTTGTCCTGGGTGTTGACAACATGGATGTTAACATCACTAACTAACAATAACGACAACTACAGTCAAAGTCAATATAGATAACAGATTATAGACAGTAGCAAAGCCACATGCTGAACATGAAAAGCCAAATAGCATTATTTCCCAGGCCATTTATAAACATACAAATGTTTGTGAATATAACATTAAGTCACATGCTGAATATGAAAAGCCATTTGGCTTTTCATATTCAGCATATTCCCAGAGTGAGCTTTTAAATAGAGAAATAATTTAATTCAAACTTATCCACAATGTACTATATGGCAAAATAGAAATATCTCTAGGGTCGAAATCACTCAGAGACACTAGCTGAATGAATATTCAGTGGAAAAACAGAATAACAATAACAATTATCCCATTATCAACACAGATGACGGCTATTATATTTTCTTTTACTATTTCTTATCTATAAAAGCGACTCCTCCTCATTCAAGTTCCCCTGCAGCCGCCGAGCAGTTGACTGACTGACACTTGACTGTGAATAGCTGTGGAGAGACACAAACGCTTGTGTGAAAGCGTTTCTATCTCGTTATTGCATCCATCGCCCAACCCCAGCCGCCCGCTCCGCTCCCACACCCCTCCTCTCGCTATACGCTTTTTATATTTTTTCTTTCAATTGATAAATACTTTTTTTTAAAGACGTGGTGGTTGGCTTTAAAATCCATAACATGCCCCTCTGCTTGCTCTCCCCCACTCCACGAAACCCAACAAGTGCACAGATGGAATGAGAGTGAGTTTGTGTGAGAGCCATGAAAGCCCCGTTGAAAGTGTTTCAGTGTAAATACGCACTCAGGGAGCGCCGTGTCGCGGGTCACGCATGGAGCTGGGCTGTATATAAGCTCCAGACTCGGCACCTGCAGAAGTTAAGCTTCATCTATACTGGATTTACTGGAGTGTTTTCTTCAGCCAGACATGCATAATTCACTCCCTTTAAGACCAGAGACAGGCTTATAGTAGGCTACGTATCAGTGCACCCACCAGTGGTGGAAGAGGTACTCAGTATAAATGTAGAAAATACTCATTTCATCATTATACAGGGCTTTTTCATTACGTAAAAGCCCTGTATTAAAAAATGTACTTGCGTAAAAGTGAAAAAGTATCAGCATAAATATTCTTACAGAGTTCAAAAATAGCACACCTAGAGTACATGCAAACTCACGACGTGTCATGTCGCAAAGCACCACTGATGTGCATTGTGAGACTGTAGACTTGGCTATTTTTTAATACTGAATAGTGATGCTACACGATGTGTGGGTGCTCTGTTTATCCTGAGGTCCGGGGGCAAATACACACACAGAGATTACCCACTACCCAAAGCTTTGATCTTCTAAATCATTCCACCGTACAATGAAAGGCAGAACTCAGTGTTACCGATTAGCCCTAGACTGGCGTATATTTATTGATTACACGGGGGCACTCCCCTGAAATGAATAAGAACCGCACTTGAATATGAGTAACATATATACGACCTGTTATTTCGCGAATCATATTCGCTCCATATCAGCTCGTCGGTCGGGGCCCCTGGAAGCAGGACAAAAGGCTTGTTCTGTCATGGAGAATTCTGACGTGTCTCTGCTTTCTCAGACACTATATAGAAAATCTTTCTGTCGCTCTGTGACCTTGCTTGAGCACAGCTAGTGTGCACACTCTCATAATTAATGGTACTTACTTTTAAAGGTCACTTTTATACCACCAATAGCCATGCATAGGCCTTAATTTAGCCTACAATAGCCTATGTGTTGTAATGATAATCAAAATCTACAAATTAACGTACGGAAAACCTACAATATTTGTCTCGCAGACGTAGCATGGAGAAGTATTGATATATAATAGAAATACTCAGGTAAAGCAAATTTTACTTAACCCATTTAGGATTCTAATGCCTTCTAAATGCCTTCTAAATACTGAACTAAGTATTCTGAAAATGTTCAAATATTAATTAAAAATTTACAAAAATGTTATAATAATAATAATAATAATAATAATAATGTAGGCCTACATAGCAATAAGAACCCCAAAAGGTGTCCTGAAGGGGTAAAACACCAAAAGGGCTTTCCATCCTGTACAGTGAAGGCTGGTACTTAACACTTACTTTACACCAGTGGTCGGACGTTTTTCTTCCTTTTTCTTTACAGCCAGACATGCATAATTCACTCTCTCTTTAAGACCAGAGCCTGGCTTACAGTAACGGTATAGTATCAGTGTAAATAACCGCATAAGGAAACTGCAGCCTGCAAGATAGCGATGTGGAAGCTGGGAAATTACGGTGGAGAAGCTTGGTGCAATTTACATTCTAATGTCCTCACCATTCACTCCCTCGCTCTGCATCTGTCTTCTATACCAGAACGACAACAGCCTTTCCTCGTGAAAAGCAGTGATCTTTTCTATATGCAGATTGGGTGTCCCCCGCAAATGTCCTGTTGACGACAGTCATGTGAGTCCTTAACCCATTAGAACCCAGGAATGCATCCATGTAATTTTAGATTGTAGCTAGCAACAGACGTTTTTCCAGACAATTGTTAGGATTTACAGTGGCTTAGAACAGTGGGTCTCCAAAATAGAAGATCTACAAGCTCACATCGTGTCACTTCGTGCCGTGCTGCGAGCTTGTACATCTGCTACTTTTGGAAAATATTTGAAAAATCTTTCAGTGTTTGAATAATTTTGAATCTTCTTAACACAAATCTTCTCTTATGGGTGGTCCCTGGCACTAAACATTTTCAGATAGGGGGGCCGACAGCCAAATACAATAGGCCTACACAATCTTTTTTGGCCAATCACAACACTTGTTTCATTCACGGAGAACGGAAACAGATTTGTAGTTTTAAGGGCCTTTGAGGTGATGTGGTACCAGGAGGTGCATGCATAGTCAAAGAAACCTTGTATGAGGGCTCCTGTTAAGGTCTTCAAGGTGTTTTTGTTGACCAGTGAGGAGATCCTGTAAAGGAATCTTGTTCTTTGGTTGACTTTTTTGATTACGGAAAGATTAGCCTCCAGGATGGAACCTAGGTAGGTAATTTCAGCTTTACGTGTGATAACACTGTCACCCACTCTAACCAATAAGCCATTTGCCTTGCTGAGATTACTATTAGATCCGAAGAGAGTGGATTCAGTTTTTCCCAGGTGTAAAGATAGTTTGTTATCAGCGAGCCAGTTGCAGATTCTACCGTGTTCAGAGCTGAGGGCCTTTTCAACCTGCAGTTTGTTCCTGTCCGAGACTAGCAGTGCCGAGTCATCTGCGAACAGGAACAAGTTGCAGTCACAAGCTGATGTCATGTCGTTTACATATATTAGGAACAGTAACAGGCCCTAGTATGCTTCCTTGTGGAACGCCACAGCTCACTGGGAGGGGGGGGGGCAGTGTTCCATTCACCTCCACCATCTGTTCTCTCCCCTCCAGGTAGGATTGCATCCAGCTAGGCTGAGGAATATATCTAATCCACCCTTTTCACATTGGCCTGTTATAGCATCACCAGGAGGCCACAACCTGACCTGCCCTGGTGGAGTGCCCTGGGCACTTTATCTAGTTTGTTTGTCTTTATTTCAACGTTTTCAAACTTTTTCCCCATTTGAATTGTGCCCTGGACCACACTGGTTGAGAAACAGTGATTTCTCTTACGGGGTTGGATCAGGTGGGACATTCAATTCCACCCTCAGCATAAAGTCTGCGGCTCTCTCCTCACGCCACAGCATTTATTTTGTTATTGTTTCTAGCAATTCATGAGGTCTGCTCAAAACAGAACCTGTTCACTGTGCTATATATTTTGGCAAAAAGTCCCGAAAGCTACAGTAATGAGACTCTTTATCTGAGCTGACTATCTGTCCAAAACTTAATTCAGTGCCTCGAGCTATTTCATAAATACACCAGTCTCCACATTAACATAATTGCCCTTTTATGAGGCCAACATGGAGCCAAAGCTAAGTCATGCACCAGTCACCATGCGCTAGGGCGGCGGAAGGCGCGTACATTTCATATCAACACTGCTTTGCATTGTTTCTTATTTTGGAGCTGTAAGGATTCATCACTGATGATAACCTCCGTGGGAGTAGGGGCTCGCTTTTTTTGTGCCGTTTCATTTTCCGCCCTGCTTCACTGCTAGTATGAGATTCTGACAGCGTAGCCCTGAAGGCACAGTCTATTCCCCAAAAGAATCGTCTTTTAGGGGGAGTTTGAATCATCAGAGGCGATATTCATTATTTTTAGAGCCCCACTGAGTATCGGTTTGGCTCATATACTGGGCATTATTCGACTCCATTTATTACATCAGTGTTGACAATCATGCAGCCGATGTGTCTTGTTTTTCACCCTTTTAACGACATTTTTTAAAATGGTCTATCTACATGTACTGTAAGCTCACAATATGTCACGTCACTCAGCTATAAAGATCATTATTTTTAAGTGGTTAAATAAAATGAAATAAACCTTGTGTTCTTATTTAAAAATGTACTTGTTTGCTTGTTCATGGTATTATCATAATTGTTTTTGCACTTTTGCAAAATGTCGGTCAAAACATCAGCAATCGGTGGTCTAGGACCCAAAAATCTGGCATTGGGGTCTCAGTGTCTAATTATTTAGCTCCATATTCCATCTGCCAGCTTGGGAGAACAATTTGTCTGCAAAAAAAAAAGAAGATTTGATTCAGCCATCAAACACCACCTCCGTATTCTGTCTTCCTTCTGCAAGAACATTTTGCGGAGTCTTCATTTAAAGCAGAGAACAATAAACAAACAAACAAGCAAACGAACATAGGCTACTGTAGGTAATGTTTGGCTAAATGAAAAGAACAAAAAGACCACAGCCCAATGCACTATCAAAGAGGGACATGCGGCATCTGTGCTATACTTAGCCTAACTAATTGTCGCACAACAGCACAGTGCTTACAACAACATGTCTTGTGTCTGCGTAATCTGCCTGTGAGCATTCCAAATGGAGGCTTGTGCAGCTCCAATGGCAGTCTGTGTTGTAAAGTAAATGTCTTTCTCTAAACGGGGGGTTTTGTGAGCAATTGGTAACCTAGGAGTGAAATCTGCAATACAGCTCAAAGTTGGCCTGAGAGGAAAAATACTGCATTCTACAACAGAGCAACACTTTCAGAAATGCAAGGCAAGCAAGAGCTCATTTCATTCTTTCCTCAGAAAGTCTAACCCAATCCTATATGTCTCTCTGCCTTGCAATCTTTGGGTTCTGTCTGCTCATGTGGGCAGGCGCAGTATAGCTCCACAAATATGACTCTTGACAGGGTTGATATATATTGTTGCTGCCGGAGAAACATCCTATTTCCATATTTTAACTTTTGGTGTTTTTTCGTAAAATAATGCTCTACTTGATCGTACTACAGCGTCACACAAAAGCATCAAAAGTAGCAGATTAGATTTTTAATGAAGCGACACATTATGATGTGCTTGTAAATCTGCTACTTTTGCTATGTTTGAATTTGAATCCTGAAAAGTAACCCTTAATATAAGGTTTCCACCCAACAGAGACAATATTATACAGGTTCACATTAAAACTCAGAATATTATTCAAATCTTAAAGGTATATTCAGTGATTTCACTTAATTCAAAAATCACTTCTTTTTTTGTTTTGTTGTGATAATCCTCCCTACTATAGAGTGTGCTTGCTGACCATATAATGAGTTCCTCCCTGTCCCCAGTTAACCCCTGGGGTCAAAAAACCTTAGGTTTTGTTTTTGGCTAGGTGGCCCAGCCTTCATCCAATCAGGATAGAGAGAGGCCTTCCGCCAATCATGATCGAGCGGGGGCGGGCCTTGGTGTGCGTGCTGTTGGCCTGTTGCGTGTCCCGCCACTGTAGTGCGTGCATGTGTACATCTCCCAAATCACTGAATGCTCCTTTAAACTAACCACAGGAGGCAGAGCCCTAATAGCATCCCTATTCTGTGCATGTCAAAAATAACATTGTTACAAAAGTTGAAGGACATTCTGCAAAAATAGAAGAGCATTATAATCGAACATTCCGCAAAATTATAAGAGCATTATTATAATAGAACATTTTGCAAAAATACTAGGATATCAGGTGAAATTGTAAGAACATTTAGCATAAAAATGGCCAAACAAGCTCAGCTGCATGGGAGCTGTTGCTCCCATGCAGCTTTCGGACCAGAAAGGCTTCACGAGGACATGTTTAAATAATTATGTTCCTGCTGTCTTGTTTGTTCAAGTAAACCCACAGAACACCGGAGGACTTGACAGCGGCGCTTTGATCTTACATGCTTATTAATGCAATCTACTGCTGTGTCTAGTGTTGAGCATCGCCCGCTGCAAAATACTAGCTGGGAGTCTGAAGCCTCTACTCGGCAGACTTCAACCCCTGGAGCACTTGCCGTTCTTTGTATCACTTCTTGTTGCCTAGTATCCATTTATTTTAGTTTTTTGATAGAAAATAGAGCAAAAATAGCAGATCTAGGAGCTCACACAAACAATGTGAGGCATTGTGAGCTTGGCGATCAGTTATTTTCACTATCTGCTATCTCTCTTTTTTTTTTAAACATTTCACAATATAGGGGAAGATTAACCATAGGATATGGCTATTTGTGTGGACATTTATCATTTGTCATTGTAGTGCGTGTGTTGTGCTGGAGACATGCTGACATATGGTGAGACAGTGACTCACTTCCTTGTCCTGGAAAGGTTTTTTCGAACCCCTGCACGGCGACCATGTTATGTGAATCACAGAGGGAGAAGTGCTTTGCTTTAAAGAAAGAAAGTTATTCCTTTATTTTTCATTACATCTTTGACCATGTCATTATTTGCACTATGTACATATTGTCTTGCACACGAGTTAGGGTGAAAATCGAAAAACCATACATGGAACCAAATTAAAAAGTTTTTTCTTTTAATTTGGCTGGAGAGCACGCCACAAAGATACCACTTATCCCACAGGTATTGGGGGACTCCTCCGTGACACTGATGTTACGGTACAACGTAGCTTATAACTGCATTGAAAACCACACAACTTGTAATACCAGATTCCCCAAAAACGGCATATAAAAACATCATCTGAATGACACGCTATGTAACACAAAGCATTTTTTTTCCCATTATCAGCAGCAGCAGCAATGAAAACTGATTTTACACTCTGTGGATCGTGGATACAACAAACAATACACTGTCCTTCAGTACTGTGCCAGTGATGCTGTGACAGGAGTTGCCACTGTCAAAACATTGGACATGGATTGAAGAGAGTTTGTGTTGATAAGGAATCTACCAGCTGCTAAATAGACACCTGGTAAATATAGTATTAAATCTAAACCTAATAAACACCTTTGGGTTTACCAGGTGCCATGTTTACCAGCAGTAGTGGACAGTTATTTTCACATGTAGTGATATATTTTGTAAATTATAATTTGTACTTTTGAATACTAATGTGTTCTTAAAAGCACATACTTAAAAGTAAGCGTTCCATCAATCAAACTAACAGCAGTAATCGTTTGTGGGGAAGCAGAGGTCCCACAAAACGTGTGGAAATGGGAATCAGCCCACAACGCCATGAGTTTGATGGCATCTGTAGTCATAACGGCGCCGGGTGGGTGTTTACCGATCCCACAGCTGCTGCTGAGTGTCTGTAGCTGCAATGTTTATTCGAAACAAAGTGCTCTGATGATTCCCTCCCCCCAACACCCTTCTGGAGAATGTGGGCAACTCTTCATTATCACTCTTCATCATCATCACGGTGGAACCGTCGTTCACGTTTATTCTCAATGGTTTCACAGCACTAAGGGATCTGCAAATGGGTTGTTTATTCTCCGGGGTTTGACGGCAACCGAGTGGCATTCTGGTGAAATTCATCTGGTTGTGCTATTTTAGGACTGCGTTCGAAAAGTGCTCGGATTCTGTCAGAGAAAGGAAGTCATTACGGAGAGCTAATTGAGCACCATATAAATGTCAGGTATGACTAAGGCGGGACCTGTTTCGGGTGCAACTAAGTGTGGAATATTGCCTCTTTAGGGCTTTGCTGCATACACTAACACTGGTGGGTGTTTGGCAGAAGACAGGAATACACACAACACCTCCGACAGTACAAAATAACGCACAGCCTCTGGAATAGTACAGTAGATAAACAAGCCCTTCAAGACAGGGAGTCTGGCACACCATTTTAGCCCCT
Organism: Electrona antarctica; assembly: GCF_951216825.1. NCBI lineage: Eukaryota > Metazoa > Chordata > Actinopteri > Myctophiformes > Myctophidae > Electrona > Electrona antarctica. Next base: position 33,183,760 of record NC_136798.1, read on the forward strand.
AAAGTGGAGAAATAATTCCACTGGTGAGAAGGGAAACATAAATGCAGTGTGTCGGTGCTTAACAATTTGAGACGCTCCCTTCGCTGGAAGTTGAATTGAGCAAATGAGGGTAAAAGCCTGGCATTGGACAGTTTGTTCATTTATAATTGATTCTTGTAATTTAATGATCTCACAGGCAAATTAGCTCTGGAAGGATGATGCCAATCATGCTTTAGTACTGTTGGAATAGATACTGGCATGCAAAGAAGAACTGCTTACCGGCAAACTGTAACTTTTGCCAGTAAACTTTCCTCCAGCCCCCTGGAGCAGGGGTTCTCAACAAGTGGGTCGCGACCCCTCGGGGGGTCGCCAAATTATTTTAGGGGGTCCCCAAATTATTTTCAAAAAATAAATAAATAAAAAGATTAAAAAATAAATAAAAAAATCCACGATTTTTCAAAAATAGCAGACCTACAAGCTCGTAGCGCGCCACTCGGTGGCGCGCTATGAGCTTGTAGATCTGCTATTTTTAAATAGCTAAATTATAACAATGCTTAAAACACCAAAAGGGGTTCCCGCCCAAAATGGTTTAAGGTTATTGTAGCAGTCAATTTATATTGGGGGTCGGGAGGGGGCGGGGCGGGGGTCCCGAGACGTTGCCAAAGCATTTCCGGGGGTCCCCGGCCAAAAACGTTGAGAACCCCTGCCCCCTGGAGGGCTGGACGAACCACCACACAGCAAAAACGGGTCATTTTGTACACTCTGTGGCATCTGGTTTGATGGCAGTAAACATTATTTGGAGAGCCACTTATACTGGATCGGACACACAAACCGATGGTTTAAAAGGAAATGCAATACAATTATGTTGGGTCATTCCTTTTGATTATCACCCACCTTTTAGTAGTCCATTAGTGTCACTCGTCCGCTTGCACTGCTGATAAACATTACCGCCCTCAAAACTAGAGTTCTGAAGCTGAAAATTCTGTTGTACGATGGTGCCGTTTGCCAGCAAGAGCTGATCTACAAGTAGTAGACATTGCGTCGCATCAGCTTGCAGACCAGCTCTTTTTTTGGCAAGCGACACTATACACAGTATAAATTTGGCGTAAGTGTTAAATAAACACCCCAGCTGTTCTTGCTGTGCAGGCCTGCCTCCGTCTGACAGCATCTCTGTGATCTGAGTCCTAGACAGCGTCCCGCAGCAGGGACACTGTTATCATTATAACAGATTTGTAATTCTTTCATATTCTGTTACAGCTTCTTTTGTCTCACTGCAAACTGGAAGTGACCCTGTCCATCTGTTCTGGTCAAAACTAACCAGTTTCACACTGAGCTGCCAGACGATGCAGAAACATTGTTTTGGACACATTTGTGTGAGATCAAAATGAGTCATTTTTCTATCGGCAATAATTGTCACCGTGAACTTCTGAGCATCTTCTGTCCCCCGGGCATCTGATTCCAGAGCCAATTATACACCCATTTAAACAAGGTTAGAGAGGACTATAGACAGCAGGGAACAGAACACACATAGTCTCTCAAGCCAGGCAACCCTGACACAACACACCTCTTCAAATGCTACGGTCTGTAACTGCTCCTTGCAAAAAGTTGCAACAGGAAGCTTCCACCCGTTGGCCATTTCCATTCACAAAAATATGATGTTAAAATATAATTAACCACTTAAACATATAGCGCACTTCAATGACCAGTGTATTATTTGGCCCCCTCCAAGCCCCCTCCCCCCATACACCAAATCGAATCTTAGCTCTCTACGTGACTCCAAAATAGGTGAAGTGGTGTCACATTTTTTTTCATCACTTTCAAAGTACAGACCTTTTGGGTGGAAGAATTTGAAGATTGTGTGAGACAACAGTCTGTCTCGAGAGACTAGAACACACATGAACATGAAAACAAAGACTTGCTCACATGGACGGAGGCGGCCTAGCTCTGTTGCACATGATTAGACATTGTTAGAGTTCAGGAACGAAGTTTTTGACAGTGGCACCCTCTAAAATACAGGGTTCTCCGTTGTTCTCTCTTTCGACCCACAGCAAGGCGATAAGTCTGTAACACTTCTTTGACGAGGCCTGATACCTGCTGATGTCTTTTGACAATCTTTATTTTCCCCTAAATCCTTCTAATGATCTAATGATGCGGTTCATTATCAATAGTTTGTTGATCTCTCAAGAACAGAGTCCGAGCTGTGCTACAGAATCTGTCAGCAGGGCCATTCAGAACGTGTATACATTGTTGAAAGTGGGAATGAAAACATAGGCGCACCACAGGAAGAGGAGGGCTAAGGGCGGACCAAACGGGCAACATTCTATTGGGGCCCTCCCCCAGAGGCAAATTCAAAGGAAAAAACCGAGGGTGCCGTTTTTTCTTTTTTGGCGATGGATTCCCAGATTGATAGTTTGTTGACCAAGAATATGCTCCTAGAAAACACTCCCTCGACAGGGAGTGTCATGGGAATTCCACGTTTCATAGTTTCAAAAGTGAAAAGTTCTGATGGGAGAGCGTTGGCCATGTCGTGCCACACGTATCTGTTCGCTCTGTGTTTGTGGCGTTCATAAAGAGGGACATGGGCTTTGTAAACTCTCTGGACATTCGAAAGGAAAGCAAATGAGGGCAAATTGACATGAGGGATTGTGACTTAGAGAAGGCTTCCAGTTTCTTTTTTTTTCAGAGAGTCTGTGGTGCCAACGATGGCGGCAGAGGCTGAATGCTCCAAATCCTCTGAGGCCGGTCCTCTATTGCTGTGTCATCCCTTGAAGTTTTTGCTTAAGTTCCACTAATTGGCTGCCACATTTTATTCTCTGCCTTGCCGACACAAAAGTTTCTGCCGTCACGTCGGATGCTAAAAACACCCCCGAGATGCAACGGGGGGTTCAGACAAAACGACTCTTTATTCTGACCGGCTGTGTTTGGAGAAGTCAGATGCCAACTGGCAGCAAAACTGAAATGGCTCCGTCGCTCAGGTACCAAACTGTCCCCCACCCACCATCTTGCAAAAGTTGCACCCCCCCACCCCCCCCAATCCTATGCACCCCCCCTCCCTCTCCCTCTTCCTACATGACCTTTCTCCAGTCACTGTAGCTAATCTCGGTTGACAGGGGGGCTAGAGGGATAGGGGAGAGAGAGAGAGAGAGAGAGAGAGAGAAGAGAGAAGGGGGGATTGGAGGAGGAACGTACATCCCTAAAAAATCCAGTTGCCCTACAGCAGCAGGAGTAGTAGTCGTAGTAGTAGCAGTAGAAGGAGGAGAGCTGCGGTCCCCAGAGGTCTGTTTGTCTCTCGGTATCCCGGGCGGACTGGGAGGCAGGTGGAGCCGGCTGGCTGCCGCTATATGTGTCCTGGTTTTGAGAGGTAGGCGATGAGGGCTACCACCACCCCCACGTACACCCCCGTTCCTATGGTGATGGAGAGAGCCGCGAGGAAGAGAGCCCGCCGGGATGCGATGTTAGCCAGCGGGAAGTCACCCTTACTCACTGCCTTACTCGTCTGGAAAAGAGAGGGAGAGAGAGAGGGAGGGAAAGAAAGTGAGTGAGTGGGTTATAGAGGGAAAAAGCGACCCATTTTCCGGAGGAAAGATAATTACAGAGGCTATTTATTATTTCCCCCTGTGGTGTGCAGAAAGGGGATTGGACTGGGAGGAAGGGACCACTTGCGGAGGGACACAATGGAATCGAAGAAGGGGGCTCATCGTGGCATTGTTAGAGTGAAAAATGGCTGTCGCCGCAAAAATGTCAGCGATATATAGAGGAGGTCAGGCCTGTATCGGAGCTGTTGTATAGGACCGGTATGTCGCGCCGCACCGCGCGGTGGAGGATACATTCATGATGTGTCATTAATTTCCGGTGAGAACTGTTTGGATGTGATAAGTGTTGGCCCTTTGAGACGCCATGGAGACAGGAGGGTGGGATGTTCTCTCAGCGTTGAGAAGAATTCACAGGCACAAAGAGGACATTTTATCCTACTCAGCAATCACTCTGCAGTCTGCGCAGGTTCACTGTTTCCCAAACAGTGGGTCGGGACCCATTTGCGGGTCACGGACCAATTTTCATGGGTCACGACTCGAGTCTACATTCCATTTTCCTTTCCTACATTATGATAAAAGGGTTATCTTTGAATAATAAAGAAAAGGGCCCGCACACTGTCAGAAACTTGCAAAAAATGTTGCCCTTTATCATAAAAAACTGCTGATCCTATTCTACTATTCCTATACTTTCTGCTTACTTGTCATAACCTCTGTCTGTCTGTCTGTCTGTCTGTCTGTCTGTCTGTCTGTCTGTCTGTCTGTCTGTCTGTCTGTCTGTCTGTCTGTCTGTCCGTATTCATGTTTCTCCTCAGATGCAGTAAAAGCTGTTTATTTATTGCCATTTGTTTTGTACACTCACTCAGCTACACTGGAGCCGAGGGAAGTGAGTCAGAGAGCAGTGCCATTGATCGCCAGGTTTTCCAATTGTCTAATTGTGCCTTCTCCTATATATAGCAGCATGCTGTATCTGGGCTGAGGGCTACGGCATGCACTCACCAGAGAGATAGAGCTGTCTCAGTGTTGCAAAGTTGTAAAGGACTTTGATTTAAACCCATGGCAAGCTGCAGAGTGCAGACCCAGCAAGGCTGGGCTAACATGTATATAAATTACACTAAGCACACCTATATAATCCTCTGTTGTTGTTTGTGTGCTGTAACTGTGTATAGTATCCCCAATACGTTCCCTCAGTCTGTACGCTCATTCTGTAGCTGAGGTCACATTGCATTTCAAAAACGGCACATGGTTTCCACAACTTACGCGCGGCGGTGGCTCAGGGGTAGAGTGGCTGGATGGTAACCGTAAGGTTGCCAGTTCGAACCCGGGCTCCCCCAGAGTAACTGTCGAAGTGTCCTTGAGCAAGACACTGAACCCCTAATTGCTCCCGATGTGCTGGTTGGTGCCTTGCATGGTTTCCGCTGCCATCGGTGTATGAATGTGTGTGTGAATGGGTGAATGTAAAGGGCCTTGGATAAAGGCGCTATATAAATGCACCATTTACCATTTTATTTTTTTTACGCTGCTTACCCTTTTCTGCAGATTGTATCCAAAAAGTGAAGGTCCGATAATGAGCTAAACTAAATTTCATTCACGAGCGGCCAAGAAAATCAAAGTTGCGGCATGAAACAAGTGTTTAAATCGGTTGTTTTGTCAGCCACTTCCATGTTTTTCAAGGAAGTTGAAAAGCTTTAGCGCCTCCCCGGCGCCTCCCCTGGTCGAATGTGGAATTAGATTTTCCACCTGACTTCAGTTCAGTCGACAACGCACAACTTCCTTGAAAAACATGTAAGCGGCTGACTAAACAACCGATTTAAACGCTTGTTTCATGCCGCAACTTTTCTTGGCCGTTCCTAAATTCAGTTTATCGGACCTTCACATTTTGGATACAATTTGCAGAAAAGGTTAAAACCCATACGCCGTTTCTGAAACGCAATGGGAGGGCTTCGTCTCGTGACCTCATCTCGGAGCTACAGAATGAGCGTAGGGACTGAGGGAACGTATCGGGGCTATGTGAATAGTAAAGCTGTGCCCCGGCCAGAAGTCTGCAGTTGTTGTATGAACTATATACTCACAAACTCGGGTATAGACTAAAATACTCATTCACTGCCAATGACGTGTGTCGTGTAACATGCCAAAACAGTGATTTCAGTTGTTGTGCTAGATGGCGCTCTTCGCTAACATATGAGTCTGTCACTCACACAGAGAAACATGAGATCACGTGATCGCAAAATCTCAATCCCCGTTCGTTTCCTGCTTTTTTCATTTGGAAAAGTTGATGGATTTCCTCTGCATTTTGAGTGACACGTGCTTTTTTCAACAGTCAATAACTATAGCGGCGATATTTTTTCTTGCGGAAGCACAGAGAAAGCCTCCATGTTTAGCAACGAACAGGGTATCGATCAAACTGGTCTTTAAATGTTCCCAGAAGTTGTTTTTTTAATTGATTAGAAAACGTTGCACTTCTTGAAAAAAATATTGGTCAAAACCAATCTCTCTCAGTCAGGTTCTATAAAAGGCCAACATTTTATCCCACTCAGCACCACCCTGCTCAGAGTGTAGAGTGTGTTTCACAGCTCCTCAGCAAACTAGCAATACATAGAGTACACTTTTGACAGGTCTAGTTATAAAAAATACATTAGCAAAAGGCTCCAGTATACGGGTTCCATAATGTGCTTACCTTTGTGAATTCCACACACTTTCCTTATACATATACTGTATGTACTGAATAATGAAAAGTCCAGGTGTTATAATAGCGCTGGTGATTCACTGAGAAGTTTTACAAGTTTAAACAAATTCTGACAGGATGAGCATGATTCATATTATGTATTATCAATTTCAGAGGCCATGTGGCGTTCTGTATGACTTCCACATCTAGTTTTGTCAGCGCCTAATAACGTACATCAAATAGCCGTTAGCGGCCACTCCACCTTCATATTTGATGTGTTACGATACATCTTGGATATCTATGGAACCTTCAGTGAACACCAGAGACCTTGATGCACTTGAATGAAATTGATATTCATAATTTCAACTTAAGTAAAAGCACACAGTATGCGACTCACATGCTTCTAAAAAATCACACCCGTGTGAACTGAGTGGTGTAAGGTCTTATATAGACTGATCAGCTGTGGTCTGACGTAATGAAATCACACCCGTGTGAACTGGGTGACCATAGCAACCATGCTCATTTTTGAGTGGTGTAAACCACTCCTACAACTGGCTTTGTTAGTCTGTCTGTCTGTCTGTCAGAAAAAATGAGCATGGTTGCTACGGTCACCCAGTTCACCCGGGTGTGATTTCATTACGTCAGACATTACGTCAGACCACAGCTTTTTTTTTGGTACGAACAGACACGGGTACAAAGCCAGTTGTTGGAGTGGTTTACACCACTCAAAAATGGGGAAAAAGGGAATCTGTACTTTGATTTCCTGTGGCGAAAAACCTAGGGTGAATGTCAAGACCAATAGGCTCACATAGGCTCGTTGTGAGCATGTACTGTATATAGATTTTTAGCCAAGAGATTTAGAATAGAGGAGGAAATAAAGAGGGGACAAAGTATAGGCCCCTGGGGGACCCTGGCCAATGAAGTATCTAGGATTTAAGTCTGAACTGCGTTAAATGTACAATTTGTGACAGATTTTGTGACAACAGAGCAGTTTTATAAAGATAACTTTCTGGTATCTTTTGGACATGCACGCCAGCTTTTCTATACCAGTGGTTCTAAAAAATAAACACTCAGAGTTACAGACCATTTGGACCCCCTGGTCTAAAGTAACACAGAGGGTCCCTGTGGGACCCCCACCACTCTCTTGGGATGCTCTCTTGGGATGCCCTCTTGGGATTGGTGGGATTCGGTAGCTGAACACGACCATAGCTGCAGTGTCTGGCTCTCTTCCATGTCATGGGGTCAGAGGTCACATTACTGATGTCTGTGTTAGGGTCATTCACGGCTGAAAAACATCTGCTGGCATCTCTGCTTTCTAATTGCCTCCCAATTATAATGCTGTTTGTTTAGCCATTGTTGTTTAGCCATTAAGAATCTGTGACAGTGTTTCTGTTACTGGAGTGTGGTGATGATGTAGACAATGAGGAGGAAACGTGTTAGGGTACCACAGAGAGGGTACCACAATGAGGGTACCACAATGAGGAGTAAACGTGTTAGGGTACCACAGAGAAAGACTGAGTCTGGTTGGAAGGACCTGTAGTCTGGCTTTGACTGTAAAGGTGACTATATCCTCATCAACTGCATAATTGTTGAATATGAGATACCGTGTGATCTGCATCGGAAAGGCAAGCTAGCGTTCCTTGTAGTTTTAAACAGTCCAGTGTTGTTGTTTTTGCTGTTGTAACATTACAAGGTATACCTCTGTGCATTGACTGGTGATATATTCTGTAAGCTATCAATAACAGTAGCCCTTACTGAGATCAAACAATAATGTCCTCAGAAACTGGCTGCTACAGTTTCCGAGTCAGGTCGAACCCAGCTCAGGGATACTCCAGTTCTCACACAGAGGTCATTGAGGTCAGGCCAAACACACACACACACACACACACACACACACACACACACACACACACACACACACACACACACACACACACACACACACACACACACACACACACACACACACACACACACACACACACACACACACACACACACGGCAACAAATAATATTAAAACACAAGATGTGCATCAGATGTGCATCTTTCTTATGTTGTTTATAATTTGTTCGTCAGTCCAGTCAATTACACGCCCCCTAAGCGTTGTAAAATGCATCAAAGGATGGAGTGAATACATAAACACAGACAGTTTATTATATTCAGTGTATTTCTCCTCCCAGGTGTGAACGTTAGCCGACGCATCAATAAAGTAATTATTAAACAAACACTGTTATGGAGTTCCAGGAGAGCTCCGGGGGAGAGCACACATTCCTTTTACATTCACAATATTATGATGGCCCGGCGGCAAGGACTTCTGGTGAGAACTATGAAGAAACCTTAACCCATTAAGATATGAGGATTTAGAACACATTTTTTAGAATCGACAGTTTTCAACAGCAAAAAAAATTAAAGACAAATTCTATGTCAGTGGTTCTAAAACTTTCATGTCAAGGACCCCCAAAATGATCTGTATTGACTCCTATCCCAGTATATTTAGTTCCAGGGCTGCCCGCAGGCAAAGATTTGAGCTAAAAGTGTTTGCTTTAAAAAATGTGTAGGCCTATATTCAAAGACTTGCACCAATGTTCACGATTTTTCTAAAATAGCAGATCTGCAAGCTAATAGGGCGGCACCAAGTGTGGTTAAAGTGGTTCAAATCTAAAATGACACGGATGCTTTCCCGGTTTGAATGTGTTAACGTGACGTTGGGGTTTAATTGGCCTCTGTATCACACGCAGGACACCGAGTCAGGTTGAAAGCTCTTCAGGCTCAAACGGTGTTATTTAACTTCTTTGTTAAGCATCCTGCAATTAATTGATTAATCGTTCCATTGCAACGATTCCACGCGGTAATTAAGTCAAAGCCCATCACCGGTCTCCTGCAGACCGGTGGTAATTGCAAGGGCTGAATGCAATTAATGCTGACGTAAGGACATAATAGATAGTCACGTCTCGTGATTGTCGTTTGTGTTTTCTTTTGTTGTGAGTGCGTGCGTGCGTGCGTGTGTGCGTGTGTGTGTGTGTGCGTGTGTGCGTGTGTGCGTGCGTGCGTGCGTGCGTGCGTGCGTGCGTGCGTGCGTGCGCGGGTGTGTGCTTTCTCTCTTTGGAATGCCCCTGAATGGCAATAAATGGCTGGAGGCTTTATCTTGCCAACCTTGACAAAATGATTGAAATGTGTCATCCTGGTAGCAGCTATTAGACTTCCGCACCTCAGCAGGACGGAGGCTCATTTCAACTAAATTATATGTGCTCAACACACTGGCAAAACACAACCCAACAAATCCATCCATCCATCCATCCATCCACACACAGAATAACAAAGGTGTACACACACACACGCGCGCGCACACACACACACACACACACACACACACACACACACACACACACACACACACACACACACACACACACACACACACACACACAGAGAGAGAGGCAAATGACGCATACGTGGACATGCAGTCATCGACCCACTCCCGACACCCCCCCCCCACACACCGAGGTGTGTCCGTTCAGCTCCGACCTCGATGATGACTCACATCCTGCTAAGACGACTACACAGGGCGGACTTCATCAGCATAACTGTGGGAGGAAGTACCGCCGCATCTCTCAAATCCACACCAGTGTTTCTCAAACACTTTCATTCCACGCACCCCCGCATGCATTAGACACCAATCTGTAAGATATTCAGTGTTCATTTACTTGATTAGTTAATTTAACTCTTTTTTTTTGCTTTCGCCTTTATTTTTATATATATATATTTTTTTTTATGGAGGGACAGACAGTAGGCTGACAGGAAATGGGGAGAGAGATGGGGGGAAGACATGCAGTAAAGGCCGTCGGGATCGGGAGTCGAACCCACGGCACACTGCCAGACTGGATTACCAGCCAAGGTGCCTGGACCATTGAGCCATGGCCCAGGCCAACTCTAGACTCTTACGGGTCCATTTACGTATAGGCCTACATGTGCTGACTGGCTAGGTGCGGCCGCACTACAACCACTCACTCACTCTGACTCAGTCCTCGGTGGCAAGCAATTTCCACTAATACCCACACTTCTGTTGCTGGTGGTGAATCATTATATTGACAGTGTATTTCTCAGAATGTATAGGCAAATACTGATGGAAGATTGAGGAAACATACACAGAAACCCCGGACTATAGGGATGAACTATACTGTATATGATTCAATACTTACCTTTGTTATGATTTCCCCCTACTCTTAAGTCTTAACCCCATCTGTGAAACTAAAATAAATAAATTCCTAAACATTTGGCTTTCACAATATACTGTCTCATGAGTCTTGGTTTGGGCCAGTTGCCTAGGACCCTTTAGGGGGTCCCCAGACCACACTTTGAGAACCAGTGGTCCACGCTCTTCTTGGAGGGTCGGTTGATCTCCACCAGGCGCGAGGTGAAACATTTATCAGTGGCTTCCAAACAAAAACCCTCAGTCTATTACCGCCGATTATTGAAACCCATTTCGCCATTCTCCAATTAATCTAAAGGCTCCCTGCTCGTTCTCTGCCTCAGACATTGATGGTATTCAAGTCCTTCTCTGTTGCATTTGAGGGCGGCCGCGTGGTGAATCTTTAAACTCTAAGCAGAAAACTTTTCACAGAAGCCTTTGTGTTTGAAAATTGACTTCAAAGAGCTTTGGCACAATGGAAGATGGAAGCCCTTGACATAAGAAGTGTGTGTGTGTGTGTGTGTGTGTGTGTGTGTGTGTGTGTGTGTGTGTGTGTGTGTGTGTGTGTGTGTGTGTGTGTGTGTGTGTGTGTGTGTGTGTGTGTGTGTGTGTGTGTGTGTGTGTGTGTGTGTGTGTGTGTGTGTGTGTGTGTGTGTGTGTGTGCGCGCGCAATGGAAGATGGAAGCCCTTGACATAAGAAACGTATACGTGTGTGTGTGTGTGTGTGTGCAATGGAAGATGGAAGCCCTTGACATAAGAAACGTATACATGTGTGTGTGTACAATGGAAGATGGAAGCCCTTGATATAAGAAATGTGTGTGTGTGTGCAATGGAAGATGGAAGCCCTTGACATAAGAAACGTATACATGTGTGTGTGTACAATGGAAGATGGAAGCCCTTGATATAAGAAATGTAAGTGTGTGTGTACGTGCATTCTTGCATGCGTGCATGTACTGTATCTACTGTATGTGTTAAGTCTGTGTGTGCATGTGCCAGTGCCAGTCAAATGCGCAAAACATATAGAAGAAGAGAGCCAGGGCCCAGGGGCAACCCAAGCCCCCAGAAAGGCTTGCCAATGTTGAAGCTGCGAGACGTAGTGGTAAAAGCTGGAACTGCAGGCAGGCCCCTGAATTTAGCCCGAGGAAACCCCGCGCCGCTCGGGTTTAACATTGAGCACTCGTTTGCACTTCCGAATTTGACCACCAACTGTCAGTGGTCAAATGCGGAAGTAGAGCGTTCTTCCGGGTGCTTCAAAACTATTGAAATGAATAGCAGGGGGCTGGGCTGTCCGCCCTCTATCCTTTATAACTCTATGGGGCAACCAGGAAGTGGAGGACATTAGCCACAGCAGCCCACTTGTTGGTGTGCGTGTGCGTGCGTGCGTGCGTGCGTTTCTGTAAGCTATAGCTGTGTCCTACAGTATATATTTTTTGTACTTCCAATGTGACACATTTCTGTCTGTCTGTCTGTCTGTCTGTCTGTCTGTCTGTCTGTCTGTCTGTCTGTCTGTCTGTCTGTCTGTCTGTCTGTCTGTCTCCATGTGTCTTCCCTGTCACTGTCTGTCTCTTTCTATCTCGGCTTTCTTTCTCTCTCTTGCTGTCCGTCTCTCTCTATCGTCCTCTCTATCTCTCTCTGGGCTTCCTCGTCACTGTCCAATATATAGGACAGCTCTATTGATCTATTAGCCACAGACTCCATTACCTGCACTAAGCTGTTTGTTTGTAAAAATGTCCAGGGCCATCAAAACGTCAAAGCTGTCCCGCCATTATATCTCTGTGTTTTCCTTGCCACACTGCAACAGTTGCAGAGATTGTGCCAGTTGAATAGTCTCATATTTCCATCAGTTCAGGAATCATTCAGAGTATGGTGTGCTTTATTTTTTATAGCCGGCGGGGATATGTTTTATCCCCGCTTCTGATCAGACTGAATTTAATATACATTTCCTTCTGGGAAATGTAGACTGTCTGATATGTTTGATATTTACATTTGATAACAGAGCGATTTAATTGAGAGAAAACATTATGCAGTTCAGTTCACTTGGCAACTTTCCATGATTTTTCAAAAATGTTCAGTTTTTCTTTCATAGAATAAATAGTCGCTCTGCAAGCTCAGAGCTTAAGCTCATAGATAGACAATACCATATTCACTATTTGCATTACAACAAAAGTAATAGGTTTCAATTGGTTAAGAAAATCCCCCCTACCTGTGTTATCTTTTCAAATCGAACCCTGGTGTACTGAGCCACGCAAGATGGTTAATTGGTGAGTGGCGCAGGTTAAATGAATAAGCCTGTATTCCTCTCAAAAGTCAGGATTATTACGCGTTCACCTCTTCTTGGCACTGCTTTTAGTGAATTTAGTCTAGGTGACAAAATGAAGCCGAGTGGACCAGGTCCAATGACATTAGGCGGCTACATCTTAACCTGACAACTTTGGACCGTTCCCTGCTCTGTGGGAGGTGAGACAGGCAGGAGAGAGAGCTGACCATCCATCCATACACTAAAGCATCACTTCCACATAATTACCCAGGAAGAATCAAATTAGCTCCTGACAAGATAATTCACTGACTGCCTTCATCTCTCCTCAGCTCGCCCGCTGATAAGAGGGCTAAACGCTTTAGCCTTTTGATAGACTTCATCCTCCAAGAAAAATATTGTGAAGCTCGACCAAGTATAGAGCCCTGGGTGATCCCGGTCAACTACACTGTCTGGCACTAAAGTATTTTCCTGCGTGTGCAGTGGATCTCTCACACACGCACGCACGCACGCACGCACGCACGCACGCACGCACGCACGCACGCACGCACACACGCACGCACGCACGCACGCACGCACGCACACACACACACACACACACCACCTCAAACTGTGCTTTCTTTGACTAATGTACAAAGCATACCTTGCTATTTTATTTATTTATTATTTATTTGTTATTGTTGTTAATGCAGCTACTGTGTATGCATTCGTGAATGTTGAACATCTGCTATTGAGGGCCTTTTGTGTGTGCTGTTCCGTCTGCACCATATTCACAGCTGTTGTAGCGTTGCCTACGTGTGCACATTCACAGTGCATTACATTGTACTGTAAGGTGGAACATATTGAATTGATTGGTGGTAAGACAGAAAGGCTGGGGCTGTGTGCCTGATTGCAGTGGTGGTGGTTGGGGGAGTACAGAAAGGCTGGGGCTGTGTGCCTGATTGCAGTGGTGGTGGTTGGGGGAGTACAGTAAGGCTGGGGCTGTGTGCCTGATTGCAGTGGTGGTGGTTGGGGGAGTACAGAAAGGCTGGGGCTGTGTGCCTGATTGCAGTGGTGGTGGTTGGGGGAGTACAGAAAGGCTGGGGCTGTGTGCCTGATTGCAGTGGTGGTGGTTGGGGGAGTACAGTAAGGCTGGGGCTGTGTGCCTGATTGCAGTGGTGGTGGTTGGGGGAGTACAGTAAGTGCATTTACTAAAGTACTGTCTGTACTTAAAGGTATATTCAGTGATTTCACTTAATTCAAATATCACTTTTCTTTTTCTTTTTTGTGTGATAATCCTCCCTAGAGTGTGCTGACCACATAAGGAGTTCCTCTCTGTCCCCAGTTCACCCCTGGGGTCAAAAAAGCTTATAGGTTTCATTTTTGGCTAGGTTCGAGAGATATCCATGGTTCGCCACCGCGCACCCGACGATCGTAAATCATTTGTTAGTTTGTATCGCATCGCTGAAAAAATGTAGCTGGTTGTACTGGTAGCTAAAGGCTGTGGGCTAATGTGAGTGGTGCTGAACTCCTCCCGGGGGCCCACACCTTCCTGTTTAACCTGGAAGGACAACAAGCTCTGTATAGTGGGGGTGGACGGGCGGCATATCTGCAGTAACAGCATGCTAACACTAGGGGTAGCAAAGGAGTTACAACTTTGAGGCCCCTTTACTTGAGTACTTCCATTTCTCAATAGTTATCTGACAGCTTTAGTTACCATAGATGCAAACCTTTTGACACATTTTGAAAGCTCTTGAAGCAAAAACCTGTGAATATAGGGGACATTCTGCATACTTTGACTTGTAATGGAGTATTTGTACGTTGCGGTATTTTAATACTTGTACTTTGTACAAAATACAACTGACTGACATTCACGAGAGAGAGAGAGAGAGAGAGAGAGAGAGAGAGAGAGAGAGAGGCGATTCAGTGTGTCCATTAAGTATGCCTGCCTCTGCGTTACCGTCCTCGGAATCGATCGGCAGGCTTCACAATAAGATACTGTGCTGCTGTTGTACATTGATTGAAAGCAGCAGGGTTCACCGGGCCACTTCAGCGGCCGAGGAAGTGCTGTCACTGTGAGAGAGGAGCTCAGCATCGCTGCCGCGGTTCAATAGTTTCTCATATTGCACTTCCAGTGTATATGACTGGTCTTTGAGGAGCTTGTGAAGTGTCTAGGAGACGATCTATATGGTATAGGCTGCAGCGCTGCTGCTGTCAGACAGGTGAAGACATGGGTGCAGTGAAGCATGCACCCATGGGAGGCTTCCACAACACAATGTGGCCGTTTGTATGATATGGCCTGCAAATGAGGAGTTTTATAGCAGGGAATAGACTGAACTGTAAATGTAAAGAATTCTGACACCGTTCTTTTCCCCTTCCTGTCAACAACACTCTGGGAAGCACACAACTGTACATTTTTGGGTGCCACCATATAGAAACGTCACCACTTAAGTTCTATATTTCCTAGGAAGACAAATAGGCAAAAACCGCATCATCTACTGTACAATCTAAAAAGAAAACATTTCGGATAATTTGCCCAAAATAGGGACACCAGGGGTAATGTCACGCAACTCGGATAAGGTGCGATGAAACTCACACACCAAACATCCATCAGAGCAGAAATGAATGAGGATCAGACAGTATGCAGGGACATTCTGTGTCAGTGATACAAAACAAGCACTCCATCGTGGCTACTGTCAACAAGGTATAGTAACTGGCTTGTTGTTTTGGTCACAGCCTGGTCGCGGTGTATTTGGTGGTGGTTCTCTGTGGATAACCCACATTCCGGAGGATAAAACGTACATATTCATAGGATGGAATACAAAATGAGGACAGGGGTCATTGGCTTGTTGTGGTGGACATTTTTGTCAAGATTCCATTTTTGCCACAGACATACAAAATGAGTGGACAAAAACAGGAACACATGAATATAGCATGACCAAAACATGTCTGTAACTCTGAGAGTGTTCAAATGGAACCAAATGGACCATTTGGTTCCATTCGAACACTCTCACGGACTCACAGACACATTTGTCTGTGTACGGACATATTGATGACCCCTGAATGAGGGCAAAAACGGAGCAAAGAAAAGGGACTGTAAAAGCTCCTTTTACGGACATTTGGGGGGATACAAAATAATTGCCATGTGCATTTATAGAACCGAGAACATTTTTTTTGCAGAGGATTTAAACCACACCATGTACTATATAGGCATGCGGACAGCTAGGGACTTTAACTTTGTTATGACACTGAGCGCTATTGAGTACCATTACCACGCTGTGTCGAAGCCTATTCCCTGTCCGGAGCTATACTGAGCCTGTGAGCTTCCTGTCAGTGCAGAATGTGATGAAGTCTAACGTCCAGGCCGGGAGCTTCGCTTGAATTCTTCAAGCGTAACCACATGAAAAATACGTTCCCATCTGGATGCCAGTCAATCCAGAAAAACCTTCAGACTCCACCTGCCCCCGTCTCCCTCCTGGAACCGTCTGAAGGGTTATCACTGTGTGCGTGTGTGCGTGTGTGCGTGTGTGTGTGCGTGTGCGTGTGTGTGCGTGTGTGTGTGTTTCGTCCTAGCAGGGCAATTTAGATGCTGTTGATTAGGGTCGTGCCGATGGGCGATGGCAAGCGCATCATGGATTTTCCCAGCTGATGCTATCGCCCCGCCCCCACACCCAGGTTCAGGCATAGTGTGTGTGTACTCCATCGTATGGTTATGCTACGCATAGAAAATAGCAGATCTACAAAACTCACAATGGGTCACATCGATCGTGATGCATTGTGATCTTGATGATTCAAATTTAACCGACCCACAGTACAAGCTCAAAATTGATTTGAAATTTTTTAATTTAATTTTGATGACAAATTAGTGGTGCAAGCCTGGTTGAAAGTGGTTAAAACTCGGGAGGCGTTGGCTGCACATTTGCAGATATACCGATGTCCTAAATCAAAGAACGGTCTGGCCGATATACCGGTCTGACTCAGTGATGTAGACGACCCCCCCCCCACCCCCCCATGTCTGTTTGTGAGCCAGTTCTAAGATGGGGTGGCATGAAGATAAAGCCTGGACTGTGATTTACAAGCGCTCCTTATAGGAGGCTTTCAAGCTGCTGGCAGAGTGTCAAGCTGCTATTAGAAATTGGCCTTGAGTTATGGACGGTGTGCACGGTAAATAAGTGGCCCTGAGTGGATGTTAAAAGAGTCAAAGCTAAGAGCTTTTTATATATGATGCGCCTGATGTTTTGCGTGTGCGTGTGCGTGTGCGTGTGTGTGTGTGTGTGTGTGTGTGTGTGTGTGTGTGTGTGTGTGGTGCTAGTGTGGGCATCCTCCTTGAGGGATTGTCCTTTTCTGTAAGGCCAGACCTGTGTAGTTGTGTTGATTCTGTATGTGTGTGTGCGCGTGTGCACATGCGTGTACGTGCTTGTGTGTGTGCGCGTGTGCACGTGCGTGTACGTGCTTGTGTCTGTGTGTGCGTGCATGCGTGCGCTTACCCCCTGTGAGAAGTAGAAGGCTGCTATCCCCAGAGGCCAGAAGCAGCACAGCATGGAGAAGATGGCCAGCCCCAGGTGGTCCCTGGGTGGTACCACTATAAAGTTGTCTTCACTCTCACTGTCGCTGGAGCAGTCCGTCTGCAAGACAACAGCAACACTACAGTTCAGGGTATTTCCAGCTGCTGCACAAGCCTACAATGCATCACAATGTCTCACGTCGAGAGCTTGTACTGTGTGTGACGCTGTAGTATGAACTATTAGGGCGTTCATTTACAAAAAACACAAAAAGCAACAATATACAGTCTACTGAATGACTTCTGGCCTGTTCTTGCCTGCTGGGGGATTTGTCCTGCAGTCTCTGATGAGTCAAATGCAAGGTGAAATGATGCTCTTATCTAGGCCAGTGGTTTTCTGCCCAAGGCGCACCAATGGGCAAGTCAGAATCACACCTATGTTCACA
This sequence comes from Electrona antarctica, assembly GCF_951216825.1. Lineage (NCBI taxonomy): Eukaryota > Metazoa > Chordata > Actinopteri > Myctophiformes > Myctophidae > Electrona > Electrona antarctica. The sequence goes on from NC_136798.1 coordinate 33,201,305, forward strand.
TTCATGTTCATGTTTACACTATTGTCCCTCTGCAAATCTTTATTTACTAATGCCAAAAAACAAATAAACAAAAAACATGAGCCCTATTATATACTTTCACAGATTTCAAAATGTTTGCATCAGCTATTTTCAAATAGCCTATTAGGTTTAATTGGTTCTTTTATGTTTTGGAATGAATATCCAAATCTGCAAACTATAACTTTAAACTAAAGTTTTTAAATAATTGGGGTAAAAAGTACAATATTTGCCCCGGAGATGTGGTGGAGTAGAAGTATGGCGTAATTAAAAAGAAAATACAGTAAATAAGTAAAGTAAAACTACATCAAAACTTCACACATGTACAGCTCTTTATTAAATGTACGTAGTTACTTAACACCATAATCATAGGCTTAGTAATTATTGGACAAGCAACAACAATAAACTGCTCATTATGCTGGCTGATAGCAGTTAACTGTTAATGTACATACTGTGTGTGTGTGTGTGTGTGTGTGTGTGTGTGTGTGTGTGTGTGTGTGTGTGTGTGTGTGTGTGTATGTGTGTGTGCGTGTGTGTGTGTGTGTGTGTGTGTGTGTGCGCGTGTGTGTGTGCGTGTTGGTTGAAACAATTGATCCAAACGCTTCTTTGCTGCTCACTTTCAGGAGAAATTATGACAGGCAGTTTCTGCTGTCAAAATATGTCCCCCCCCGTATTTAACTTAAACGCCCAATGCATTCTCAATGGCAATAGCACAAACTTTGCCATGCTACTAGTCCTACATACTTACACCTAGAAACCCCATTCAAACCTGTTTAGGTTCATCTTACGGTGGAGAAATATAGTGCTTTCAAATTTGAGAAATTCACAATGGGGCTCAATGGCAGATATTGGCACGTCAAAAAAGCACTTTCACCTAGAAACTCCATTCACACTTTTTATAATTCAGCTTACTGTGGAGACACATGCTGGAACTTTTTACTTTGAAAAACCTAGAAACCCCATTCAAACCTATTTAGGTTAATCTTACAGTGGACATGTTTGCCTGAAAATAAATCTTTGAAATGTTTCATAGTTTTATAAATATAGTGCTTTCAAATTTGAGAAATTTATAATGGGGCTCAATGGCAGCTCTATGGCCAGTGGCGTATCCAGGAATTACGTTTTGGGCAGGCAAGATAAGTGTTAATTGTCGTCTCCCCGCGCACAATCGTAGCACTAAAGGTTTTCAAAGAGATATACCTGGCAGACGAGTAGAATACAAAGGCTGAAAGGCTCGCATTTGCATTCCAATGGGTGATTGAGGGTCGCGCTCTACTGCAACGGCCAATCAGCTGTTAATAGTTCTCAGGTCTTGTTTTTGTCGTCTTTTTTTCTCATTGTATGGATTTTGGCCAGGCCAGAAATGGATTTGGACAGGCGGACGCCTGCCCTCGCCTTATTGTAGATACGCCTCTATCTATGGCACGTCAAAACATTACTTTCACCTAGAAACTCTATTCACACATTTTATAATTCAGCTTACTGTGGAGACACATGCTGGAACTTTTTACTTTGAAATGATTTGTAGTTTCTGAGTTATTTAACTTAAACGCCCAATGCATTCTCAATGGCAATAGCACAAACTTTGGCATGCTATTTGTCCTACATACTTACACCTAGAAACCCCATTCAAACCTATTTAGGTTCATCTTACGGTGGACATGTTTGCCTGAAAAGAAATCTTTGAAATGTTTCATAGTTTTAGAAATATATAGTGCAAGGACACTTCGACACCAACTCTGAGGGAGCCCGGGTTCGAACTGGCAACCTTGCAGTTACCATCCAGCCACTCTACCCCCTGAGCCACCGCCGCCCTGTTTTGGTTTGGTTTTACTATAGTTTATGACAGAATGGAGAGAGAAAGCTAAATTCATTGACAAAGTACATTTGGAATTTGTCACCCATCCTACACACCCTATACCAGGGGTGCCCCAGACTACCTAAAATTTAGGTAGTCTTTATCTTTAGTTTGAATGTAATGTCTAAAAGTTTATGCTCTACTTTCATTTAAGGGCAGCACCAGCTGAAATGCTGCCAAGATCGTAAAATCTTGCTGTTGTTGGACGTGAAGCTCCTCAGTCTGTACGATAGCAGTCTCATGGCACATCACTTTGGAAGGTGGGATAACTTGGAGGAGCGAATTATGCCAGCTGTTTAGGGTCGGCAACACACTTTCCATGATGGATTTCACTCCTTAGACATTTATGAGGACTTTAGATTTATACCCGTGCTTTTGTTTTTCACGAGCTGCAGATACAGAGGATTACCGGCCTGCTGCCAGCCAGCAGACTTTAAATTTGAAACATGAGACGAGGCGGCTCTCAGTCCTTCCCTACAAGTGTGTCTGGCACGGAATTTTGCTACGAGGATCATTTCCAAACTTTGCTTGGTGATTGGAGTGCATTATATCTAATGCATGTATAGAGCCACAAGAGCGGTCAGCGCTTTAAAGGCTTCTAACTCGGCGAGTTCTGATATCAACTGACCAGGCTCGTGGGGGTCTCCGGACCCCACTTTGAGAGCCACTGCGTGTGGAGAGACTTTGAGGCGTGCAGGCAGATACCCCGCGGGAGGTTCCTGGGAGATTCCCATGAGAAAAGCTAATGACCCCATTACGTTAGCTAAAGTATTTTAGCTTTACTTTGAGCCATTTGGTTGTTTGATCTCATCGCTGTCACACATAGCAAAACAGTTCAAAGATAATTGGGCATGAGAGACTTGTTGTTGCCTACTTTTATGGAGCATGACGGCAAAATAGCGTTACATTAAAAAAAAAACATTAAACTGATTGACAACAAAAGCACTTTATTTTCGGAGAGGATCATGACGTGGTAAATTGCACTGCAATTATGATTAAGAGTGCTCATGACAGATTAGCACTCTTCATCAACCTTAGCTAAGTTTTAGTCCATGAACAAAATAGCAACATTGTTATGATTTTGTTAGTGTTAATGGAATATGAAAGACCTAATTTGCGTTGGGCAACAACCATGTCCCACAGTGATCAGCTTGACTGTTTTCATTCTGTTTGTGTAATGTGACGGCGCATTAATAAACACGACGTGGAAAATAGAACTGTTCACTGATTGGACTCAGAAAGTGAAAACATAATTTGCCGTGACAGTATTTTGTTTAGTGTGGTCTTTACGCAGCTCGCAAGTATAGCTAAGATTAATCTTATTCCTCTGCAGTGCAACCAAATAATGACACGGCTTCAGTATCCAACTAATTAATTTCAACATCGTTTAGTGCAGACTTTGAACCCCTATTTAATCGCTTAAGCCCCAGCATATTCTGGGGGAAACTTTTGCTGAAAAGAAATCTACAAGCTCACAGTAGATCGGCTATTTACTGTGAAGATATGTCATGTACAGTGAGAACAGAAAAGACACACACTAGTATAGAGCCCTGAGGGTCTATACTATCCATAATATGGACGCTATAGGGTTCGTGTGGTTATAAACTGAATGAACAAACGAATGAACGAACGAAAGACAATCATTGCTTTGCCATCTGTGCAATGTTGCTAAGTCCCGTTCATGTCATGTGGTGTGAGTGATGGCTCACACTGCTGGAGCCAAGCTAATTTTGTACCGCTTTGTTCTGCACCTTGGGACTAAAAAAGGTCCAGAAGGAAGGAGTTTAAATTCACTGTGCTGCAGAGGGGTGGATGCTGGTTATACACGACACTATATAACACTGTATAGCAGTAGAGGTGTACAGGGAGGATGTGTTAAGTATGCTATATATAACACTGTAGCAGTAGAGGTGTGCAGGGAGGATGGGTTAAGTATGCTATATATAACACTGTAGCTGTAGAGGTGTGCAGGGAGGATGGGTTAAGTATGCTATATGTAACACTGTGAGGTGTGTGGGGAGGATGGGTTAAGTATGCTATATGCAACACTAACTGTGAGGTGTGTGGGGAGGATGGGTTAAGTATGCTATATGTAACACTGTAGCTGTAGAGGTGTGGATGCTGGTTATACACGACACTATATAACACTGTAGAGGGAGGATGTGTTAAGTATGCTATATATAACACTGTAGCAGTAGAGGTGTGCAGGGAGGATGGGTTAAGTATGCTATATGTAACACTAACTGTGAGGTGTGTGGGGAGGATGGGTTAAGTATGCTATATGCAACACTAACTGTGAGGTGTACGGGGAGGATGGGTTAAGTATACTATATGCAACACTGTAACTGTGAGGTGTGCGGGGAGGATGGGTTAAGTATGCTATATGTAACACTAACTGTGAGGTGTGTGGGGAGGATGGGTTAAGTATGCTATATGCAACACTAACTGTGAGGTGTGTGGGGAGGATGGGTTAAGTATGCTATATGCAACACTAACTGTGAGGTGTGTGGGGAGGATGGGTTAAGTATGCTATATGTAACACTAACTGTGAGGTGTGTGGGGAGGATGGGTTAAGTATGCTATATGCAACACTAACTGTGAGGTGTGTGGGGAGGATGGGTTAAGTATGCTATATGCAACACTAACTGTGAGGTGTACGGGGAGGATGGGTTAAGTATGCTATATGTAACACTAACTGTGAGGTGTGTGGGGAGGATGGGTTAAGTATGCTATATGCAACACTAACTGTGAGGTGTACGGGGAGGATGGGTTAAGTATGCTATATGCAACACTAACTGTGAGGTGTACGGGGAGGATGGGTTAAGTATGCTATATGCAACACTAACTGTGAGGTGTGTGGGGAGGATGGGTTAAGTATGCTATATGCAACACTAACTGTGAGGTGTACGCCGGGTGTATGGATTAAGCGGTGACTCACCAGTCGACTACACGCACGCACAGGTCGCATGCACGCACGCACGCACGCACGCACGCACGCACGCACGCACGCAGGCACAAAAGGTGAAATCGTTTCAATAAAAGCATCATGATAGAATAAGGTCATCATGGTGACTGTGGAAATAGGACACTTTCCTCAAACAAAACAAATGCTGGGGCTCTTTTTGGACACGTCTGTCTGTCTGTCTGTCTGTCTGTCTGAGCTCTACTAATTACTGTAGTAAACTAATACTTTGTTGATCGGGGTCAGCTCTGTGCTTGGTCCCCTTCCCCCTCTACACCTAATCTCTCTCGATGAATCTGTTGCGATGCATTGTGAGCTTGTAGATCGGCTATTGTCGGTGAATGTTCCCTCCAAGTGGTTAAAGGTTTTGAACAGAGTCTACCACAACAGCATGTACATGGTGTGTCTGTAAAGACTTATTGAATGGGGGGCACGGTGGGGCAGTCGGTATAATGCCGTCGCCTCACAGCTAGAAGGTCCTGTAGAGCCCAGGATTAAATTAGATAATTGACACTGCATGTGTGAAAAAATGGGTTACAAAATTGTGGGATAAAAATTATGTAATAATAATAATAAAAAAAGTAAAGTAAAAAAAAAAAGTTGAATACATGCATTTCATTTCTTTGCACAAGAGTGCAATGAAACTTTGGTAGAGTTTTGGGCTGTGTAATTACCTTGCCACCTTGCTATGATGAAACTCCAAATATTGGCGAGACAACTTCAATAGTCGCTCCGTAGATTAAAAATTGATGATCCGTGACTTACATTGCTCGGTGAAAGAGGTATCAAAGTCACTCTTTCAGCACACAAACGAGCGTGCACGAAGCAGATTCTGCCCCAATGTAAAATTCCTACTGCAAAACCAGACTTTTTTTAAGAAATTAAAATGGGAACTTTGTGTTGAGTGTACACTCGTTGAATTGGGAAGAAGATTTGCTAAATTTATAATGAAATAATTGGCTTTGTTTGCTTTCATTTGTGTGCTAATAGTGACTCTGAAACCGGTTTCACTGTGAGTCAATGAAGATAACCTCGCTCCTCAAAATGTGGAGTTGCATCATTAAAAGCTAAGTATACACAGCCTAAACCTCTGACCAACGTTTAATTGTGCTTTAATTACTGTAAGTAAACAACCACAGATGTCAGGTCCATGACTCTTATGCACTCTTAATGAGAGTTAGGACTTTTTATCATCCTTTTGGTCTGCCCTGCCGTATGTCAACGCTGTGAATGTTTTCTCAGTTCATGAATAAATCAGTATTATATGAAGATGAAAACAACTAAGGCCATTAGCAAACTTGCCATCTGAATTGAAGCCATCCAAGGTGACATGATTCTGGAGGACTGCTATAGTTGGCATGCTGTCAATGTGGTTTGCAGCATCTTATCTAGTTCAGATTTTATAGTTCTGTTTTTCTTTTCCAAATATCTGCATTCATCTCCTTGATAGCTGCTACAGTATATGCAAATCAGGCTGCTGTTTAATAATGAGTTTCTGTTTCTGTATGCTGGACTTGTTCACCCATGGTTTGTGGTTGGGGTACATTTTAAATTGCTTACAAGGAATCAACTTTTCTCTACAAAAGGCAGCATAATGTGCTCATATTATGGGCACGTTACATCAATAAGTTTGTCCAAATCACGGCCACATGAATGTTAAACCACTAAATCCCTATACAAGCTCACAACACCTTGCATGGTGAGCTTGTAGATCTGCTATTTACACGGAATGTTCCTTATGACACGGCCTGAATAATTCAGTGTTTCATACTTTGTCAGTCGATGCACCGTACTGTAATTCAAAACATAGAATAGTAGAGACTATAAAAAGGTGAGCATGGAAAAATTGCACATTGGCATTCCTTTTGCAACTTTAAAGGGATATTTCACTTTCAAATAAAATAAACAAAAACATGAATGAAAAACTTTTGTTTATATTTGTCATTTACTTTTGTCATGTATTTGTAGCCCATATTTTATTTATTTTTTATTTTTTAATGCCCTATAATGTTGACAAGAACAATCACATGTTACAAAAGTGATATATATATATTTTTTAAGTGAAGTAAAATAAAAAATAGCAAAGTATGTGCGGTATATTAGTCATGCATGGCAGCATGTTTGTGATTGTGAGGAGACCAAAACAATTCTCCTTGTCTCTGCGGCACGTCAAAATGTCATGCAGATCATGCTGTGTTACTGGCAAGGTGACCTGGCTTGATAGGAGACTCCCAGCCAGTCTGGCCAGGCTGTTGTCTGGGTGTGTGTGGTTTACTTGGCCATGGTCCAAATCCAGTGTGACCCGTCCCCTCTCTGCTCTTTATTATTTACACAGAGAGCTGCAGGACTTCTCTAGAGGACAGTCACTTTGGGAAAGTTTTTCCTGTGACGATAACTTTCTTGACTTTTACATTCAAAACTATAAGAAATTAATTATTGATTTCAGACAGAATAGTACATAGTACAATACATCAAAATCCTGCATTATATACCAAAAAACTGTTTTTGTCCCTCAAGTCAGCTGTCAAACAATGACAAGAAAGCAATCACGAAATGCGGAAGCTTACAGTAGCTTTTTCATGCCCATGAAGTAATTCTTTATCAAACATTCATTGGAAGACTTTGAGTCTAGTTTTAGTGGGCATTATGTGAAGGACAAGAATAGCTAAAACGTTATTGTGTCTGCTCTAAGACAATCAGAGCCACACAAATAGACTTGTGCTCCCCTTGGGAGACACATGGCCCAGAAAGCACAAGAAAGTATTAGCTAGTCTGACCATGTTGTGTCCATTCAATTCACCGTTATGTTACAACCACCTGACCATGTTGTGTCCATTCAATTCACCGTTATGTTACAACCACCTGACCATGTTGTGTCCATTCAATTCACCGTTATGTTACAACCACCTGACCATGTTGTGTCCATTCAATTCACCGTTATGTTACAACCACCTGACCATGTTGTGTCCATTCAATTCACCGTTATGTTACAACCACCTGACCATGTTGTGTCCAGTCAATTCACCGTTATGTTACAACCACCTGACCATGTTGTGTCCAGTCAATTCACCGTTATGTTACAACCACCTGACCATGTTGTGTCCATTCAATTCACCGTTATGTTACAACCACCTGACCATGTTGTGTCCAGTCAATTCACCGTTATGTTACAACCACCTGACCATGTTGTGTCCAGTCAATTCACCGTTATGTTACAACCACCTGACCATGTTGTGTCCAGTCAATTCACCGTTATGTTACAACCACCTGACCATGTTGTGTCCATTCAAGTCACCGTTATGTTACAACCACCTGACCATGTTGTGTCCAGTCAATTCACCGTTATGTTACAACCACCTGACCATGTTGTGTCCATTCAATTCACCGTTATGTTACAACCACCTGACCATGTTGTGTCCAGTCAATTCACCGTTATGTTACAACCACCTGACCATGTTGTGTCCATTCAATTCACCGTTATGTTACAATCACCTGACCATGTTGTGTCCAGTCAATTCACCGTTATGTTACAACCACCTGACCATGTTGTGTCCAGTCAATTCACCGTTATGTTACAACCACCTGACCATGTTGTGTCCAGTCAATTCACCGTTATGTTACAACCACCTGACCATGTTGTGTCCATTCAATTCACCGTTATGTTACAACCACCTGACCATGTTGTGTCCAGTCAATTCACCGTTATGTTACAACCACCTGACCATGTTGTGTCCATTCAATTCACCGTTATGTTACAATCACCTGACCATGTTGTGTCCAGTCAATTCACCGTTATGTTACAACCACCTGACCATGTTGTGTCCAGTCAATTCACCGTTATGTTACAACCACCTGACCATGTTGTGTCCAGTCAATTCACCGTTATGTTACAACCACCTGACCATGTTGTGTCCAGTCAATTCACCGTTATGTTACAACCACCTGAGCATGTTGTGTCCAGTCAATTCACCGTTATGTTACAACCACCTGACCATGTTGTGTCCAGTCAATTCACTGTAATGCACTGTTTCTCAAAGTCAATGTTGTGTCCATTTGATTCTATCTGTTCACTCTCCCCAGCTGACAATCACAACCTGGCCATGTTGTGTCCATCAAATTTAATATAACTCTACGGAAAGTACTGAATAACAACAACAAAGTTTTAAACTAGTACTGTAGGTGTAGATGTGAAATGAAGGAAGATTGAGAAACTGCGCGGCATGTTTCTCATCGATCCATTATAGACAAGCTGTCAAGCTATGTGTGTGTTTGTACTCCTGCCAGTCATCCCTCTCCTGGCAGGCATGGCTGCTGCCTTTCTCCACATGGAGCAGTGCGGCTGAAGCTGGTGAATGGGTGGTATATTAATACTGTAGGAAAATACTAGCCTGGCTAATAAGCCAGACCGAATCAGCCGTTGGCAAAAAGAAAATTGCCTGCCGGCGGATTACGGTCTGGAGAGGCTCAATTGTACGCCCATTTCCTACACCAGAGAACTGGTGTGGCCAATCGGGACACGGTATGCAATATGGGCGGGCTTTGGTACAGTGACATGCAATGCTTGAGACTTTTGACTGACAGTACCTCTAACCAATTGCGTCAAAGAGAAAATGTTTGAACCCGCCCCCCGGGAAACAAGATCCATACACAGCATCTCCAGACTCAAATACCACACGACAGTGTGATTTGAGTCTGGCTTATTAGCCAGGCTAGGAAAATACAACTCCACGATGAATATCTCCATTACAATATAACGATTAGTTAATGATACAGTAGGTTTAGCATAATGTGCTGTTAGGCAGAAGAGGTAGACTAGAGGGATGGTGGTGGTACACATTGTCTGAATGTGTAGTCTTAATTGTCTGATTGTAGTCTAATTGTCTGAGTGTACTCCTGCACCAGTCATGCTGTTAACGATACAATTCCCCCCATATGAAAAGATGCACAGACACGTACAACACGTAAAGACAGAGAGCTTGTAATCTCCATATTTCATCTTTTAGTTTTTTTCATAAATGAGTCATTCAATATTATTTTATACTTTATGGCAGTGCCATGCAAAGATATCTGCAATGCATTACTGTGAGAGCTTGTAGATCTGCTACTTTCGCATTTTTGGGGAAGACTATTGAACGTTTTGTCCATAATGACATGCCCAAAATATGGTCGCAAGGTTGAAAGTGATGAAATCTGTTTGAGTTTTATAAATATAGTAACTAATGAAAATTATTAACAATGGCTTGTGGCATCGACAATCGACAATGTATCAGAAAAAAATAAAATACTATAGCCTAGTTTAGTACAGTATACATTCAGTACACAAAGTGTGTAAACATTCTGTCTCTCCCTGTAATCCTGAGTCACATTCCTTGTAGGCACCAACATTATTGTTGAAAAGAAAGGATTGTGACTGTATATATCCTGTAACAACAACAAGTCTACGCAGCCATGTGCCATGTGAGCTGTTTGTGACAACCCTGTTGGTTCTGAGATATGCTAATTCTCACATATCAATAAACAACAGATGGTAGGAAAGAGAGAGAAAAAAACAAAGACAGTGTTGCATTTCAGACGTGAACCGCTTGCAAATCAAGCGCACGCACCATCACCACCACGTCACGCGTACCCCGGAGCCTTGTGGAGTCATTTCATGCTTCACGCAGCACTCTTCACGCGCCAGGCTGGGTTACAGGAGCGCTGTCGGCCATGATGTTTTACACTGGTGCAAAGTAACTAAGTACATTTACTCCCGTAGGCTACTGTACGCAAGTAAAATGTTATTTGAAAAAGTATCATGCTTTATATATTCCACTAAATTGACTCAAAGGCAAATATTGTGCTTTTTGTTTGAAAAGCTTCATTTTCTAGTCACTTTGCAGATTTACTTTAAAACATATTTAGTGATAAATGATGATGTAATATTATTTCTCAGTGGCACATAAAGCAATTAAATCCAGCCTCACCTTTAATTAGCCATTAATACATTACTCTAATTTCACTAAATCGACTCAAAGGCAAATATTGTACTTTTTGTTTGAAAAGCTTAATTTCATTTCTAGTCACTTTGCAGATTTAATTTAAAATATATTAAGTGATAATGATGATGTAATATTATTTCTCAGTGGCACATAAAGCAATTAAATCCAGCCACACCTTTAATTAGCCATTAATACATTACTAATCCAGTAGCCTATAGTATGACCATAAATTCTGCATAATAATACACGACTTTTGTAACAGAGTATTACTATGTTATAATATGTATCTACAAGCTCACAACACGGCGTGCTGCGAGCTTGAAGATCAGCTATTTACGGGGTGCGACCCTGCACTCCTTAGCTACTGAAGATGTGATGTGTGACATGGATTATCTGAATGCAAAATGCTGCGTTCAAGTTTACAAGAGTAGGGGAAAAAAGGCAATTCTCCTGAATGCTGCCTTCGGGTATGGCATGGAAAGGAGAGGGAATTTGCATTTCTTTCACCATAGTAAAGCATTCATGGTCTGGAGAGGGCTTTTTTTTTTACCGACGGGAAAAGGGCTGGGGCTCAAGCCCCCTTTGATATCTATGTGTGCACATGCCTGCCTAGGGTTTAAGTTAAAACAGTGGCCTGGGCCGTGGCTTAACGGTCCAGGCACCTTGCCTAATCCAATCTGGCAGTGTGCCGAGGGTTCGACTCCCTATCCCGACGGCCTTTACTGCATGTCACCCCCCCCCCCCCATCTCTCTCCCCATTTCCTGTCGGCTCACTTTCTATCTATCCCTTTACAAATATAATAACAAAGGCGAAAACCACCAAAAAAAACATTTAAGTTAAAACAGCAATATACAAATAAGTCCAGTGTCAAGTGACGACTTTAACGTGTCTTTGACTGTCACCCATTCCTGCACCAACACACAAACATACTGTGCACGTAATGAGGATTGGTTGCTAGTTTGACCCTCTATGTCTATATGTGTTGAACTGTACCTTGAACTGTACCTGAGCAAGACACATTTTCTTTACTTGAATAAAAGTACAAAAGTATTGGTGTAAAACTACAGTATACTTAACGAGAAGACCCACTAGTGACAGTAGTGACATTCATCAAAAATAGCTACACACATTGGAAACAAGTGTTTTATTAGGCTTTGCTTTTATGTGTTTAATCCTGGGTTTATCGTGTTTACTCGTATTTCCTAAATTAAATCAAATCAAATCATACACGCTCATGACACGTCACGGCATATAGGGCTTTAACTTAATGTACTGTATGTTTTGTAATAGTATTATCCTGAATCTACAAAGTAGATTGCAAATCCCATATATGTCAATGGGATTTGCCAACAGATGTCACTGTTTTCACTGCAGCTCAAAAGGCTTCCAAACCCCAGAGAAAACTCCAGGCCACAGAAAATCCACCGAATGTTCAAAGCTCAGGTTTTTCTTTTGGTGTAATTGAGGTCATAAAACCTAAAAGAAAAACGAAAAATAAAAATAAATGAAAGTTAATGTCATGAAACCTTTAACCCCCATTTTGTCAAAAGTAACAGTATGGTTTTGGACATACAAGGTTTCCGTCCGACAGTGGTCATATACATTCAGCTACTTAAGCCATACTTAAAAGCTATAAATGTATAATACTCTGCACTGCAACCAGCCGCTAATCTGAGGAAGAGAGCAATTACTAAGCCCCCCCCCTTCTGGCAAACTGCCAGTGCCTCACTTAAAGCACATTATTTGCACACGTTGTAACCGTGTTTTTGTAAAGCCCTGAGGCGTGGATTCTGGACTTTGAGGTGTAACTGACCAATTTGGTAATCGTGCCTTCCTGCATGATAACCAGTGGTGGACTAATAGTACTCTAGCCTCAGGCTCCGTTGACGTTTCGTTTTCAAAGGAAAAGTATGGCATAAGAGTGGGAGTGAACGTTGTAATTCAATAAACCAATAACAGTGCAGAGGGGCGTCGCTCCAAATTGGGTGGCGTCAGCGTTCTCCACTGCGTTCCACTGGGGAGGGGAGGGGGCAGGGGAGGCGGCTCATTGGTTGGTGAACCAATAGGAAGTCGGCGTCGGTTTCCAGCGCTAGTTTGTTCTGTAATTGTGACATGCAGTGTTGATTTGGACAGCAAATTAAAAAAAATAGATAGTCGTAGTCAATTTTAGACGACTACCTTGATGGTGTTGTAATAACAGATTTTACACTTGGTTGCATGCTGAAAATAGTCGATCTACAAGCTCACAACATGTCACACATGTAGATTAGCTATTTCCGCTATTTTGTTTTATAGTATAAGATTAATGAATATGTCAGTAATGTATATTTTTTGCCCAATGCATTAAAAAAAATCCTATAGAGGGTATGCACATGCTTAAAGTGAATGGCACATCGAGTGGCAAAGCAACATGCAAAGTGAGTTTAACATTGTTTAATGTTGTTTAATGCAATCAGATAGGACTTTTCTGTTTGGATGCATGGGTTGTCAAGGCCAGAAAGTAGTTTTTTGTCACTCAGTAGGAATTCCTGCATAACTTCCGGGTTTGATGATGATGTCACGCCGCGCATATCCTCTATTCCAATGTTCAATGCCCAAAACACAATTTAATTGTTAATCGCAATTATTAGTGTGAGACAATACATTGTGTAATCGTGACACACACGCACGCACGCACACACACACACACACACACACACACACACACACACACACACACACACACACACACCCCTTCAGCTTTGTACATTCTTAACGGTACCGTTGGCCAACTCCAGCCGTCACACTGAGTCAGAACAGAATGATAATACCCAACATGCAATCATCACGATACAGCTGCACACTCCACATAATAATGTCAGTCTGACTCCACTTCCCATGGCCTGAAGCAAAGACTCCAGTTACACACACACACACACACACACACACACACACACACACACACACACACACACACACACACACACACACACACACACACACACACACACCGCATTCTCTGCACAGCCGGCTCTGCTGCGCCTCAGAGCTTTCATGATAATATCTGCAATGCATTCTGGAGCTGTTTGAAAAGGCGTCATCCTCCATGGCTGCTTAGCATCGCGCCTGGATTTACCAGGAAGCAGGGAAACCAACCGCCTAGTGCACACACAAGTGATTCTCAATTGTTTTATTTATTTCAAACACCCCCAGTTTGATATGCATTATTAGACCACGGACCCCCATTTGATGCCATTTTTAAAATCTCTGGGACCCCTAGTCTACACTGTAAAATCAGTACACAAATGGAACCAAATGGACCCGTTATCGGGTCCATTTGGTTCCATTTGTACACTCTCCGAGTTAGACACCCACAAAGGGTGCGTAACACATGGTGGTCCCCCGGACAATTTACAGTTTAGGCATTTAGCAGACACTCTTAATCGTTTACCCGCCAGGAACATAGGAATATTAACACGTAGAATCTTGTAGCCTGCCACAAACGGAAAAGCCGTTTTAACAGCGATGTATTCATTAATGCATGTTTTAATACGATCGTATCGAAATCTACCGTCCGTTAGCTTTGTTATGCTTCTGACACAATGGGCGCGGCCATTTTGAAAATGCGCGCGCATCCACTAACATTGCCGGCTCTGTTTTCAGACGGCTTTATCTCACAGAAGCGACATTGCAGAGGACGCTTTGTCCCAGACAAGCGTTTTCAACGGCCTGTAGCAGGCGCTGTGATACTCGCGGTCCACTTTTTCCACCACCGACCGAGAGAACGAGCACCAGCTTCGTCAACACACACGGAATGGTTTCATAGTAAAATGCGATACGGATATTTGGCTCTTCAAAGTAAGTGTCACGCGTGATTAAACCATGGCAATCGAGGGATTAATTAATGGCGGCAGGCTAAGAGTTAATCCAGAGCAAGGTAACACAAATGCATAGACGCCATAGAGACTATGTAGTGCCTCAGTAGGATCTAGGTAAACCAGGAACCTAGCATCGGTCTAAGCATTATAATATCAATAAATTATCTGTATATTTGAAACTATACTGCCAGGTCAACAAATAGACCTGGCATCTGTCTCAAGAACATTCTATCTACACTGTCTAAATAACATGCTATATCTACATTGCATTTTAAACTTTGCATAAGGCTGCATGGTCGTCAAACGAGAACAGTGGCGTGTGTACACAATTAACTGCTTTCTTTTGTAAAGGTGGAGTGGAAGGCAAACATTTTGTTTTCTAATTTATGGAATTTCTTAGATTTGTCTTTTATTATCTTCATGAAATTGCTGAAGAAAAAAAAAACATTGAATTTGTTTTCAGCTTTTTTAAGGTGGGGAATGTTTTTTGAAAATGTTTTGAAATAATAATAATTAAAAACAAAAATGTAGGAAACAAAAAAATACAAAACACCCAGTGTTTGGGGAAACGGTGGTCTACCGCACTGCAGAGAATTAACCTCAAGCCTCGCCGCAGCATATGGACAGTGCGCTGACAGACAGACAATCGGACACGCCGGAGGCCCGCGAGGTCGACTGGATCAGCAGCGAGGTCGTTATCGCTGACCTCAGAGGAGATGCGGAGCTGATGAAAAGAGAAAAGCCATGCTCGACCCCTGACTCCTTCAGCAAAGCCGTTTCCCGTGTGATTTATTCTGCTATGATTACACGGTTGTCGCCGGAATCCATCGGACGCAGAATGATTCCAGACCAATACTCTTGTTGAAAAGCAGCAAGCCCACAAAGGTGGCAGTTGAGTTTGTAAAGCTCCGTGGAACATCGAGAGGCTGTCTTTCGGGATTACAAATTCACACCTGATTTATAGGGTCGTACTCGATGTTACTTCTTTTGTTGTTGTTGAAATAAGTGCCAAATATAGCTCTCTTTTCTGATAGAGATCATTGCTATAGAATGTTTAACAATAACAAAAAAACCTTTTCAGGTTCAGGTACCATTTTCATCCAATCAGGAGAGAGAAGTCCTACAGGATAAACAAGTGAACATGGGAAGTGATGAACCAGAAAAAACGAGCAGACAAAATTGGGATTGGAACACTATCCATCCAAGATAATAAAAGGGGTTCCTCTCCTGAGTGGATGAACTACTGTAGGTGAATGTATTCAGATATGGCTCGTGGCTCGTCACACGTCCTGTCAACACGGGGGTGCTGGGGGGTGACGGCACCGATAATGGATGGTTTCAACGCTCTGCAGTGACAGCGTAACCAGGAAGAGGCCCAGTGTTGTTTATTTGTCGCCAAATTGATTCACACCGCAGGGAGGAAATGAGCCTCCATCTTGTCTTCCAACAGCGCCTCTGCTCACCCTCATGCCGGATTTATACTTTGTTGTGCGTTGTGTGATTGTCGCAAGGCCCTGTCCATCTGGGGTCCCTAAGTGGGGGGGTGGGGGTTCAGTGACCAACAATTGAAGGCCAATTTTTTATATTAACCAGTCATTACTTAAACGTGAATATCTCTGTATTATAAAAAATAATCTAGTACCCCTAAAAAACAGTAACGGTAATGCCGGTGGAAATTGAAGTGGATGTGTTGAATGCAGCGTGAACTTTACTCATGTCTCTAGTTTGTCCCCGCCCGACCTTCCTAGCCTGTGTGTTATTAAAGAATATCGGGTGGGGAGGCTGTAGCACCTCCCGGGCCCAAAGCCAGCGCATAGTTTGTGTATACGGCGGGCCGGCACTGACTATCATGCACCTAAAATAGCAGACGTGAAACCTCACAAAGTGTTGCGATGTGACAAGTTCTGAGCTTGTAGGTCTGCCAATTTATAGGACTAAGCATAAATCAGGCCTTAGATCTTCTCTCCTTTTACCGCTTTATTCTCAGTCCTTCATTTTATGTCACACAATGGCCGCTATAGACCTGCGACTGTGGCTGCTCTGGTTTGCTTCCGTTTGATGTATTGCAACTAATCATGTTCAGATAAATTGTAGGGAGGGGATGGAACATGAATGATGGACTTTCACTGCTCCATGCCAGTCTCTGGCTACAGGTTCGCCCGCTTATTGGTGGTGTTTGGTTGTTGTTTTTCTTTTTCTTTTTGTGCTGCAAATTGATTACGGTAGCAGTACACGCAGCAAAATCTTGAAAGGTAAATTAAATTACTGTAAGTTTAAGGAACACGTGTTTTCAACCTTATGCTATATTAACATTGCCGGCCGGCCGGCGGACCTCTGACATCACGCTCATTTCAACATGACTCATGCTATAACCATATCAGGAGTTCCCAATGCACAAAATGTGGAGTGTGTTGTCTAACCACAATGTGTCTGTCGACATGGCATCAGGCGCAAATAAATAGGTCAGCTCCATATATGGGCACAAAAGGAGGCAAGCAAAGGAGGCAATTAAGCCCATATACTGTACATGTATGGATGTATAGTGACATCACATCAGGGATCACCATACAAAAGGCTAAATGTTTGGCCAATATTCAATAAGGCTCAGAGAGATACAGAAAGACCGTAATTCATTTTGATCTTACTAAGAGAGTGACATGGAGTCGAGAAGCGGTGGCCATCAACAAGGTGATCTGGCTTCCGCCAAGGTTCAGTGTAAGGATCACCCTGATGCTCAGCTGGTGGAGGACTACAGAGCAGGGGACATGATATGCACGCAGTGTGGCCTCGTAGTGTGTGACCGCGTAATTGGCGTGGCCTCGGAGCGCGGGACCTTCACCGGCAAGGAAGTCTTCAGCGGGGATGACGTGAACGCCATATTCAGCAAGAGAACGGGCCCATCCACGGACCCGTCCGGGACAGGACAGGCTTAGCAATATAATATTTAAGTTGCTATTAAATACCTTCTTTAATGAAATTAACATTAACATTGACATACTGTGCACAATGTACATTTCAACTACCACTGTTCCTTTGATAGTACGCCGAGCTTACATGCTGCTCCAGACTGCTGTGAAATGAGGGTATGTTGTTTCATCATGTCTGTGCCGTGACTGTTAATGGAAACATGTTTAATGAGGTGTCACCTCTTACTGTAAATGAGATTCCTAAGGGCCGATTCATACTCCTATTTTACCGCTGTTTCGGCGCTGTAGTGCCGAAATGATTTCGGCACTACAGAAATTTTCAGTAGCACCGAAGAGCCGACTTTAGGGCGGTACCCGCCCCCCGAACCTCAAATGACGTCACATTGTAGGCTCTACAGCGCCGAACCGACTTGTATTCGGCTCTAAAATAGGAGTATGAATCGCGCCTAAGGCTCTTCATGTGACTGAGGCGTTTGTGTATAAGCATGGGAAATTGTATCATTTTCCACCACCATTTTAGAAGGACAGAGATAAAACGTATATCCGTTGAGGCCCAACGTAGAGCCCTAGCTTTGTATAAAAAACAAGCCTTCATCCTAAAAGTTTGCCACCTCTGATCAAAGTTAGACAGCTATGCTGGCAGCACATCTACACATTATCGATACATTTGAGGTGATAATCCATATAGTTGCTCAATCTTGATTACTTTCACATCCACAGCTTTTCTTTTTTCCTCCAATTTGCGGTAAGGTCTTGAGTCTGTTCCAGTCTATTGACTTGAACAGACTTCAAGACCTTACCGCATATTGTACATAATAAATACATACACATAATACATAATAATAATAATAATAATAATAATAATAATAATAATAATAATAAAAAATGCAATTTTCTCTAGACTAGACATCGTTTCTTCTTCGTAAAACGTAACTAGGTTGAACATACCCCTAAGACTGTACAGTACCTTTTGTCATTTTTTGAGTGGTGTAAACCACTCCTACGACTGGCTTTATTAGTCTGTCTGTGCTCAAAAAATGAGCATGGTTGCTACGGTCACCCAGTTCACCCGGGTGTGATTTCATTACGTCAGACATTACGTCAGATCAGAGCTGATCAGGCTATATAAGACCTTACACCACTCAGTTCACACGGGTGTGATTTTTTTCTTTATCCCCAACACCAAGAGAGCCGTGCCCTAGAGGCTGACATGAAGCACAATACATTAGCTACAGAAGCATGTCCCCATGGTTACCTCATAACGCTTTTGATACTAGAGCTACAGTATGTCGTCGGCCTCCATTCCATAAAGCACTGGTTCTCAAACAATTTAGTAGTACACCTTGCATGGCCACGAACCCCCATAACTCTGAGAGTGTATACAAATGGAACCAAATGGACCTGTAAAGGTGCGTTCAGACTTGGTTGGTTAGAGCGGCGTGATTACATACAGAGTCAATGCAAAGACAGGAATTGTGCGAACGGGCGCGGCACGACCTGCCACAGTACAAACGGGACGAACCGAGGCGACTATATATTTCAGGTCTGAGTAACGCAGTCCATTTGGTTCTTAGCTTTCAATCATTTAGCTTAGTACCCAAACCACACTCAGAGAACCACTGCCTTAAATTCTACCTTACTTTATGCCATATTTTAAGCCCCAACACCCAGGCTGCCATGAAGCAAAATGCTTCAGTCTTTCCCTCCCTGCCCTAAAACACCCTGAGTACTATAGACGACAGTTTAAGTCCACACTAATTATCCATAATGTATAAATGATGGATAAGGGGTCAGGACAACAAGGCCTTTTCGTGGAGGGGTCAGAATACAATTTGGACTTAAACTGTTATCTATATCTATGTCTATAGTACTCGCTCCACCCTCGCTCCCAGCTGTGCAATGACCCCCCCCCCCCCCAAGCCAGGACTGAGGACTCAATCCACTGCTATAGGTTTGATGAGGACTCAATCCACTGCTATAGGTTTGATGTTTACCTGGCATCACCTATTGTTATTGTTACTCAAGTAGCACTAAATTGTTTTTCTTTGCACTCAACTTACACAACTATTTACCATCTTTTGTCTCTAGGGTTTATGGCATTTATTCTGTTCTGCATACTCTAAGTCCCTCTGAATAAGTGCGTCTAAATTGTACATAGTCTGTTGTCGGTACAGAGTGTGGGAGGTTTCAGCACAAAGGAAAACAGAAAGTACTTCACAACCCAACAGCACTGAATTACTTTGCTGAATAAATTAAATAATACATAAGAGGAGTGCAATCAACAAAGGCTGTGTAGAGGGAAATCACAAAGCAACAAAACGCACATACTTTAACAGCACCTCCAGCCCAGACGACGTTCACCCGAGAATACCTGAGATCATGCATAAATATGTCAACTTGTTTTCCCAGCGAGCTGCTGGTTCCACAGGGACAGACAAGTAGAGGCACAGGTCACAGACCTCTGAGACCTGCGGCGTGGACTCTCACTGGTCCTCACACCGCTAATTACATTTCAACGACAGGGGCCACATATCCACATATATCAACTACCAGCCCTTCTGTGTAAGAAGCAGTATGATGCCATAATAAACCCCTCTAGTCTTATACAGCAGGGGTCTTCAATGTTTTTCAGACCAAGGACCCCTTTGCTGAGAGAGAGATGAAGCAGTTATAGGACCCCCCCCCATTGCATTTGTTTGTATACAATTGTGTTGCAGATTAAACGTTTTCATAGATTTCATAAATGGCTTCATAAACTTGTTCATCATTGTTTGTTGACTTAGATTCATGTATTTCCATACGTTTAAACCACTAATACCCTCAATCCTTAGTAAACTCCATGGATCTGTACTTGGTCTGCTCCTTTTTCCCTTTAGACAACATATTTTATTTTTAGCAAAAACAATTGCTGATCTACAAGCTCTCAATGCCTCACATCGCAATGATACCCACAGAATAGGGATGCTAGTTCAAGTGGTGTATGTTCCTATCACACAGCGATTGGGAAACAGCTAAATCCTTGCCCGACGGACGACACGTCGCTCCTGCAATGATTATCTGGAGACCCCCCCCCTGTTGTAACTCTGAGGACCCCCTGTAGGGATCCCGGATCCCCTGT
Source organism: Electrona antarctica (assembly GCF_951216825.1). Classification (NCBI taxonomy): domain Eukaryota; kingdom Metazoa; phylum Chordata; class Actinopteri; order Myctophiformes; family Myctophidae; genus Electrona; species Electrona antarctica. The sequence continues at coordinate 33,222,021 of NC_136798.1, forward strand.
TGAGACCCAATTTTTGTTTTGGTTATAGTGAGTGTTAAAGGAGCATTCAGTGATTTGGGTGATTTGGAAAACCACCCAGTCCGCCCCGGTAACAAAATGTGCACATGCGCGCTCTACAGTGGGGGGAAGTGCAACAGGCCAACAGCATGTGCACCAAGGCCCGCCCCCACTCGATCATGATTGGAGGAAGGCCCCTCTCATCCTGATTGGATGAAGGCTTTGCCACCCGCCACCAAAACTGAAACTAGGGTTTTTTGACCCCAGGGGCTCACTGGGGACAGGGAGGAACTCCTTATATGGTCAGCACACTCTATAGTAGGGAGAATTATCCAGAAAAAAATAAAAAATAAGTGATATTTGAATTAAGTCAAATCACTGAATATACCTTTAATTCTATTCTGATACCATAGACCTCGCCCTGCATGTCTCTCTATCTCTTTGGTAAGCGGAACATGCATATTCAGGTCAGAATAGCAATTTTATCCAACAGGAGAGAGAAGTTGGATATGGGGCACAAGATAAACAAGTGAAATTGTAAGAGATGTGTAACACTGTAAAATTGAAGCAGTGTACTCTTTCCTGACATGGAGAGAGATTATTTGGCAACCGATAACTGAAAATGAATGTTCTGTTTACTAAAGAGTTGCAGAGACCGCGGGAGACCCTTGTTACTGAACAACCTCTCTCTTGGAAGGAATTCGGAATATGAATATAGGCCTACAGCTTTAACCTTTTCAGCAACAAAAAAAACACACTTATTTTAACCATAGAATGTCACTTGTGCTTTAACTGCAATTCATAATTAAATTGCATATCTACAAGCTCACAACTTGTGAGTTTGTAGTTTGGACATTTTCGGTACGTGACTCCAATGTACAGTGGAGCATAAATTAACCCATTATAACCACAGAGCACATCTGTGTCATTTTAGATTTTAGCTATTCAAAAATATAATAAAATAAAATAAATCCCGAATGAATCATTTTGAATTATGAAATAGCTTAGAAGGCATTCGTATAATCGGCCTCGGGTGTAGAATTCAACCCCGCTACAGCCGCAGCCCGTATCCCGGCACGGTCTCCGGGTGGCGGTGTTAAGTTATGCCAGGCCGGGTGGCCCCGTGGCCCCCGAAGGTCACAGGGGTTCCATCTTAAGGGCGTGTAATTTATCAAGCACAGCGGCAGAGCACGCGGTAATGGAAAAGGACGGGCATAAAACACAAGGTTTATTGAGCTGTTAATGAGGCCGTTTGATTTATACAGTGGTGCGGCGCGGCAGGGCAGAGCTTATGAGAACCGTTGCACTCTCAAGAGGCTCCGAGGGACCCTCCATCAAGACGATGGGACACATCACATTGTGACAAGGCCTCAAAACTGCACGGTTCGTACCGGAGTATAGCAGAGGTGGCTGTAGTAATGAGTATACATTAACGTTTTGTATACTGTTGCACTTTTATGAGTAGTTTTAATGCAATACGCTATTAGCAATTACAATTTAGAGTAGCCTGAGGAAGCTAGGTCTCACGATCGAAACGTTGCTCTGAATAAACTATTCTCTGGAACCAGTAAGTGCACAGTGTATGCTCTGTCCTCCTGTTTATACTGTCCTCACCTACGCACAGTGGTGGAAAGTAACTAAATACATTCAGTGATTTGGGTGATTTGGAAACCCCCCCGGTCCACCCCGGTAACAAGATGTGCACATGCACGCACATGGGGGGACACGTGACAGGCCAACAGCACGCACACCAAGGCCCACCCCCGCACGTCATGATTGGCGGAAGGCCCCTCTCTATCCTGATTGGATGAAGTCTGGGCCACCTAGCCAAAAACGAAACCTAAGGTTTTTTGACCCCAAGGGTTAACGGGGGACAGGGAGGAACTCCTTATATGGTCAGCACACTCCCATATAGTAGGAAGGATTATCACAATAAAACAAAAAAATAAGTGATATTTGAATTAAGTGAAATCACTGAATATACCTTAAGTACAATTTTGAGTTCCAGTACTTTTAATCCAATTTCCAATGACTACTTTTACTTTTCGTACTATAAGTGCATTTTTATGTCAATACCTTTGTACTTTTACTCAAGTACATTTTGAATTCCGGACTTTTACTTGTAACGGAGTACTTAATATTGCAGTATTTTACAGTATTTTACTTTAATTTAAGAAAACTTTTTGAGTGCTTTTTTCCACCACTGCGTATGCACCCTATTTTTTTTTTACAGTCTATGGTATGCACCTGCTTAGAATGGAACCTGAAGTCTTCTCTTCACAAATTTAGTGTAGCCAATTTATTTTTACCCCCTTTTTTCTCCCCAATGTAGTCGTAATTGATTCCTCCCCACACACATTTCTGTGTTGTCAGTGCTGTTGTATCCCATACTGTCTCACCTGCCAGTGAGGAGCCCCCACCGGGAGGACGTAGAGCCTTCGTCCTACTCCTCCCGCCAAACACTCCCCGCCGACAGCAGGTGACGCCCCAGCCCATATATATATATATATAGGAATACATGCAGTGACCAATCACTCTCGTGAACACGGGTCAATAGAGGGTATGCGCATGCATAAAGTGAATGGCAGATCGAGTGGCAAATCGAGTGGCAAAGTGAGTGACAAAGTGAATTTAATGTTGTTTAAAGTAATTTAATGCAATCAAATACGACTTTTCTGTTTGGATCTATGGGCTATGAAGGCCAGAAAGTAGTTTTTTGCCACTCAGTAGGCATTCCCGCATAACTTCCGGGTATGATGATGATGTCACGCGCATACCCTCCATTATCCACATCGGATTTGAACCCACAACCTCTGTGGAGGTGAAATTTTTTTCTCCACTTTTTTTCTCCAAAGTAATATTTTTTTTTTGACTACATTCCGGTTAGTCATTTTTCATCAATTATGTATTACTTGCAAGTTCTGTTTGTTTCATTCTCTCAGAGACTTTAGGCAATTTTGTTTATTTGCATTACAATAATAGACATTTCAGTTACGTGCTGATTCTCTCTCTCAAGTAATTATTTCAGAGACTGCGTGACTGCGTCTTGTTGAGTCATAATTATTTAAGTATTTTAAGTTACAATATTTGAGCGGCGGCAGCTGCACCCACACACGGCTCTGTGTGTGCCGAACCCAACCGTGACGTCATGTGCCAGCCAAGTCTATGGACTTTTTACGTAGTGTTTTACTATGATGTAAGTGGATGATGCCACAGTATAAAGGAGCCGGTCACTTCACACAAGTTTGAGTTTTGAGGCCTCCAATGTCTGGCTTTTGTGTTTGATCATGTGGCAGCCAAGTTTGTTTAATTCATTCTTCTTGGGGTCCCTGGCTTGGGGTCCCTGGCTCAAAACCCCAATATACCCCAATGTGGAATTATTATTGTTGCAGGCAGCCGTGCTGCAGGTGGCTTTGGAACCGTGTAATTCCGTAATGGCTTGATTAGGAAACATGTCACACTACATTTACCATTCACACCGCTGTTCAAACCAATACCAAACACTACCCTGGGGGAACATGGGAAACGGCTCCTCATTATTAGGACACCATAAAACTGAAATGGTTTTCATTTGTGTTACAGTGTTATGCCGACTACGCACGTTTCTCCAATGATCTCATCTCTTAGGCCATTTGCTTCAAATGCAAGATGTGTAAGTCGCAGGTAAACCCTGTCAATAAAAGTGGAATTGGCTTCTTCTGCCCGGCTGCCCTGCTTCTCACCTCGAGCACATTTTGACGACCACTTAAACCCTCCATTCAACCTCTCTCTATGTGGACGTATTTCGTCCCTTCTATACCAAATCTCTTTGCCCACATATAGCCGATGTCCAAGCTAACAACACGTCGCATTGTGACATACTGTAGTTTTGCTATTTTTCATTAATGAGTAGATTAATGCGGCGTCCATTTCCTAAAGAAAGTCCATTTTGAGGTCAATGACCAACAAAAGGTTTGAAAATCCATGGTTATTTTTATGTCGTTATAAGCGAAAACGGGCAAACTACTTGTAGAAATTGGCTACTTTCACTCTTCGCTGTACGACAAACAGCTTAAGTGGTTCTGCTGTTATTAGGACAGCACACATCAAAGCCAACCTGGCACACCAAAAACATCTACAGTACGTAGTTGCGAGCGGAACAAGTGATGCGGTTCACATCTGTACGCAGTTGAGTGGCAGCGTTCAAGACACTTGGGATTCCGTCTGATGCACGTCTCCCCCCCCCCGACTGAAAGTGTAGTAGCATTAGGCATGAAACGCCTGACATCAATAATGGAGCGGGTAATTGATTACCCTAAGGTCTGCGGCCGTTTAACAGGCCTACTGAATATGAACACGTTCATAGCCATTGAGGAGCCGTCAGCCACTAATAGAGACGGACAGAGAGGAGAGGGGCCGCTGACGAGCCCACAGGCATGGCGCTTTATGACATTAAACGTCTCAATCACTCCTCTGCTGCAGGGGCCGAGATACACATCTAAAGGGAAGCGGAGTGGGAACCCCAGAGGCCAGGTGATATCAGGACCCCAGCAGTGGGTGCATTATAATTGCCCGTCTAATCGCTTCAGTGATTGGAAAAGCTCAGCAACGCCTATACTTCCTACGGAAGCTGAAAGAAGCTGCCCTGCCAAGAAATCTTCTTGTAAACTTCTACCATTGTGCTGTCGAGAGCGTACTGACTTACTGTGTGTCTGTGTGGTTCTCCAGCTGCACAAAGGCAGAGCAGGAGGCCCTACAGAGGGTGGTGAAGGCGGCAGGTAGGATCATCGGGTCCCCTCTACCATCTATCACCTCCGTCTTCACCTCCCGCTGCCTCGGCCTCTCCCACCGTATCATCAGAGACCAGTCACACCCAGCACGTTATCTCTTTCACCTCCTTCCCTCAGGGAGGAGATACCAGTCCATCAGTGCTAGTAGCTCAAGACTGACAAACAGCTTTTCCCCCCACGCAGTCAGACTGCTAAACGAACGACTACTAAATGAGCATTGACTGTCCCCTCATATGCATCATGCATTCTGACTCTAACTGGACTGTGATAATTTATTGGTTCCCTTTTCATCCATCATGCACTTTAAAATATCACCATGCACTTTACTTTGTGTTGTATGTTACGTGTTATGTTATGTGTTTATGTACTACGGTTATGTGGGAGCTCCCTTGAAATTTCGTTGTATGCTCAGTGTGCTTAGTGTGCAATGACAAATAAAAGTCTATTCTATTCTATTCTATTCTAATGGAAGGAATGGAACTCTTCCAGTTTAATCTCTGCAATATGGCACAAGCTTATAATAGTTTGGGATTTTCATTTTAGTTTAGTTTTAGTTTGTTTTTGAGTTGAGTAGATTTGCTCATTTGTATTTGTTTTTATAATTAGAAATGATAATCGGTTTAGTTGTTTGTTTTTATTAGTTTTCGCGAGCGAAGGTCGCAGTTAACTATATGAAACCTGGCGTTTTTTGTCACGTCACGTCACTCACAATCCCCATACATGGGGAAAGCCCCCATATATTGTGCCCAGGTCTCGTGACATCACTATGACGGGTCTCGTGACATCACTATGACATCATCAGGGATGATAGTAAATCAGGGATCATATCATAGTAAATGCGACCTGCTGTCGCAATTAACCCCATATATGGAGATCCCTGATGTCATCAATATTAGTATATGGATACTCAGAACCTGTTCTGACATTCCATATGTTGATCCTTGTTGATCCATCCTTCCTCTTCGATGTCTCCCTTTTGACTCATACCTGTCCATTTAAACTCTAGACGGGCCTGCTATTTGTGCAGCCGCGCCTGGCAGCCGGCGAAAACTAGAGTTCTCAACGAAAGAACTCTCGAAAGAAGGCCATTTAGGCTATTCAGTTACAGTTTCAGTTAGCCTAATGTCATGCCCATGGATTAAAGTTCTCAGTCACAATGATGATTTCAGTCATTTCATTAATACACTGACTAGACACTGAATAGATCTACAAGCTCACAACACGTCGCACGGGTTAAGTCTGAAGGTTGGTTTAATAAAAATGATATGATCGATGAAAAGTGTTAACCACAGCTTGCGACTAAAATAACCAAATTGGTTAGAGAACACAGGGTATATTTCCCATGTCTTGAAAAGTAACTGTTTTGGACATACAGGTTTTCCAACCCGACGCCAACTATAGGAAGATGGAGATGATTAGAAAACTCTGCCTCTCTCGTTAGTGATATACAATCGTCCTACACAGCAGCTGCTATAAGACCATATTTACGTTACCAAAGCCATTTTCTCATTATTTACTTTTAATAATCGGGAGCTGGTGCCAAGCCCACGATCAATAAAGCTGTCTGGCAGGAAGCCATATACTTTGTTCCTCTTTCAGTTCTTATATGAAGTGGCATGAGGAACGTCTCTCTGCCACCAGAGAATTACAGTAATACTGTCGCTTTGCTTCTCTTTTATCATGGCATAACTTCCATATCAGCACAAAACAAACAGGTGCATCAGATTTAAATGCATTCCCAAACATTGCAACCATTTTGAGTCGTCGACTGGTTCCAATAAATAATCCTGTTTTTTAATACCTTTTAATTAAAAAAATTATTATATATTTATTTTCAAAAATGTCAATGTTTTTCTTAAAACAAAAGAAAAAGAAAATCATTAAAAAAAAGTTATCAGAATCACAATGTGTCTCAACTTGCCATCAGCTATTTTTTGCAAATGTTTCGCCTGGAAATGAGATGCTGCCGTTTAAGTGGTTTAAGTTTGGCCGTGCAAGAGGAACACATTGGCCAGTGAAGCCTGTCCCCTTTCATTAAAGCAAATTACCACCACAAACAATCAATTACACTTATGAGAACCATATAAAAGTCTTTCTATAACAGTGCCAGTTAACAGTAGTCAACATGATTACTATGGCCAAGGCACAACCCAGGGAAACAATACATTTCTGCAGTGTTTCATTAGTTTGTTGTGCTAAAAGTGAGGAATGCATATTGAACCTCCAGCCGTGTGGCAAGCTTACTTGTAACGGAGTAGTTCTACATTACAGTATTTGATACTTTTAGCACTTTTTCCACCACTGCACCAAAGTGCATCATTACACTGTTTGTGTAGCTCAACTTCACTCTAAATTGTGTAGCTGATGGAGAGACAAATAGGCCCCCGCAAGGCAGTGGGAAACCTTCCACAAAGATGGATGACTAACGGCCCAGTCGGTGCATTGATTTCACCCACGGTTCCGTGGCTCGTGGCACACGTCTGCGTTAGATCAGTGGTTCCCAAACTTTTTCATGTCACGGACCCCCAAAATGACCCTTATTAGCCCGTGGACCCCCATTTGAAAATATATCGGACCCCCATAAGAGAAGATTCTTACACCTCTAGCAGTGATTTTCAGCCATTTTCATTTCAAGGACCCCCAGTTGGATATGCAACAGTCTACGGTCCCCCATTTAAGGGCATAATTTAACTCTGAGAATGTACAAATGGAACCAAATGGACCCATTAGGGTCCATTTGGTTCATTTTGTATACTCTCTGAGTTACAGACCCATAAGGGTCTATTTGGTTCCTATAATTATCATTTAGCTGGGGACTCCCTGGAACTCCCTCAAGGACCCCTAGGGGTCCCCGGACCCCACTTTTGGAACCACTGACTGCGTTAGATTGCTTTAGTCTAGAGAAAGCGGCGTGCGTGTGTCCCATGTGAGAACCGAAACACATGCACAACTAATTAATAACATGCTTCCAGTCTGTAAACTGCTGACGGCTGTCATTGGAAAACAGAATGAGCGTGTAGCACTGAGGAACACACTTTAAATAAGTCATTATTTATGAGTTATTTTTTTGTCCTAAACGGATGGTGATTTATTTCAATGTACACTGTTACCCACGTACCCGCCTCCATACCAACCGTAAGCCCGATTTATAGTTGATTGCGGGTCACCAGAAATAGACAATTTGCAATTTGTGATCATGTAAATCTGCTATTTTTGGTGTGGGATACCGACAAGTATAAATCACCCTATATATATAGCCTCAGCCCTCATCACTAGCGAGACTTTGACAGTCTTCAAATCTGAACCTGACCCTGCATGGGTCTGCCTTAAATCACACATTTGCCCAGCTTCTTTGAAGATAAAATAATAGTTCTGTCTAGTCGAAGCCGCAACTAATTTGTGTAATCCGTCTCCAGGTTCAGATAAAAGAGCAGAGGACAGGCAATTATTTACCATGGATTTTTCACGGTCAATTGGGGAACATCACTTACACGGTGGTCATCCTTGACCAGCTAATATTGATGGAAGGTCTCAGTGGTGGACACTGGACAGTGTTGATTTTGACGTCAAATTTTTATTTAGTTTAGTCGTAGTCTTTTGAAAGGTTTATAGTCATATATCTGAAATGTTTTAGCGTTGGTCTAGTTTTAGTCGACTAAATATCCTAAGATTTTAGTCGACTAAATCTACAGTTGATATTTTCTGGTTTGGAAAACAACTGGTATGCATATGCATAATCTTGTCACACATCCGTTACTTAACACAAGAGCTTGGGGCCACATACAGTGAAATAGTTTCATTATTTTAAAACAATGTTTAAAGGCTCCACTCTTTTTTTTAATTCAGTAATGTCTTTTGTGAAAGGTGTGTCAGGATGGGTACATCTAAACTACCCATTAAAACCGTAATTTTATACTTTGGCTATTAAAAAAATAGCAGATATAAAACCTCATAGCGCGTCCCTTTGTGCCGCGCCATGAGTTTATATATCTACAATTTTTGGAAGATCTTTGAATATATATATAGGCTATATTTTTAAGCAATATTTTTTAACTCAAATCATTGCTTCGGGACGTCCCCTTGTGGAGTCCCTTAACAAAATACATAAAAATCACAATTTTGAGGGTCCTTGACATGAAAAAGTTCGAGAACCACTGGATATAAATATAATACGTTTTGTTCAGACAACCGTATTTAGAAGTAAAGTAAAGGCATTTCATCATTGGTTAAACTTCCAATGCATCAGACGAACCAGCGGGGATACAACATCCACCATGAGCACATGTACGGCGGAGTGTGCTTTGAAATGTTGGGAAACGTTTGCCGAACGCCAAATCGAAACGATCCGAGAGATTGGTTTGTCATTTACTACTAAATGAGAAATGGAATACCCCCTGACAGATTTCACAACAATACCACGCTGGGCTCATATCTGATGCAGGACCACTCGGCAGTGGTGTAACGTAGATTTACCCAAGTACTTGATGACTATTTCTATGAATCTGATGGATTACCATGTGTTGTTCTTGCTTACTGTAAGTGGCTCTGGATTAAGAGTGTCTGCTAAATGCCTAAATTGTACAATTTTGAGGTATTTGTACGCCAATTGTCAGTACTTTTACTTCCTTTCCACTACATCTCAGAGGCAAATACTGTACTTTTACTCAACTACAATGATTAGACTTTTATACATTTGAAAACTTGTGAAATGGACAGGACTTTTGGTACAATAAGTACATTGTGATGCAAATATTGTTGTACTTTTACTCAAGTAAATCCTGAATTCCTGACTTGTACTTGTAACAGAGTATTTCAACATTGCACTATTGATACTTTTACTTAAGTAAAAACTGTGGGTACTTTTTCCACCATCACTCGGCAGAACGTGCAATGTGTGTGCAGCGGAGCGGAGCTTTTAGTTCCAATGAAGGCCACGAGGCTCATGTCATGTGATTTAGTGAGAACGGATAGCCCATCCAATCAAACCTTCTTCGATCACAAATCCTGCGGAGGTGAGGCGGAGGGCAGTTGGTAATACATTTATTTTAAAACAGAACTCTCTATTGATTTCGCCCCCTGATCGCCTCAATGGTTTTTATTTCTCACCCAGTATGTTCCAGAGAAGGTGGTATGGTCCCAAAGGCCCGGCTCTTTGAAATATTGCTGTGCTTTGGCAGAAGTAGCACATGCCCAAATTAAAATCTAAACATGAAATACTGATAAATGCAAATTGTATACACTAGGGGGGGAGTAACAGATGGCCGACAAATAGAAACTGTGTCCCTTGGATCAAGTTTCTTATGCAGGCAGAAATCCATGAAGTGCTAATTTTCCGTGTTATATTGCTTTGACTGATGGGCAGGTAGCTGTATTTGTCCTGCTCTGGCTCCCAGTCAGCCATGTCACAGTTTTACATTTGCTTGAGTGTTTCTTCTGTACTCAAGACACATTTTGGTGACAGGAAATCAAAACATAATTTTCGAGATACATGTATTCGGCCAAGCATGAACAGTTATAACTGGATTCCATTAAGGCACATGCTGTTGACAAAGTATCCAAATGAACATGGCTAGTCCAAAGGGAAAATAGTACATAATATGCAGCAGTATGGTTCAAATGTTCTGAAAGCACATTTCAAGTCAAATGGCATTGTTTCAACGTTAAAATGTAACACTCATATTTGAATATTAAAAGTGGATGGCAGAGCACTGCTATTATGGGGACAATTAAACGTTTAGAAACACTCATATGTGGGTATTCAGATGAACTCACATAACTGACAAAGCAGTGAACAATTAGACATCGGCAAAGACATCGATTTTCTACAGGCCCAGTGGACAAAGGACACAGGAGAAACTGGACAAGCTTCCAGTGTGTTACAGTAATCCAAGATGGCAGAGCACCAATCCCAGACACTGTGTCTGTGTCATTGTGGACCACAATGCAACATCTTGGTTTAATCCTTGTACCGCAGCAGGCCAAAATAACTGATGCGGTGCACCAGGGTTGAGTGTCAACAGGCCCATGCTCTCAACATGAAGCACCACAGGTCAGCACCATGGACATCAACAGCCACCCACACTGCCTGCCATACTTCAGAACCATGGACAGCACAACCCCCTCATGCAGCCTGATGCTGCCTGAATAGAACTCAGCACCATGGACAGCACTAGCTACCCATGCTGCGCAGACATGAGTTCTCGTTCCTGTGCGGAAGAAAACTAATTGATAGTATGCAGCCAATAGTGCAGCCAATAGCCAGTGCCTTACACCAACTGTTACAGTGTTAAACATATGTATACGTTAACTTGATATAGTTTTACTAAACAAATGTGGTCCTAAACTGCTACTGTAATGTTACACTAGACTAGAGTTTTTTGATCATGTGTGGCCTGGTCCAAAGTAGTTATGAATTTTGTTCATATAGTAAGAACACATCCAAGTAAGAACATATTGAATCCCTAACTTTTGCATAGATTGTCTGTAGACAGTCTTCTGGCTCAGCGGTTGCATGCTCTAGATTTCACTAAACTTCACTTCAAGTGGTTATGGCAACAAACTGAATTTAACCTCTAACTGTGCCCTGAGCGCTGTATTAATAGTGCTGTGTGTGTGTGTGTGTGTGTGTGTGTGTGTGTGTGTGTGTGTGTGTGTGTGTGTGTGTGTGTGTGTGTGTGTGTGTGTGTGTGTGTGTGTGTGTGTGTGTGTGTGTGTGTGTGCACGTGTGTGTGTGTCACAGGGGAATCTCAGTTTCAGCTTCCCCCAGCTGATGGCTACTCATGCTGAGCTCTTGAGGAGGAGCTGCTAAGTGGTGAAGTGTCTTGCTCAGGGACGGACCACGGTGCAAATCAGTGACCTTCAGATTCCCAGGCGGCCTCTATACCCACTCGGCTATATAGCTGCCCCAACAGAGGCGGTATCAACGCAGATCCTCTGTCTAAACCTACGTCCTACAAAGCTATAGGTAAGTGCCCTATTGCTGTCTAACCTTTGATTAAATCAGAGACAGTCGTGTCGAAGGATTTAAGACCATTTATTGAAACAAATGGTTACACGGTTCACAAGCCCAGCGGAAAAGGCTCAGCTCTGAGGATACTCGACTCAAGCAGCATGTAATAGATTCTACAGGGAGCGCAATAAAAAATAAAACATGTCATCATCCTATGAATATGATTATGGAACCGTAGCCCAAAACCAGGCATAATTCAAGAAATAGTCTGCACAACAAACGTGTGCAAACAGCAGCAGCACGAGGTTGGATGATGGAGAGAGTTTGCAGCGAGCTCTACGATTAGTATCGAAGGGGACAGTTGCAGACTTCAGTGTTCTGTCTGAACCAAAGCAATGCTCCATTACAACTGCTTGTCCTCCATCCTTTTACATTACAGTGTTTATCTTGAACAACGCCTATACACATCATCACCGATGATGAGCTAACATGTTGGCGTCACATTTTGAAGCTGTCAGTAGCCCTGAAAGTCAAGTTTTGACATGACGGGACGCCATGGCGACCTTGCATGTTGACAAAACTATCCCTAAACCAGTAAATCTAACTCTAATCCTATAGCCCTATCCTCACAAAAAGTTGCCTAAACCTTACTCTAGCGCTAACCTCGCAACAATATGCAGAGAGAGACAGGGGGGGAAATGGCGTAGCCAGTGTCCACGGTGGCATTCGATCAATGGAGGTTGGATTATTGGCCGAGCGTTGCTACCAGGTGAGCTACTGAGGCAGCTAGCCATTTTGAGTATAGTGTCTGAAGCTCTGTCGCGTGCATTTTAGTTGTTGTAGTCTTATAATGAAGCATTTGGGTGTGAAAATGACAGAGTGGCAATAACTGACGCCTATATGTGTGAGAAAGTGTATGTGTGAGAATGTGTTGTGGTGACCTTTGTGTGCTTAATGTTGCTGTATCAGTGTCGGCAGAGCTGTGTAGTTTGCTGTGGATGATAGTTTTGTTTGGACATACAGATACGGATTTGCAGTGTCTCCCATCCAGTGATTACAATGGCCTGGTGTGCGGTCTGCACGAAAGACAAAAGAGTGAGACAGAAGAAAATCCTAGGACAAGACAAAGAAGACTAGACTGGGACAACAAGAACTCAGCCACGCTGTCAGTCAGTCACAACAGGAGGGAGTAGAAACGGCACGCAGGCACGCAGGCATGCGTACACACACACTCACACTCACACACACACACACACACACACACACACAGACAGACAGACAGACAGACAGACAGACAGACAGACAGACAGACAGACAGACAGACAGACAGACAGACAGACAGACAGACAGACAGACAGACAGACAGACAGACAGACAGACAGACAGACAGACGCGCACACACACAGACACACACACAGAAACAATTAAGTCCACGAACAAAATCTTCGCTGTTTGGCAGACCCCTTTCATGTTCATATGTTTTGATTTACCACATGAACCCTAGCATATCTATTCCGAGGCAAACATTTAGCCAATCTACAAGCGTACAACGCATTGCAACGTGTTGCAAGGAAAGGATATTTGGTGTTGAGGAAAAAAAGCAGCGGGCTTATACAGACCACTGGCAGAACCCGGTCAATGAATGTAGAAAGGGTTCACTCTAAATGGCAGTATACATTTCACATTTTGTGAGATTTGTTATTGAGTACACTCGACTGAACGTGTTTTATTCCTCACCAGGGGTTTACATGCAGCTGGCGTTTTTTGAGAAACTGGAGGGTTAAGTGGAGGATTTCCCCCATGTTGTAATTTTGTCAGTACCGCCACTAAAATACCAAATGTCACTGTGAGCTCTCCCTGGTGCATTTTCTGTACAGCAGTGAAAAATGTTACCGTCGTGTAGCACAAAAGATTGCTTCAGCCATTGTCCCTTGTGGCGAGGAAATCCTACAGCCACTATAAAGGCCACTTGGGTTGTGAAGAGGATCATCAACTTGGTCAAATGCTGAAAATGTCTTCATGACATGAAAAAAAGAGAAGAAAATGCGTTCCAATTCATATACCAAGATGCATATATTTCAAATGTACCTTTCAAACGACATACAGTATCAGTGTGTATGTGTAATACAGCAAGGAATAGCATTGCCATTGCTTATTATTATTCAACAGCATCATATCAGTGGTTAAAAAACCCTATCCCCGCGAGAGTCTGTTGCATGTCTTGTTCTCCTCTCTCCAGCTGAGCAAAGTGGTTTCTCGACCAAGCCCCCACATGTTTAGAGCTGCCCCATACAGTGCACTTAAGTGCAATTTTGAGGCGACCAGTAACTTAAGGTCCCCACACACAGAGCGTGTTTTTCGGATTTCTAGCGGCGTTCCTCCATGCAACCTGCACCTTTAGTGTGGGTCAGGGTGATAATCAGATTAATCAGGCTCAATTCCCTGTCACACTCCGTAGTGCTGCACAGAATGACGTGTGTGCAATTCAGAAAAAGGCCTTCGCTCATTAAGTGTAGACTGAATGACCACAACAATCTCCAGTGGCCAATGACTCTGGTCTAGGCTATTGATCCTTCGCATTTCTGTCATTCGCTTCACATGTGAAAGCGGTCTCTCAGGCCACTAGACCACATTAACAAGTGAACGAATGACAGGAATGCGCACATGATCTTAGGAGGGAATTGAACGCACACACATTCACACTCACCGTGCACTTGTGGGGGCATGTCGTCGCAGCATTTTAAATGCTTATTAAAAAGCGTCCAATGCCCACTACAACCCCTGGCTATGATAAGAAAAACACACACCGTTCCAGCTCCATAAGTCATACAGTAAGCTATTACTGTATTTTTTTTCAATATTACTAAAGCAACTGATGAGTATTCATGAGCTGCACGTTGCTCCAAGCGTCCTATACTCTTCTCCCTCATGGCTCCCAAGCTGTGGAATAACCCCTGACCTCTCCGCAAGTCAAGACTACACTTGTTATCGCATTATTTTATGCTAGTAGATGGAGAGTGGACAAGACAGGAAATCGCAGGACTCAGGATCAGGAATCGTCATCATTCTTTATTTCAAGTTGTCAGTCCATCTCAGTACAGTCAAAGTGGTAGCATCACTGCGTCCATCCTTCCCCAGTCTTTTCCCATCAATGACATACACCCCCTTTTATTATCAGGCACGTCTCAATATACAACAGGGGAATAGACAGATAATAACAGGTGGTGATTCAATCATCTCCTTTCATGGTGTTTGCTTGCGACAGGAAGACATAGGTCTAAATGGGATAGTTGGAGTTGAGCAAGCAGGAAACAGACTAATTTGAGAACACACCCAAGTAGGTAATCGTCACCTTTGCCAGTAAGGCTTGAAGACTTCAGCTGTCAGATTGACAGCTGTCGTTAGTGGTTGTTTGGGAGAGGAAGACATAGGTCTCAGTCTCCTTTCTGTTCTAAATAGGGATAGTTATACGAATACACATTTGCTGACATGGTGTTTTACAGTAGGATGGAAAGATTAGATGTATATATCTATTTGGCAATAGTAACACCTTAGCTGCCTGGCTTTGAAACTGATTCAGCTGTCAGGTGACAGCTGTCGGTCAGTCCAAATGCGTATTTGTGATGGGAATTTGACTGAATGGGAGAACTTATATATTTAGTAGTATAATTGGCATTCTAAAACTGCCATTACACACTCACTCTGCATTTTCTGCTGCAATCTGAAAACGGAACACAATTCTTTGATGCCAACTAATTATACCGGGCAGATTTGCACTGGTTTGACGTTCACCTGGTATCCTATGGTATCCTATATGTCATAGCACTCTTTCACGACAGTCAATTTAATAATTGAATACATGTATTCAAAGTCGGATAAATATTCAAAGGGCTATAGGCAATACATTAAAATATTCAATTCATAATGTGTTATGTTATTCTGTTTGTTTACATTAACTAAATTATGTAGATTATATTCCTTGACGGTGGAAACATATCATGTATATCAGTTTAGTATACAGCATTTCAAAGTGTCATTTTATCAGATCATGTATAGCAGACTTGTCAATGAGATGGAATGGAGTGAACCAAACAAAACAAGGTTGTATTTTTGGATCAGTGTTACAAAGATCATTGTCAAGGTAAATGTCGCTGTTGTCGGGCAGAAACCAGCTGCGTCCAAAACATGAACTTTTCAGGAAATAAAAAAGGGGGGTTTTATAAAAACCCAACACTTTTGGGCGGGAACCCCTTTTGGTGTCAGCATTATGTTATGCTTTAGCTATTGAAAAATAGCAGATCTACAAGCTCGTAGCTCATCTACAAGCTCGTAGCTCATAGCGCGCCACTCTACGAGCTTGCAGGTCTGCTATTTTTTTTAAATCGAAGAACTACTGACAAAGAAACATAGCTTTTTCAGAAAACTGTCAGGATGTGGAAGACATTTTTAGAATCTGATCTCAGGTCAAAATGGGTTAAATGTCTCCTTATATTATCATCACCTTACTCAAATCCAAAGTGGAGTTAGAATTTTGACTAGAGATATTTTGTTTTTTTATTTCATCTGACCATGTCATTCTAATCAATGGCCGGCAAACCACCTAACTCCACAAGAGTTTTATTCATACTTTTCATGGGTTCAAACCCACACACAGACGTAAAGGGTGTTCAATAGGACTGATTTATATATAAAATAAATATGAAAAAGATATAGCTGGTTTCTGCCCCACAGCGACCATATGTGGAATGATAGTGGCGTTGATTTGAGGTGATATCGCCCAGCGCTAAGCTGAACCACAGGGTAGCGTACTGAGCTCATACCGTCTCTGTCGGGTGGAAACCTCATAATATATTATGTCCAAAACTGCTTACTTTCCAGGATTCTAATTCATCAGATCTACAAGTTCAAAACGTGTCACTTTGCACCACATTTCGAGCTTGTGTTTCAGCCTGACGGCAACAATATATAGTTCTTAACCCTTACTAGCATACAAGACAACTCTTTAAATTCCATCTTCCTTTAAATATATAGGCTATTATTTTAAAAATGTGCCTGTATGGTTGATGTCTGACGATGTTGTCTGTACTTTTATTATGGCATGGCAATGCAAGAGGCTAGCTGTGTGCGTGTGCGTGTGCGTGTGCGTGTGTGTGTGTGTGTGTGTGTGTGTGTGTGTGTGTGTGTGTGTGTGTGTGTGTGTGTGTGTGTGTGTGTATGTGCACATACCCATCTCTCCACTTTAAACGTTGAACATGAAAGTGTTTCATGCAAATTGACACCTTCATTAATTTTGCACTTTACATGTCTTATCTTTTATTTCAGTTGCGTGATGCAATTTTTCATTCATGCTTTTGACAAGTGCTACTGTATGTAAATTAAGTTATTATTATTCTAGCTTCCTGGGGTGTGAGTTGATTTTCTCAGCATGCCTTTGGGGGCACACACTTTGCTATTGTTTTAATAAGTTATTTGATATGGAATAGGGGGAATGTGTGTAGTGTGTTTGTTGTCATTAATGCCACTGGGTTATGTTCAGTTTAATATTTATTTTATGCATGGCGTTTTCGATAGGGGTAATTATGCAGAGCACCCCCTCCCTTCTGTGGTTTGAGTCAGTTGGATATAGCATTAAAAATGAAAGAGTATTTCTCTAGGAAGCCATTGTCATGACGTCTGCTTTGGATCAGAAACCGAACAGTCTTACATTACAGTATTATGTATTGATCATTACAGTATTATGTATTGATCATTACAGTAGTATGTATTTATCAGGAACCTAACATTCACAAACCACTTTCAACCTGGTGTCTCAGTGTCTCTATGTCGGGCATGTCATTATGGGCAAAACTGTTTCGATAATCTACCAGCTCACAACACGCCACACACTTGCAAATTGGCTATTTTAGCTATTTTTCATACAATGACGCATAGGGCTTGAGCAGTTAAGAGGAATGTAAAGTTAAGGTCTAAATGTTTTAATTGTAAGACCGCACACACAAGAGTTTTCAGAACATTTCCAACAATGACAGATGTACAAGCTCACGACGTATTGCGATGTGTTGTGAGCTTGCACATACAGGCTATTTTTGCTATTTGTAAAGTGAAGAGTTGTGAACCATGTGCTCTTGGTTAGAAGAATGCAATAGATTTTGTCTATACGGAGCTGTGATCTGGCTCGTTCGGCTGCTGTGCGAAGCTGCATGCCAGGGTCGCTCGGAAGCCCTCCGCCGCCTGCTGTAGCATTGATAAGACGGCGGCTGATGGGGAAAGCTGAGATTGTCTGGACTGTTCATCCAGCTAGAAGCACAGAGGCCCCCCTAGGAAGCGGGAGGCAGGTGCAGGACAGCAACACGCCCGCTGCTAAAAATGGAAAGTGACAGATGCAGTCAGTGGGAACGGTCCCACTCTTCTCTTCCGATAGGTCACGCGTAGAGGAATTGGAAACGCCACATGCGCACGGAGGCGGCGTGCAGGAACGTTGCGGCACACAACGTGCCTGCGGTGTAGAGCCTATACATCAGGATATGTATGCGAGGGAGAACTGACACCGTCTTCAGACTATAAGACTCAAAGTATTCTCCCACGGGCAGCGACTGACGCGTCTAGTAATTCATCTTCAATGAGAGGCGAGCGGGCAGGTAGGGAGGTGACAGGCGTGGCGACCAGCGGGGCGCGATCCCGTGAAACTGTCACATTTGTGCTCGGCCATCTGCTGCCAGAGTTTAATGTGGTGAACTTGCAGTGCGTGCGTGCGTGCGTGCGTGCGTGCGTGCGTGGAGCTAATCTTGCAAAATGCTGGACCCCAAGCGCCAAACTTTGTATGCATGCTTGCTGCCAGTAGGCTAAATAAGTACCACCACTGTGTTTCACACATGTATTATACATTTCTATAAATATTTCACTTTCATATCCATCATACTGTAGATATGCCATTGCTGTCAGATTATCACCCTATTCACATGAGGAGAGCACTGTGACCCCATGGATCAGGCATTGTTTCGCTCCTTGTGTGAAAAGAAAATAACGGATAATCGGATATAGATCACTCAAAATAACACATTTTTCCATCGATTACTCACCCCATGGAGACTTGAATTCATGGATATTTTTTTGTTTTGTTGTCACATTCCAAAGCCAATAATTTGATGTCCAGCAGTGGTGTCTATGGAACCACTGCTGGTCATCAAATTATTGGCTTCCTTGTGGTGAGTAATCAATAGGAAAGAAAAACTGATTTTTGGGGGGTGAACTATCCCTTTAACAGCTAATGATTGAATGAATCCAGTATGTATGTATAGACCCATACAGAGAATGTATTCTATACATAGCTCCATGGGGAAGCTCAAGGAGAATAGATAATGGGGCGAGTTTCAGTTTGCTAACTAGAAAGTTGACCTAAAAAAGTTGGAAGCTGGCAGATTGTTATGTATAGACGAATCCAGAAACGGGTCTCATGGTCGCAGCTTACGTATTTCCTGTAGGCGGAGCTGACGTAGCTGCGGGGTAAACCCGCACGTCTTCTACTACATTGAATGGTAGAGTGACTGATGTTAGTCTGCTCAAACATTACTCCTTTACCTGCTTTTTACTAACACTAACATTACAAAGATGCCCAGAACATCGGGATGAACCTGTGTTGTTTATGGCTGCTCCAACAGTAGTGGCAACATTCCCAAAAAAATAAAAACGGAATGTCAAAATATCCACCGCGGTGGCTGAGACCAGAGCCATATAGTAATGGTTGAGACAAAGCAGTGAAAGGTCCTGAAAGATACATAACGTCAGTCTTACCCAATACCCAGTCTTTCTGTTTTATGAACACAAGGCTGCTGTACGTTATACCTCATACTAAGCATTTAAAGTATGAGGTTCATCTCGATGTTCTGGGCATCTTTGTAATGTTAGTGTTAGTAAAAAGCAGGTAAAAGAGTAACGTTTGAGGCAGACTAACATCACTCACTCTACCGTTCACTGTAGTGGAAGAGATGCGCCTGGTGAGGGTTTAAACCCCGCAGCTACGTCGAGTCCGCCTACAGGAAATACGTAAGCTGCGACCATGAGACCCGTTTTTAAATTCGTCTATACTGTATGTCCTACAGGAAATGGAATCTGTAAGGAATTCATGAATTATTCACGTGTTAATTGGTAGTAGTGTCGAGGCTAAAACACACTGGCTGCGGATGGCGTCAGAACAGCCGCCCCTATTATTGTATGTACCTACTACCCAGTAGTGTAAAGTAATACATGTACTCAGTAGTTTTGAGGTATTTTTCCTTTACTGGAGTATTTCCAATTTTCTGTACTTTTACTTCTACTCCACAAA
Source organism: Electrona antarctica (assembly GCF_951216825.1). Lineage (NCBI taxonomy): Eukaryota > Metazoa > Chordata > Actinopteri > Myctophiformes > Myctophidae > Electrona > Electrona antarctica. The sequence goes on from NC_136798.1 coordinate 33,242,059, forward strand.
GCAAATATTATGCTTTTACTCCACTACATTTATTTGAAAACTTTAGTTACTAAATACTTTATAGATTTTGAACTGTCTGAATTGACTGACCAATTTATTTCTCCTGTTGCCACGTCTTTTCAGGGCAAGCTCTTATTTTGAAGACCAAACGCTCACATGCCGTGAACCCCGGAATTTAAAACGGCTATGTAAAGTGAGCAGCCATCTTATTTTAATTCACCACCAGAAACATACACTTTGTAACCACAACGCTTTAGTTATGAGCCGTTTTCCACCCTAGCACTTCACGGCCGCAATGGAAACAAGCTGTCTGCTTTTTTTTGCGTTATCCTTTTGATTATGATGGGTAAGATGTTATGTTACGTGTGACTGTTTTATGTCATGCTCAACAAAGATATCAACCAATCAGTCTCTCAGCGTTGCTGCGCTGGCGGTGTGAAATGGCCTTTGGGATTTGAGCAGAGCTACCAGAGAGAGCTATGACTTCAGCTCTCACATCAACATACATCTGTCTGATTGTGTGTTTTCCTCTACATACAAAGATTATTGCATTGAAGACGTAGTGCATTATTGTGCAGTCACCTACTTACTGTACTACGGCGGCTATTTTTTGGAACATTACCTACATGTAATTAGGACCATGTGTCTGGTATTCTGTTCAGACATTTTACATGAGGCAATACGATCCAAAAGGTGTTTTTGGCTTAGCCAACTGATTCAGAGCCAACCATGTGTCCCACCCTCCAAATCATGTTCTAATCTCTTGCACACAATTCCCAGTATTGTGTATGCAACAGAGAGCGACGGATAGCATGTCATACAATGTTGCATTTGTAAGGCTCCTTGTGCCGAAAACAACAACACACAGGGAGAGAAGATAATAATGGCCATCTCCATCATCCCTGTAATCATGTTTATATTATGAGAGAGCTCCTGCCTTGCCATCGGAGGATTCCAAAATGCATTACAGTTCTATGTGCTGTAAGGCATTTTTGTGAGTGTAGGCCGATGAGGCGTGGTCGAACACCAGCATGACTATTATTGTATGCATATATAATATTTCATCTTATCAGGCATTAGCATGCTTTTTTGTCCCACCCACCCATGCACAGTACTTTATGTTGCAACGTGCTGTGAAGTGTTTTCTGTCACTGATTCACTTTATTCTTGCAACGATAAGTGGACCTTTCCATGAGCAATTCACCCCACTTCTGTGTTGACCGGAAATCCAGGACAGTTTACCATAGCAACAGGTATACGCAAACAAGAGAGTCTCTCCTACAGTCCTCGTTTCTCTTTTAGACCCTTACAGTTTGCTTACCAAGCTGGCAAAGGTGTGGAGGATGCAAAGCATTTCCATTCTCCACAGAGGTATAATAAGCAACTCGGAAAAAGCCAAATCTAATGTCACATTATTTTTTTTTCTTTTCGCAGATTAGATGCTGCCTCACTATTGATTTGGGCTGACTGTGGAGGACACAAATAGCGTAAATGGCATTGCGAAAGTCTGCTCTAGATAATCGGAGCACCGGAACCCAGGAGATAATCAGAGCCCAAGAGACTGGCCCAGAAAGCACAAGGAATTTAGTGTCCAGTCAATTCACTGTAATGTGACCACCACCTGACCATGTTGTGTCCATTGACTGTACTGTCCTCAGACCAGTGTTATAATATTATATGTTATGATGTAATGTTAGGAAGTATGATCCCTCCCTCAAAAAATGCAAATCCTTTACCTTTATCCTTTTTTATGATGATTTGAATTGTGTTGTTATTTTTCATGTCATGATTATGAATTGAATACCCAGGAGCTGAATGGAAACAAGACCTCAAGGACTTTTTTCGGTGATCTCATTGGACGTGTGTTTTACTGTACCCTGTACTCATTACATTTCTGTTTGACTGTACCCTGTACTGATTACATTTCTGACAAAGTATTCAATCAATCAATCAATCAATCAATCAGTAATGAGAACAAACCATTACTAAGACCTTCATCCCTTCTCCACTATCAAGCTATGAAACACTGACATTAGTCATTTCAAATGACAGCTGCATTCATTGGACTTCAAAAAAGGGCCTTTTGTTGACAGCAGCACATCTTGTTCTCTCATTCACTCCCTCCTCTATGCTTTTTTTCTCATTTCCTCCCACATGCCCGCTTCCTCTGAAGACATCTCACTTTCCTGCTGTTCCGACCGTCACGGTCCAATGGGGGTGTTTGTTTGTCTCTTACTTCTGTCCGCGGCCAGAGGGCGACCTCGCCTCGCTGTGTCACAGCCAAAAGGTGACAGAGAAAGAATCATCTTTCTCCTGCTGCATATCTCTATTTATTCATGTATCATATTCTCAAGAATAATTATGAAGATTGTTAACCAAGCTAACTAGAAATATATTGCAGCAAATGTTTAGATGAATGCAGCATCATAAGCAGTGGGTCGCTAAACCCTTGCAAGTTAAAGGACAACTTCACCTTCAACTTGTTGAAGTTGTACTATATCTTCATATCCAGGTTGTTATTTATTTATTTTTTAAATCAATCAATCTGTGTTTCATAGGAGGGCTGTGGACACTTCAGAAACCCGCCTACAGGGCAGTGACATCATCATTAGGCAGGTGATTTCAATATGAATACATTTTTGAGTGGTGCAAACCACTCCAACAACTGGCTTTGTACCCGTGTACCCGTGTTTGTTCGTACCAAAAAAACGAGCATGGTTGCTATGGTTAGGAATTCATGCGGAGAGTACTTATGACACAGATGCTTTCCTGGTTCTAATGTACAGTAACTATAACGATAAATGTGTAGTTGCACCACTCAGTTCACACAGGTGTGATTTTTAAATTAACATCAGAATAATGGCATTATTGCATGCTTTCCAGGAATAGAAATCCTGCCATTTCTATTAGCTTAAATTCCCAATCGATGGATTCTGAACTGTCCACCTGCCCGCCTCTGAGACACAGGTGGGGTAACCATAAAATGGTACCATATTATTATGAGCATATGTGCATTATGTGTATTTATTATGAAGGTAGAAAATTGACTTCTAGGGTAAAATCGTGCTAGGAGTGTTGTGCATCGCATTTCAGTGCTCTTGGCATCTAGTTTGTATTTATTTTCATGAGCACTGCTCATCAATGTGACTTTTTGTGTAGAACAGCACCTACTGTACACCATCAGCTCCCAGTGCTTAGCGTTAGTGCACAACTTACACTTAGTTACACATGCCGTGAGTTGGCGGCGCCCCGGATCGAACCCATGACCTTGTAGTCTAAAGAGGAGTACTGTACCGACTGAGCTATCGAACCCATGACCTTGTAGTCTAAAGAGGAGTACTATACCGACTGAGCTATCGCAACACATACAAGTGTGTCACTCAGTGCACTTATGTAACTTAGTGGTTACTGAGGCCAGTAATCAGAAGGCCACCGGTTTGCCCCCCGGCCCACCCAGTAATAATGTGTCAAAGTGTCCCTGAGCAAAGACACTTAGCCACTAACTGCTCACCCCCGGGGCCCTCTTCATGTCCATCTGAGCAGCCATCACTTGGCTGAAGCTGAAACTTGATTTCCCCCTGTGGGATTAATAAAGTCTACAAATCAAATCAAAATGGAAAGTGTAGCACTCTGTACACGATAACCAAAGTGCTCCGTCGCTCCAAAAGCTTACTGTGGACACGGCCACTAGCAGTGCTTTGTTCTCTCTCCTTGAACCAAGCTCACTGTCCTTCTCTCAGTATCACAAACGTTTTCAGTGCCAGCTGCTTTTTTATCCGTCACAATAAAAGAAGGTTGTCTCGTCCTTCATTTGAGCAATAGAGACAGACGCTGTCTCGCGGGTCCTTTCTGCAGCTTCAAAGGACTCAGCAGTTGAACTTTGATGTCTGGCCACAATAGGCTGGATTAAATCATGTCCAATCCCACCATGCCTTCATACCTAACCTTCGCTGAGCAAACCGCCACTGTCCAGCTAGCCTGTTAAGGACGATGTTTACTTTGTCGTGCCGAACACACTGTAGCTGATCCACAAGACCTATAACGCATTGTGGAGCTTGTAGATCGGCCTATGTTTGACAAGCAACGCCGCTGTACGTTGAAGCGTAATCTATTAAAACAGACTATGTCTAACATGGAACAATGAACACAAAAGAAAATGTAAAGAAAATATATACCTAGATGGGGTTTCCTTGTCAAAGAGCTAGGTCTTACAGTCAAGTTGTATAAAAAAATAGATTAATCTTTCTGTTCATTCAGTACTGTATCTCTATTATATCCAATGACATATTGTTCATAATCTCCTCTCCAAACTAGCCAGTGTAAAGCCCTTAATTATAAGGTGTGTGTTTAAGGATATTTCATAGCACACATTGCAGAACTCTTGCTAATGATATCCCACATGCCCAGAGCTGTGCGAGAAGCTAGCCAGTTGAATCTGAGTTGTATGGTATAACAACTCTCAACTCTACATATTTCCCAACACTTCCTTTACATCGGAAGCCAAATTTAATTGCCTTGCAGGATAGACTTTCACCCTCCCTCCCAACCCCCTCCTAATCTCTCTCACAGCAACTGCAGCCGCAGCTACAGTATGCAGAAAAGCTTTGAGATTTGCTTAAAAACACAAGCATTTTAATATACACAGTACACACCATAAATCATGATAATGGTTGCCTAAGCAGCAATCTTCACGGATACAGACTGAATGCAGCCTTAATGAATATTGATATTTACCTCGCATTGAACTCCCAAAGCGACTGTATACTCAGGCAAATAATACTTCAGAGAAATGAGCAAATCACTTCTGTTTGTTGAATTGACTTCTTTCCACTTTCAACCACCTATTAAATCAGCAACATTTTAGCGCCACGCGGACTCATTAGATTTGGATTTTAGATTTGAAGCGCCGCGGGGCCTGTGTGCATCTCCAAGGATGGAATTCCATGTGTGAGATCTTTGCATGTGTGCAGTAAAATCCTCACTGTTAATTTAGTTTTTACCACATAGCTATAGAGCCTTGCTGCCTCCTCAAGAGAAAACAAAAGAATCCAGTAGGCTAGTGGCCCTGCCGGCCTGCAGGATGTATAAATGTCTCAATACAACCACAGCTGTGTACATTATATTGCATCAACATATTGTTGGGCAGAAACCTTGTATCTCCATAATTTCAACAAATTGCCTTAGTACAAGTGTCACGCTTAAACACTTAAACCTTTTTGCAAAAAAGAAAAGAAAGAAGAAAAATATGTTAATGATGTTTAGAAGATTTAGAACACTTTCCTGGGGGTGTAACATGTGGTTTTAGATATTTTAGATTTTAGCAGTGAGCCCAGTGTCTATGATGTTATGGACACTGGGCTCACTTACTTCCTGGACTACATGTTAGCGACTTTAAGCAACAACGGCTACGGCAGTCTGCTCCGGAAATAAATCAGTGCTCGATACATAAACCTGCTTTCTGTCGCAGCCCTTTCTACTACGGCAGAACGTACACTTACACATAGTGTCTACAACGCCATGTCATAACCATGTTTTTTGAAATTATAGCTGTCATACATTTACACTGATTGCTCCATCACCTCTAATTATGTGTCATGTGTTGCTCTGAATGAATAAATAACACTAATACCATATGTCATATTAACCATGTTTATTAAATTGGTTTTAGAATAACACAGATTGCTCCAGCACCTTCCTCTTTCCACTGCTGATCATGTCCAGCGCATGTAAGAATTAAGCAATATCGGCAAGTTAGCTGATGCGCGACGGGGTGTTTAAAAAAAATACGTTGACACATGCTGTATAGACGCGTCACCATGGGAACCAATGTTGCCGTCACCGACGGCTGTTTGCTTAACGATTTTGACAGCTGTGGCGATTGCGTCACAGCTCCCGTACTTCCACCTAGCGGAGCCGTCCTGAAAACAGTCGTTGCTTAAAGTCCCTAATGTCTCAGTAAGACAGCCAACCCCCTATACACAAGGAGGAGCAGTGCACCAAAGCATTATGGGAATTGTAGTCCAGGAAGGCAGTGATCCCAGTGTTCATGACATCAGAGACACTGGGCTCACTGCTAAAATCTAAAATATCTAAAACCACATATTACACACACAAAGACCCCCAGGAAAGTGTTCTAGATCTTCTAAACGTCGTCATCATATTCTTTTTTTGCAAAAAGGGTGAAGTGTCCCTTTAAGTCATCTTCTCAGGTCATGCATCCGTTGCTGTTACCCCTTAAAACAAAAGGTGACCTTTAGGGCTTTTCTGTTCTCTCCCCCACACTGGAGAAATCTTCCATTGCACATTACACACGTTACACACGTTACACACGTCCTCACACTCTGCCATTGAAAGCTTTAAATCCACCCTAAAAACCCGCCGTAGCAGCGTCACCAGACCGGAATCACCAGAACATTATTGTTTTTAATGCGTGGCTAGTGATTCAAGGCTGGAGCCAGGCTAGTTCACTCCCACTCCTAGACCAGATTTCATGGCTTGTTTGCCCAGGCTTTTTTTTTCCTTTTTTCTTTGGAAAACAAAACGCCTGCGGTGCCCGAGGCTAGTCTGTGGCTGCAGGGCTGCAGTAATGAGTCCCCCTGTGGAGGTCATCCTTTCTGACGCTCTCAAACTAGCTGCAGGGGCTTTTTTTCCATTCCAAGTCTGTGGAAATACTAAGAGCTGCATTGTAAGGCAGCCACTTAATCTTTTGAACACTTCCAGCATGATTTAAAAAATACTGGATATCTGCTTTACTTTATCTCGGGTAGCAAACAGGTGCTGCTGTGAGGCTGTGGATTCTGCAGGGAGTCTGTGGTAAAAAAAATGTTTTCCTCACGTCTGTGTATAGTCTCAGGCCCACTGTGCCATTGAGCGACACAATTATGTGTTTTTTATTCCTAGTTAGTGGAGTTAAGGGCCATCCTCATCAAAAATGATAACTAAATGTATAAAGCTAAGTATAATTATGCGAGCGTCCACACTGATGAACCATAGCGTTCTTTAATCCATTGAGACCTGGAACACATCCATGTCACGTTAGCGTTTAACCACATTAACCATTAACCCATTTTGGGTGGGAACCCCTTTGTGTTTTAAACATTATGTTATAATTTAGCTATTGAAAAATAGCAGATCTACAAGCTCATAGCGCGCCACCGAGTGGCGCGCTATGAACTTGTAGGTCTGCTATTTTTGAAAAATCGTTAAAATGTGCCTCAAATCTTTCCGAAAATTGTCATGATTTAGAAAACTTTTTTTTTAAAATTTCGACGTCAGGCCTGAATGGGTTAAACATGCTGCACATGAGTGACGTGTTGGACGCGACGTGTTGAGCATGAAGTGCATTCGGTTGATTTTGGATTGTGTTTCTATCAGTCACCTTCTTCGTTATAGTTGCGGCGTACGTGGACTCTGCCGTTCACTTGAGTTAGAAAGAGAATGAGTTTGAATGATTTTTAAAGTGACATATTTAGATATATCGTTAGTTATCTTCAGGTACCACAAGCCGGCACCATCCAATTTCAACCGATAAATCATGATATGTTCCACACAGAGCTAAGACGCATTATGCTAGACACGAGAGGCTGGTGCTGTATTTTGCATGCGGTAAACAAACAAACAAAGCACTGCAGCCACATTATAAACATTGTTTATGTTATTTTGAAGCCAAGACACACACATCTGTTGATGAAACCGAGAAGGTAATTCAGTAACAGAATCTTGATTCATAACGGCCTTGTTTGATATTTCTTACTTTGCGGTCAGCATGGTGACCTCAAGGTGGCTCATGATGGTAGCCTACTTATCATACTTAGGATGAGTGCTCATATAGCCGGGTAAAAAACATGAATCTGCTCTGTGTCTGGAGATTGCCAAGCTCCATATGGTTCAACCATAGGTGTGAATGGTCAAGACACACGCTGCTCCTGTTTCACTAGGACACACAGGGCCGGCGGAAGGCACTGGCAGAGTGGGCAATTGCCCAGGGCGCCAACCACTGGGGGCCGCCAACTACAGACGGATGGATGGTTTGTCCGTCTGTCCGTCTGTCGTGTTTACGGTGACAGTTGACACGGCCTCTCTCTCATGCTGTTAAGTATTGTTGATAACAGTGTGTTCACATCTTTCAGCCAGTCTGAAAGTGCTGTATGCTGTTCATGCTTTGAAATCTAATAATACGCTGTTGATATTTTATGAAGGGGGAAGAAAGGCGCCAGTTAGCCCAGCCCCGTGCCTGAGGACACAATATGGAAAATAAGTGATCTCAGAATTCTGTTTCGGCTCGTCCTTGAACCACTCAAACTCTAGCGTTCCTGGTTGTGTCTTAAAATAATACACACAAATTATAGCCGATCTACAAGTAACCATTTCAACAGTACTGTATTTATCACGGGCGCTCGGGTGGATTCCAGTGGACTCAGAGTGTCCAAATATGTCCTTTAACGCTGGCCATCGGTCACAAGCTGCAGCCACACTTCCTCCTCGCACCAGTCCCCTCCGTGCTTCACTGTGCTGCTGGCTGTTCTACAGAGAGTGGGAATGTCACACGTGGCGAGTGATGCCGTCCCATAGGTAACGCAGACACGGCTGATTGGCTGAGTGATGCCGTCCCATAGGTCGCGCAAACACGGCTGATTGGCTCTGATCTACCGCTGGTTTCCCACCAGAGTTCAGGATTCAGGTCAAGGGCAGTCGATTATGTGGGATTTGTAGTCTGGAGGGACTGTCTGTCACTCCCATTATGAAGTCTGATGCCTCAGCATGGCCATTGGCCATAGAAAAACATCATGTGCTCCTTTTCTTTCTGTTGCTCTCTGACTGTCTCTCTTTCTCTCAGACTCTCTGTCTATTGCTTTTCCTCTCTCTCTCCTTCCCTGTCTCTGTATTTGTCTCTCTGTCTGTCTTCTCCCTGTGTGTGTGTGTGCGTGTGCGTGCCTTGAGCGTGTGCACGTGCGCGTGCGTGCGTGCATTAACATTCAATTCGATTATTACATTTTTCGACTAGCAAAACGGTATAGTCGACACTGTAAATCAAAAATCGAATAATCGCTAATAATATTTTTAATATTAATCTTTTTTTTGCTTTTCTACAGCAGACATGCAGCTGTGAGCTCTGTTCTTTTGTTGGTAGTTCTCCAACTTAAGTACTAATCCATTCCTGGCTGATATATCATATACAAGCCTACTATACGTGGGTTCTGCCGTCACCAGTGCTTAATTTCAGCCGGAGCTTGGCGGAGCTCAGCTCCGGTAACTGTCACTTCAGCTCCCCTAAGTGTAGAGGCAGCTCCGGTACCTGTAGGTGGCGCTCCGCTATGGGAGCTTCCCATAGGGGAGCCGATTGGTCCTATATGCAGAGTAGACTATGCAGGCTGCGTAGAGCCCCCGATTCCCAAAAAGGCCTCCACCCGCACTGCGCAAAGAACTACGTTCAAAGAACGTACAGCTACGTTCTTTGCACAGGGCGGGCGCAACTACGTTCTTGGAAACATGCCTGTTGACGGCTGACTGTAGAAGTTATTATTCCCACCACGCAGAAACGCCCCCCTTTCAAAGTATTTTTGCTTCGTTGTAATCGGTTCAGGTTCGGACGGGAGAGTTTATTTAACACACGGAATCTATCAGTCATCATGAAGCGACTTTATCCGTTCGTTGAGGATATGAAAAAAGAAAAGGCTTCAGACTGAACTATACGGGCAGCAGCAATCAGGTAAATAAACTGTCAACTTGCAGCCTTGTTGTGTCCTGTGCTGTGAATGCCGGTTGTTGTTTCTTGTTACTTGTTCCAAACGGAGCTATCGGGTGGTCAACGTGTGTGTGTTTATGTGGGGGGCGGGGGGGTGAAATCACCTATATGTGAGAGTGCGGGTGTTGCGACTCACAGTGAATGGTGGTGACGCGCCTGGTTGTTGTTGTTGTACAGGCTGAGCCACGCGAGTCACCATGACATGGTGACTCGCTGTAGTCTCACTCTCTGTGACTGTACAGTATGTGGCTAGCCTGCATGTGTAGTCTGATTTGTGAAAAAGTGTTTGGTATACCTACTGTCTGGCTGTCACTCTGGGGCGGAATTACCACCAAATAACCAGCATAAATACCCCCAAACCTGACGAAAAACCGATTTTTCGGTGGCCATGGCCGCACATGCACGCACGCGCACTTGAGCTCCGGCATCTATTGAGTTAGAAATTAAGCACTGGCCGTCACCGTCACTCGTGTAGGTGCGGTGGGCGGCGGTGGCACTGGCAGCATTCAAGACAGATTTTCTTTGGAAAAAGCATGCCTCATAGGCTCATACGCTCAATGGGTACTACAACAACAGTGTGTAAATATTTTTACTATTGGTGAGTTTATTATTGTAGTTTGTTCAACAAGTGTCGTCATGTCATCCGGTACAGTAAAGTATAGCAGGAGTCCCTCCTCACTCTGCCCAATATTATCCACAGTTTGGTGACAGTCACACTACAGTAGCTCTTGCCGTAATTTCATGTTTCTTTTTCTTATTCATCTTTCTTCATGCTTATCCAACAAAAGTGCAGGCGTGCAGCATTATTAAAAACAAACGGCTATGCCGTGCGATCATAGTTATAATAGTCACGATGGAGTGAAGTTGATCATCTGATTCATAGCCTGCTAGCTAGCAAGCCTAGTATGTAATCATAACCTATAGCTTGTAGCTCCTTCTAAAGCTATGGACCAGAGCTAATCATAACCATTATAAAGACAAAATGAACTGTGGTTGTAACTTGTTGTTGGACATATAGGGCCCTATTATGCGTGTCTTAAGTACCAGGTCTTATGACTTAACTTAAGACCTGGAGGCGTGGTCAATGCTGTTTGGCCACTCAGAATAGCCAAATGGCATTGATCACGCCTCCAGGTCTTAAGTTAAGTAATAAGACCTGGTACTTAAGACATGCATAATAGGGCCCTTAGGGTTGTATGAATTGAATGAAAAACATTGCATCGTTCATTTCAACCAGTGCTGTCCTCTCCTCCCCGCTCCAGTCTCCACTCTCCAACTAAACATTGTGAACAACGTAACATGCTATGCTGCACCGTAGAAAGGTCTTTGCGGCGAGATCAAAGCGGCGAGATCAAAGCGTGTCGCCACTCTCTTACTATTCCACTCGGCCTGCATTGACCGGCTCCGTTTTGCAGTTAATCCTTCACTCGCTTTTCGTTTCAGAACACGTGTTTTAATGCTTGATTGGATGGAAAAAATATCATATTTTACCGCCGAATAATCGACTATAAACCGATTTAGATGGTAATCGAGTCGACTATAGAAAATCACGTTTGGTTAGTGCCCTAGCGTGCGTGCATGTGTGCACGCATGTGCATGCGTCTCTCTCCCTCCCCTTACCTCGTACTCCACATACTCCTCCTCCTCCACCTCGTAGGAGACGGTCTGTATCTTCACGTGGTCCAGGTCGTCCAGCAGCAGCTTGTCGGCGGGGGCCTCCTCCTCCCCGCTCCTCTCCTCCTTCCCCGCGGCCTCCTTCTCGCCGCCCCCCTTCTTCCCCTCCGTGAAGGTGGTCTCGCAGCACTCGCCGCCGCTTTTGTATTCCTTGGCGCTGCCGCCGCCGCTGTCCTTGGCGCCGCCGCTGTCCTCCTTGTACAGGATGAAGTTGGGCTTGTAGAAGGCCTCCACCGCCAGGTGCAGCGAGGTGGCGTCCAGCACCTGCTGCGACTTCGTCGTCTTGCCGTTGGCGTTGACCCCGCCCCCTCCTCCTCCTCCCCCTCCTCCTCCGCCGCCGCCCCCTCCACCCACACCGCCCCCGACAAAGTAGTTGATGATGTTCTGCTGGTACTGCTGCTTGCCGGGGAAGTCGCCGCCGTAGCCGTTGACGGCGTGCTTGCTGTTCTTGTCCAGCAGGGGGTTCTGCAGCTCGCTGAGGTTCTCCATGGTGGCGTGGCGTGGGGGGGGGGGGGGGAGGGGTGGTGGTGGTGGGACGGTGGGGGTTGATGAAGGGAAGGGAGCGAGGCGGTGACACAGAATGAAGCGCCCCGATGTAAAGGCTAGCTCGCTGGGGCGTTAACGGCGACTGTCACTCCCGACACCTGCAGAGAGAGAGAGAGAAAGAGAGAGAGAAAGAGAGAGAGAGCAGGTTGAGGTTGATTGATTTGAGATGCTTCAGGAGTTGACATTTTGCCACACAATTAACTCATCTCAGATCATGAGTTGAGCAGCGACAACTGCTCGCGGTGTTCCGCGTGAAGTGATTCACATTTTGCAAGTGCTTCAACGTCTGTCCGCGAACCTATCGTCTCTGTCGGATAGAAACCTCACGTGCCCAAAACTGTTATACCTTCCAGAATTCAAATCCAAACATGGCAAAACATTTGCAGACCTACAAGCTCAAAATGCGTCACACGCGTTTTGAGCTAGGAGATCAGCATCTTTTGCTACTTTTGTGTGACACTGTAGTATGAAGAAGTTGGGCATTCATTTATGAAAAAAGATAAAAAGCTAAACTATGGAGATAAGAGGTTTCTGCCCGACAGCAATTAAATCGGCGCGCACGCACGCACGCGCACGCACGCGCACACACACGCACGCATGCACACCAGTGTAGCGACACATCAGATACTTGTCATCCAACTTGAAAAGCCCCATTGAACACTGAACTCTGCAGTTCAATCAGGAAAGACACCGAAAGTGATGGTAAAATTATAATATTCATAGAGGTGAAGGGGAGCTTCAAGCGTGGAGTAGCATCGACTGAAATGATTTGTGTGTCTGGTGTCAGAAAAAAGACACCAAGATACCCTTCAGCCTAGCATGGTCAAAACTCCAGTGTATAACATATAGATTGTATTTGCACAAGAGACTGAGGGAAGGAGATCTGTTCGACACTTTATATTCATACTTGTATTGTTCATACTTGTTTTATTTCTTTATATTTATTGTTACTTTCACTTTCATTAGTTACTTAACCCACTGTGTGCTACCACCCCAGGCCAGAACAACACTTTCCTGCAGGTTTTTATGTGTGTATATATGTTTTTAGATATTGTAGTATTTCAAAAGCCTGATGACTCATCACAGGTATTGGTCTCACTTCCTTCCTGGACTACATGTTGTCTCAGTAAGACAGCCCCCCCCCTCTCCACAAGGAGGGACAGTGCACCAAAGCATTAACACATTTACACCACAGGGTGCAAATTTCAAATTGTGCTTCTGTTATCTACTACAAATTGTGAGTTTGATTCATGTTTTTGTGATGTGTAGGGTTTAACCAAAATAAATATAATAATAAATATTTTAATAAATATAAAACATAAAGTTCCATAAAGTCAATACTAGTATACTTGACCTTTCACTCTGTACTTGGTCTGCTCTTTTTACCCCTCTACACCAAAGCTCTTTTGCCGAAAATAGCCGATTTATAAGCTCTCAAGCTTGTAGATCAGCTATCTTTGGCTAAAGTTCTCCTCAGAATAGGCCTGCTATAGGTTCTAGTGCAGGGTTATGTAAAAATCAGACCTGTCTGAAGTGAGTGTTGCAACAGCGCCCCCTGTTGGTACCCTAAACATACATAGGGACACATGGACACAGGGACACAGCCAGGGACGGACAAAGCTGGGCATTGGAGTGGCTGCACCACTCAAAAATATACAAAATGTATATATGTATCATATCACACAAAGATTTGACGGCATCCCTGTAGTAACTCTAAGGACCCCGTAGGGGTCCCAACCCCCCTGTTAAAGACCCCTGCGCTAAAATGTTGACACAGGTGAGTCTCGGGAGCTGTGTTTAGTGGGGTGTGGCGTTGATGTTAAGTTGTTTTATCATCATGGAAGATGAACTCTGCATCCTCTTTGCTTGATAGGCCCCAAGACGCGACTCAATTTCACTCGGCTACACTCCATTTCACCATGACAATTACCATCATGATGATAATGGAACTTTTATCTATAGTCGCCCATGTGCGACTCACATGGCCATGTTTTTCCCACTCTGCGTTGCGACACAGAATTGCCCCAGCTGCCTCTTTCTTGCAATGCGTTGCCACCCACTAACAGATTTATAAATCCCCAATTAATCACAAACAACTAAGCTGATTATTTCTTGGGGGTCCCAGCCCAGTTGTCTGTGCATGGGCTTACTGTAATATTTTGAGAAGCGTGGAGAAGGAGTTTATTGCTGACGGCATGCAGGGTGACGTGATAATCCACAACGCAGATTGGCAGCGTGACCATGGATGTGGATGACGATGAGTTCCTACAGTTGGAGGCCATCGATATTGTCCTTTTCTTTTTGCTGAGGTTTGTGTGATCTGCGCAAAAGCACAGTTCACCCATTTTGGGCGGGAACCCCTTTTGGTGTTTTAAACATTATGTTATAATTTAGCTATTGAAAAATAGCAGATCTACAAGCTCATAGCGCGCCACCGAGTGGCGCGCTACGAGCTTGTAGGTCTGCTATTTTTGAAAAATCGTGAAAATATTTATTTCAGAAAACTGGAGGATTTAGAAGGATTTTTTTAAATTTTGAGGTCAGGCCTAAATGGGTCAAATGATAAGGGACAATATCGGTGGCACCCAACTGTATGGCATGTGAAGTGAATGAACTCGACGCTGATCATCTCATTTAACAGTTTTGGTTGATTCTTTCATTTTACTCCCTAATTTAGTCCTTCGACAATTCCCACGTTGTGTATAATCCCTGTCACTGCACTACTGCCGTTACTGTTGGTCATGTGGGAGGGTGTAGGCTGGTCGGTCAGGACCGACCCCCAGGGGGGCCCCGAATTACTTTGAGAGTCCCCATGATTAGCTTAGCTCATTGACTGCTAGCCCGCCCCCTGTTCTCCCCTTTCCAGCCCTTTTTGTTAACATTTCTTTGCCAAAAATGTACAATCTGTCTCAACCTGCGGGTCGGGGCCCCCAGGGCGGACCCCACGTGCTATTGGAGGATGGTGGTAAAGTGACGATTTAAGGAAAGACCATTACTGCATCGACAGTAATCAACAAACGATAAAACTCGCCAAACATTGTCCAAATTTGGCCAAAATAATTTAAAATAGCCGATCTACACATGCTCACAACGCCTCTGTTTATCTGTGGAAGCCTCCCAAAATAACCAGTAGGCTATTATAGGGATGCTCGGGTTCATGTGGTTACGGTGCCATATGGGTTAGTCTGGAAGGGGAAGACCTCTTTCTACTCTGTATCCTGGTCATGTACATATTCACATAAATTATCCTCATCCGTCCGATGTCGGCGACGTCGTCCATCATGAATCATGATGGAACTCATTGAGATCCATGTAGTGTCCGTGTTGCTTATGTAATTTCGTTCTGAGAGATTGGAAAAATTCCCCTGGCGGGCCGTGACGGAACTTGCTCAGCAGAGGAGATTGATCGAGCAAGCACGTGCAACGTATGGCCGTTCTGCAAGGATTCATCAACACCATCACCGTCATCATCATCATCATCATCATCATCTCTCTCCCTCGCTCACTCTCTCCACTCCATGTTTACTCCCGTCCTCCGAGAGCATTCTTCCATCTCTTCTTTTTAATCTCTCGTTCCCACGCATACATCGCTGCATGCTGATAGGCTGTAGTCCTACATGTTCTCCATACGGTAGGCTCTCTCATGCCTGCTTTGCCTGCGGCAGTCAGCAGCGCCATGCAGCCTCAATCCGTACATGTATTCTTTTGTTTTCCCCCTGTTGCTTTTTCTGGTCTAGGCTCCTTGTCTCGCTGCTGCTGCTGCACAATCCATCCATCCTCTCTCTCTCTCTCTCTCTCTCTCTTTCTCTCTTTCTCTCTCTCTCTATACCCTCATGCATAAAACAGCAGCTCCTCCAGAACACCGGGGCTCGACCGGACCACCGCGGGCAGCGGAAAGGTCAGGAGAGTTCTACCAGGACCTTCTCTGTGTCTTGGCATGCCGAAGGCCCGGACTTCCTAATGATTCATTAAATGTGCACGAGCATCCTCGTATATACGTGCGGACTCTGAGCCGAGGTGCAAACGTACGAACGGGTGCATTCCGAGGACAACACTCACTTCAGTCTGAGTTGTGAAATCATCCACTCAACATTTGCTTTTGCAGAGTATTCGGAAATGATGATGCAGCATAGCTAAAAGCAACTTTAGCTTACTCTTTGGTTAGCAAAGAAGAAGAAAGAAAATTATATTATAAATATTGCATTATGATTAGTCAGAGAACTACTGCTGGAGATATAATAACAGGTTACAGGAAGCATACAGGAAGTTCTGGACAACCGGTATGCCTTTGTTTGAGACCATTGGTTCTCAAACTTGCACTGAAAGCTATCTGCTATTTTTGAAAAAGAATGTGAACAATTTTGGAAAACTTAATTTTTCATTTTTTTGTAAGACAAATATTCTCTTCTTCGGGTTCCCTGAGCCAAAACATTTTCAGGTGGTGGTCTGCGGCCAAATACATATCATTCTGGGGGTTCTGGACATGAAAAGGTTTGAGAAGCACTGGGTTGGACACTTTCGACAGCAGTTCTTTGCCAGGCTTCATATCCTCGTGAGATGGAGATAAAACTGGAAAGTGGTTACAGCCTGTTACACCTGGAACAATTTGACTCGACTCAGAGCCTCTCCTCTGTCATTAACGGTGACGTAAGAGCGTGGGTCTGACCACGTTAGACTAGACCCAAGATAGCCTTGTACACAAACATCCAAATGTCCACTGTCCCTATTTTTGGCATCCCTATTGGGTATGCCATTATAGGCAAAAGATTATTTTTTTAATGAAAATGTAAAACATTTTCAAATATTTCGAAAATTCAAAAATGTCCAAGAATGTCCAACATATCCGTCTTCATGTGTTTGAACAACCTTTCAATGTCCTCCTGGACAAATCAGTCACTTTCTTATAGAAAGATTGCTCTCTAAAGGTCAAATTAAATATAATTTTCCTCTCTATTCCCCAAGGCGCCAAAGCAACACTTCAAGCTGCACATCAGCTTTGACATATAGATGAACACTAATGAAGCCCTCGCTATTCGTCACCCTGGCGATGACACGGTCAGCCTGTCAACGGCCACTTGCAGGACAGTGCAGCGTCTAGACTGCCACAGTGTAGTTTTCTTAAAGGGGCTCCACCATGAATTTAAAATCAAATGTATTATATAAATGATGCCCGTTTATACCTTTTTATACACACTGAAGCCTAAACAACCACTCGGATAATTCATTTTCATCTTCTCTCAGGATGCTCTTCCAAGGCATTTCAGCTACAATACCAAAAATGTCCACACCAGCTCCCCCCTTCCCTCCTCACCGCTTATCCCCGCCCACCTCAGTCTCAGTGGAGGGAGGGAGGTACGGGCCTACGGGGGCATTGAACGACAGGGGGAGGAGGTGGGGACTGGCGAGAGAGCCAGGCTTACTGTAGTTTGAACTGGAGCGAAACAAGTTTGTTTCATGTTGGAAATTGATACTTGGGATAAGGGGAAATTCCTCACGATGCAAATACAGCAGTGATTGACAAAGTAAAATAGAATCTCGCAAGAGTTCTGCAGCTGATCAGCGTTTAGGTTCTGGAGCCCCGGAATGGTTTTGGCTGTAGTTTGGTTTCATTCATCCAGCGGCCAGCGCTCCACGACTCGCCCCATTAATGCGCCGTCGGAATTATGGGCCAGCATGAATTATGTAAAATATATTGAAGCGAGCCGTCTGTTTTTGTAACCCCGGTGTTAGCGGGGTAGCCTACAAAATGGGACTACCGTGGTCCATGTCTTTACAGTTTACACTCCTCCCAATGTCAAATTAACACTGTACTAGTGGAGGTGTCCCTGTTTGTATAGCGACATATGTTGAAGTAAAGTAACCTGGATTGATTGTTCTATGCTGCCTTTCATTCGTACAGTACTATAGTAGCCTAAACACACAATCAACACCTACTGTAAATCGATTGATTTAGTGATTTGTATAGCAGATCAGTCTGCATGGTGACTGATGATGATAAAATAAAATCTTGTTAAATTCGCCAAGTACCACAGACGAAAAACAGTGTAAGTCCAAATTTCATTCTGACCCCTCCACGAAAAGGTCTTGTTATCCTGAACCCTTATCTATCATTTATACATTATGGATAAATAGTGTGGACTTATACTGTTTTTCGTCTGTGGCATTCAATTGTCCCAAGCTGAACGTCTCGTCACCGGGATCACACAACATGTAAGCAGTGACTTGAGCACATTTGCTCCCCCGGCCGTCATAATCCAACTCCCCACCACCGGTGACCCCTGCTACAGATCACGCTATATAACGTAATATAATAT
This sequence comes from Electrona antarctica, assembly GCF_951216825.1. Classification (NCBI taxonomy): domain Eukaryota; kingdom Metazoa; phylum Chordata; class Actinopteri; order Myctophiformes; family Myctophidae; genus Electrona; species Electrona antarctica. The sequence goes on from NC_136798.1 coordinate 33,260,338, forward strand.
TATAGGCTATACAATGTGTATACACAATGTGTATATTTGTACGATAATAGCTATAGTCGGCTGTCTGTCATGAGCACCAGGATCCCTTTGGTGGATCTGTGAAAACGACATGCCAAGGCAAATTTTATTTTATAATCACTACCTTAAATCTGATATAAAGATGGCCATATCAACCGAGGTCCCTGTATAGTGTATAGCCTACATTATATACTGTATCTATTGAGCGATGTGCTTGGTGGAAACCATAACTGACCATAGCGCCTGTCAACACACCATATTTCTTTAGTGTCCCACGGTCCCCTGACCCCTGTCCCGAGCTGAAGGCAAAAAGTGATATGCACATATTCTTTTTGGTCAGTGGAACGTCACGTCGACCATAAATAAATAAAGTCCATCCACTTAGTTCTAATGTCCTCGTCCTTAGTTGGGATGAGTATGAGACTTGTAGATTTCTTCAACAGCCTAAAACAGCAGACACTGGCCTGGGCCGTGGCTCAGCGGTCCAGGCACCTTGGCTGGCAATCCAGTCTGGCAGTGTGCAGCGGGTTCGACTCCCGATCGCGACGGCCTTTACTGCATGTCATCCCCCCATCTCTCTCCCCATTTCCTGTCAGCCTACTGTCTGTCCCTCCATAAAAAATATAAAATAAAGGCGAAAGCCACAAAAAAAACAAACAAAAAAAAAACAGCAGACACTGCGGTGCGACTGACTAAACAATGGCGGTCGAGTCATGCATACCAAATGAGTTGAAGGGGGAGGACTATTCATATTGGTTCCCTGAATCTGACGTCATATTAGGAAAGAATCTGAGAGGGCCATTCAGACACGCCCATTCAAAAAATCACAGATTTCTCAATGAAGGTCTGAGTGTCAAAAAAACAACTTTTTGGGTGTGAAAATACACTGGGGAACCTAAAAAAACCCAAATCTTGAAAAATGTCAAATTCATGGTGGAGCCCCTTTTAAAAATGTCAGTGGTTCTCAAACCTTTTCATGTCAAGGAAACCCCAAATTATATGTATTTGGCCGCCGACCCCCATCTCAAAATATTTTGTTCCAGGGACCTCCAGAAGATTTGAGTTAAAAGGTTTCGCATTTTTTTTAAATAGTATATTTAAAGATTTGCACACATTTTCATTATTTTTTAGGTGCAACGCTTCGCTTTGTGTGTGAGAACCGCTGTCCAAACACCTCTGAAACCCATCCAGGCACTTTACTATTTCTGTCTCCTCTCCTCTCCTCTCCTCTCCTCTCCTCTCCTCTCCTCTCCTCCCCTCCCCTCCCCTCCCCTCCCCTCCCCTCTCCTCTCCCCTCCCCTCCCCTCCCCTCCCCTCCCCTCCCCTCCTCTCCTCTCCCCTCCTCTCCTCTCCCCTCCCCTCCCCTCCCCTCCCCTCCCCTCCCCTCCTCTCCTCTCCTCTCCTCTCCTCTCCTCTCCTCTCCTCCCCTCCCCTCCCCTCCCCTCTCCTCTCCCCTCCCCTCCCCTCCCCTCCTCTCCTCTCCTCTCCTCCCCTCCCCTCCCCTCCCCTCCTCTCCTCTCCTCTCCTCTCCTCCCCTCCCCTCCCCTCCCCTCCCCTCTCCTCTCCTCTCCTCTCCTCTCCCCTCCCCTCCCCTCCTCTCCTCTCCTCTCCTCTCCTCTCCTCTCCTCTCCTCTCCTCTCCTCTCCTCCTCTCCTCTCCTCTCCTCTCCTCTCCTCTCCTCTCCAAGCTGCTCTGTTCCCATCCTGTTGCACAGAGAGAGGCAGCCTAATTGTTTTGTTTTGTTGCCGTGCTCACAAATAGGGCTCTGTGTTGTTGTTGCAGTGGAATGGAAGTTCCAGTGTGAATATCTTAACCGTATGTCATGCATAATGAGCTATATACAGTAGGACACTAAACAGTCATCGGGGACGAGTGCCACGGGAGAAAACACGGTGTGTCCTGTGTGTGCTCGTGCAGGCACATGCCAACGTGTGCATGCGGAGGCGAGAGAGAGAGAGAGAGAGAGAGAGAGAGAGATCATCCTAATATTTTTTTCTGTGTCTAGCCTTGCAGGGACAAACAAAAATCCGGGAGGCACAGCTAAGAGGAAGAGAAGAGAAATGCTGTGGCCAGCAGAACAATTCAGAGAGAGAGAGAGGGAGAGAGAGAGAGAGAGAGAGCGTGAGTGCACCCCTGTGCACCGTGCTGCCGTGTTGTTGTGTAACAGAGATCGCGGGCATGTCTGACACGAGGAGAATAGATGGGCGAACAACCAGGTGTGGGAGTGAGGTTGTCATCACATGACATGTGTCCGTGGGATGGGCTGCGAGCGTGTGTGTGTCTGTCTGTCTGTCTTAAGCCCATTAGACTCCAGTCAGCACACTCTCTGTTTCCCCGTGTCAGCCTCGTTGCCAATCAGTCGCCGCGACCCTTGACCTTGCATCCTGAGAGAACTGGCATCGTATAAGTGGGATGAGGGGGGCTGGCGATGTGTCACGCGACGGAATACCAATGTGTGTTATCCGACTGCCGGCCATGTTCAGTAAGTTGTGTTGGCCCTGTATAGTCGGGACTCTGACGGGGGAGCCTCACAATGCCAGCCGTGACACCTGCTGCTGTGTTTTGGAGCTCATTATTTCCTCGTCTGTGGTCTGCTATTTCTGGAGTATTTCTGTGTTTTTGTCTGCTGTATATAGCGGACCGGTTCATTTTTTACCTTGCCTTATAACCTTGCTTTACTTTGCCTCATCTTATCCAGCCTGTGTCTGACTGTCATGGATCCATGTTGAATCGTGGGGCTGTTCCCTTGGTGAAGTCAACACTTTAACCACACAAACCATGGTGTCCCTCCCTATTAGGCCTATAGGCAGACATTCTGTCAAAATAGCCGATCTACAATAGGGTTAGAATAGGGTTTGAGTGGTTTATCATTCTGCAATCACAATGTTAAAGTGGTGACAGCAAACTCCTTAGTAGAAATGAATCCCGAACGTGTCCTTTTTTTTACACTCCCCCGGAGTTAAATTAACACAGGATTTTCCCCTGTGCGAGGTTTTAATCTGCATATCAAGGTTAATACCTTTATGCCAAAGTAGTTACAGATTATCATTATATTATGCGTTCGAAAGGGGCTTACAAGTGCGGAGATTATCAGCTCGTCGCACTAAAGCTGCACGGCAAATCTCAAAGGCAGATCTCCCCCGCGTGAACCTGAGCACACAAGAGACCAAAGCGAAGATGAAGTGCCTGAGCGGATGACGTGACTAATGGGTTTTTAGGGCCACGCTGGCGGATCCTTTTGCCAGCGTGGAGACGTTATCATCACGGAAGAAATGTGTCATAATCCACTTGAACTGAGAGGGACTCTGCGTTTCTCTGGTCGTGAGAAGGTCCAACCCCCTTAGTGTGATCTCTCGCCACAGAGCTGATAAAACATTTACCACTTGAACCCTAAAGTGTCCCTAATCTGGGCGTGTCATGGGAATATTCAGCAAAAAATAGCAGCTCTACAAGCACACAACAAGGCATCGTGTTAGTGGTTCGGATATCTTTGGTGAAGAGATTCGATGTATGAGGGGGGGAAAAAAGGAGGGGCCGAGGATAGACCCCTGGGGGACCCCAGGGGTCTATACACAAAGTATATACTGTATTTAACCACACAATCCCTAGCGTCGCTATTCGGGGGGCGAACATTCTGTGAAAATAGCAGACCTCCAAGGTCACAAGCCACGCATCAAGCTTGTAGATCAGCTATAGTTTCTGTGAATATGTTGGTATAGATGGGTTGCTACTGTTCAAAAGTAGCAAAAGCAGCAGATCTACAAGCTCAAAACATGTTGCTTCGTGCCACACTTCGAGCTTGTGGATCTGCTACTTTTGATGCTTTTTATGTGTGCCGTATGATCAAGTATAGGGCGTCAATTTACCAAAACACACAAAAGGTTGGAGAATGAAGATAAGAGGTTTCAGCCCGACAGCATGATATATGGTTTATGTGATTAATATATTATATATTTGCTTAAGTATTTCTCCTCTCTCTTCTTGACGACTGCTGCTGCTCTCTCTCTCTCTCTCTCTCTCTCTCTCTCTCTCTCTCTCTCTCTCTCTCATATCTCGACTCCAGCATGTGTGTTTTTGGTCTCCTCCAGATGATTTACACATTGATGCGTTAATGCTCCACTGAGATCTCCATCCTCAGCCCGTGAATAATTGAAGGGGGGGGGGGGGAGGTTGGGGGTGATGTCGACAGGGTCCCTTCACATGTCTGTCTGTCTGTCTGTCTGTCGCCCATGTTACAATGGGGGGGGGGGGGGGTTGTTTTCGAAGAGGTGGGCCTTCATTGGCTGTTATTGATTGAGCCCTCCCATCGTTAAGGTGATGTACTGCAGTAATGCCCCGGTTTGCTTGTTTTTGTTAGTTTAAAAAAACACAGCCTTTGCAAGATGATGGACGTCCATTGAGGCCTCAACGTGATCCTTCTTCTCTCTCTCATTCTGTCATGTGAAACCATTTCTTCTGACATGTTTGAAAGATGATCCTACAAATGTGTTGCCATTTGGTCTGGAAGTTATATATGTTCTTCTAAAGCACTTTTTGAATGGCATTATGTCAAAGGACATGTTTGACCATTCCATCCTCAATGCAAGCTGCACTTATTAGCCGATTGATTGATTGATTGATTGATTGATTGATTGATTGATTGATTGATTGAATATACTTTATTAACCATTTGCAAAAAAAAGCACAGGAAAGTAGGCCTTTGCAGGTCAATACAAGGTCTGTCAATACAAAGCCCATGGCTTGTTTCCATTGGGGTCCTTTTATATTCAATTAATCAGAAGTAGCCTATTATTATTATTATTATTATTATTATTATTATTATTATTATTATTATTATTAGTAGTATTAGTATTAGTATTATATATGAGATAGCCAAGATACAATTATTTTAGTATAATTGAACCTTTGCAGAAACTGCATTGCATGTTGAAGTATACTAAAATAAGCTTTGTTGGACCACATGTCTGACTGTTACCACAGTAGCCCAAAGCTACAGTAGGAAACATTTAAACTGATTTACAATGCGACACACTACACGCCCCCTGGGCCCCAACCCCCCACGCAGGCTATAGGCTAACCCCTGTGGGCTCAGTCTGCACAAGGGGGTTAGATAAAGGAGTTGTAAAAGATAGGGTGACAGTCAGGTGTGGCGGCGGCGGCGGACGTAGAGGTAGAGCCATATAGGACGTTACACGTTTCCAATCTTCTGCGCACGTTTTGATTTGATCATGCACGATACCGTTTACACATCAAAGAGGCAGAAAGGTTTAATTTAACAAAGCTATACCTGATTCCTGAAATTGAAAAGCCCCAGTATGAAAAGAACGAGTGGAAGAAAAATAAAAGACAAATCCAACAGGACTCGTTATACGGAGTGGTTCTCCTCTGTGACTGAGACCTATAGGCTGTCAGTCCTGATTCACAACGTCACAACAGAACTAATCTGTGTCTCCACGACCAAATAACAACTTCAAAACGCCACAGTTTAGTAGAGAAACGACAGGAATAGGGGAATGTAGCCTGTAGCCTACTGCTTCCTACGCTGCATCACTTGTTAACAGTTTACAGCAGGACCGCACGGAGTTATTTTATCACCGCCTACACTCCCACATCAGTAGCTATAGCTATCTCTATCTATATATGAGGTAGCCTAATCTTCTACACCCACAATTTAAACTGAAGCAGTATATCCGATCAATTCCGATCGATTCATATCAAAGAATAACAGCACAACAAATGCGACCCTTCAGGAGCCCACCACCTCGGCACGCCAAAATGACAGGACAGGCAGAACGCGCGATGGTCCAGCCTGCAGGCGACTTAAAGCAAAAATACTAAAACACAGTCTGGCTCAAAGTAACGCCATTATGTAGGTATACATATATGCAGGTGCCCATGTTCTCTTACCTTTTAATTCCGCTCAGTCAGTCCAAATGTTTGGCAGACGCGCGACTTATTGCTCGTGCGTGTCCGTGCATGGCTGTGGCGCGGATGATGGTCTCGCCCTTGAATGGAGACACATCATTTATTTGAGACTTTTTCTCCTGTGGATCCGATGGATCGAGGCTACAGTTCTGACTCCATCCAAGTCCGATATGTCTCGATCCAGGTCTGACTCCGATCCGCGCGTCAATAAATGCGGATTCAAGTGTCTTCTATATATCTTCCCCTTCTATTAGACATTTACGTCACATGAATCTCGTCTGTTACTATAAAAGTGGACTTATTATAAAGCCGTTGTCGGCTTGCCGTTATGGATTTGTAAAGTTAATAAGGCGCCTCCTCTAGAGCACCGATCCCAGCGTGCGGAGGTTGGAGAAGCAGACTGTTATGTGTGGAGAGTGGAGTGGAGAGAAAGAGAGATGATGGATGAGGATAAAACGTGCGCCCTCCTCCCTGTCTGGTCTGCGTATAGTTTGTGTATAGTTAGAAAATGAGAGGCATCTGGCACTATAGCTGGCAGATAGCCTATATTCCTTTTCGTAGATTACATTAAGCTTCTATATCATTATCATATACGTTTTAAGGCTTATGTGGTAAAAAACATGTAACGGCTTGATCAGTTCCAACTTGACAAGTCATCGGAGCGCAAAAAACATATAGCAAGCGAGGCTGCGATCGAGGTCACCATGCAGTCACCATGCGTCTCGGACTCTCGGTGCCGGTGTGGCTCCCGTAAGCTCGCAGGGCATGCAGACGCAATGACGCATGCATCATGCACTGGTGACAAAATGGTAAACGGCGATTTTTAATTTGGCCTACTGACTGTGAGTGTATTAATGCAGGGTAATTTAATTGGCCCAATATTCGCCGTAAAGCCGCAGTTAGTTGGCCAGCATTGGATGAGGTGCGCGGTGTTAGTAGGCCTATAGCATGTGATATGGGGCAGCATAAAAGCATTTATTTATTTATGTATTCATTCATTCATTCATTCATTTATTTATTTATTATAGTTTTTATAGAATAAAATAAGAAATAAATAAAACAAGCTTTAGGCCTAATCCGGGGTAGATCAAAAACGATATAAGTGCAGATGTTGTTTGGGTTAAAGGCTTTCTTTTGGATACCTGCTGTATATATAGACCGGTACAGTATGTAGAAACTATATGCAACGTGTGACAAGCCAAGGTAGGCCTACAGTTATAGCTGTTAGAGCCTACAGCAGGGTTCCCCAATTAATTTTCCTCAAGGGCCATATTTTGACTAGGGAACCAGGCTGGGGGCCGAGTCCGCACACGCGAAAAATTGGGTTTTTTATTTTTTCATTAATTAATTAAAAAATGTTCTCAACCAGTGGTCCGGGGACCACCAGTGGTCCTTGAGGGTGTGCCCAGTTTGACATGCATAGGCTACTGACCCCCATTTATTGCCATTTATATCTGGGACACCCCCCCAAAACAAAATTCTTCCAGGGGCCACAAGGGGGCGCTCCACGGGCCGCCTATTGGGGAACCCTGGCCTACAGTATATAGGCTATACCACTGCTAACTGTAGTCTACTAGATAGGCCTATAGCTGCACCAGTCCACCACCACCACCACCACCACTAGGCCTATACTACTACTACTACTACTACTACTACTACTACTACTGTCTACTACTACTACTACTACTACTACTACTGTCTACTACTACTACTACTAGCCTACTACTATACTCCACTATAGTGCTATGGCTGGATGATATACTGCAACTATCATTACTATCAGGTGTCTCACAAATTGAGACCCTATCCCACGTTGTGACTGGCAGGCATCAGTGTAATCATTACACTGTAATGCCATATAGTCCCCTCATTTTTGTCCAGCCTTCTGTTGTGAAAAAAGGTTTTTGTCTATTTTCCAGCAAGATGTGTTTTTAAGCCTGTTAATATAACATGAGAAATATCCCCTATAGCTATACGTACAGTACCAAGTCGGCCATACCACCCATGACCACAATTTGCATTTTAAAACAAAATGCGAGGCAAAAGGAGGCAATATTAGGCCCATGGTTGAATATGACATCAAGACAAATAGCAACTACAACAATACGTTGCTAACCTAGTCCCGGCCCGGTCCCCCGTCCCACATACTTCTGTCCCTCAAATTTCTAATGTTTGAACTTAGAGGAATTTTTCAAAAGTGTTTAGTACCTCTAGTCTACAACAAAAGCCAAAAATCTTAAGTAAAAATAAACTTTACATTTTTTTTCATTTCATTTGTGTACTCATCTCATTCAGTAGTGAAAACAGACACTTGGAAAAAAGAGTATATTTGTTGATTGAGTGATTAAATATTTTATTAACTTTATCCTCAGTCCTAGCCTTACTCATCTGCGAAGAGAAAAGCCTATAGTCACAATGTAAAGCAGAGAGTGCTGCAGTGCATAGCCGGAAATGTCGGGCCGGAACATCCGTCAGATGTATTTCCCCTGGATATGTTATTTTTAGGCCAATTACAACACTTTTTCGGCCAATTACAATCCCGCTACTTCTGCCAAATTCCAGCAATGTGCAGCATGCAGGTCTTGCCCAGCGTGTTTATTAACAGGCTTTTTGGACCAAGCCACTAGGGGCTATAGGCTTGTTTCCATTGTGGTCCTCTGTATAATCAGAAGAATTATAGAGAATCGGCAGATATAACCCTGCAAATAATCGGAGATCAGATATTGGTCATAATTTCATAATTTATGCACCCCTAACTACAGTACTGCTACTGGTACTACCGTACTACTAATACTACTCCATAATACTGCTGCTACTGCTGCAACTCTATACTGTACTGCTGTTACTAAAACTACCACAGCTGTTGTTGTAACCTAGGTTATCATTTTGTTTCCACAACTATAGCCTATAATAACAAGAAAATACAATAAAATAAACACAAGTAATTCCATGCACCACCATACCTCAAAACAGTATTGCTTCAGAGGCGCGCGCACGCACACACACACACACACACGCACACGCACACGCACACACGTACAGTGTTTGAATGCCCCCCTCGCATGGAAAAAAACATCACTGCACAATAAATTGCTGTTAACTTTCACTGACAAATCAGATTGTCCTCAGACAGACTCGCATGCCGCTGGGGTGCTCTCCGTGCAGAGGAATCTGCAGACTTTACAGCCACTTTCTGGTGTTCAATCAGAACTCAGTTAGATGTCGAAGATTGAAGGGACTTGTTATATCATCGGGGGGGGGGGGGGGGGGGGGGCATCAGTGATGGGACATCACTGCCAGAATTTGGGATGACGATGCAAAAATCCTATTACTGCCATGTGGGCGGATGAAAAGTGAAGGCAAGGCAATTTATTACTGCTGTCTTGAAGGTCCTCTAGTCTGAAAATGTACCTGTCAAATGGAATCAGTGCTCCACGGTAGCACCATTAGCAGATTACGATATTTGACAATCTGAAAATAGCATGAAAACAAAACAGACATCTTTGCTATATAGGCCTATTTCTTATTTGCACTGTTGATGTGGCTGTGATCATTGTTCTGGGGACCACAGGAATAAGGATTGGCTGTCTGAATCAATACTATTGATCATGTGTGTTTAGACATGCAAGGTAATTGACTTGGTTGGACGATAACACGCATGCAGGCACACACACACACACACACACACACACACACACACACACACACACACACACACACACACACACACACACACACACACACACACACACACACACACACACACACACACACGTCAGTAGGTACTGATGGCACACTCGACTGCACACTCACACGCAGTAGCAAATAAACAGAAATGTAAATCTGTCACATGCATTATGGATGCTATAAGCTATGTGCTGCTATGATGAAATCTATCAAACCACCATCAGTGCTTTGGAAAGAACAGGACTCAACAGGAAGCAAGGTGTTGTGTGTCTGATTAATGAGTCGTAACTCCTTTAATGAAAACGACATTCTCTCGTCAGGCTTTTATCTCTACTGTTAAATGAGGGTCATTATACTCTGTGGAGGTTTGAGGACATGCTCAGGGGGGTTAATGTGAACCATGACAACAGTCTGGCCTGTGTGGCATAAGTGAAATGAAAGGACTTCAAAAAGAAGCAGCCATTCTGCCAAGTTCTGAATCCTCACATCGTTACCTGCTATCTAAATGTGCTTTTAACAGCTCCACACACACACACACACCTGCTGCTGATGGAGCCCTGGATGAGGGCTTGTCACTTTGATCTGTACAAGGGAGGTTTTCTATCTTTTTCTTGAATTAACAGCTCTCTCTCTCCCCGTGTGTGCGCGTGTGCGTGCGTGCGTGCGTGCGTGCGTGGAGCAGCAAGGCAGTGTTTGATTCCCCTCCTTGTGGACGTGGTTGACCACTATATTAGTCTCTTATTCTCTGCAGTGAATAAAGAACACAGACAGACACACGCACGCACGCACGTGTGTGTGTGTGTGTGTGTGTGTGTGTGTGTGTGTGTGTGTGTGTGTGTGTGTGTGTGTGTGTGTGTGTGTGTGTGTGTGTGTGTGTGTGTGTGTGTGTGTGTGTGTGTGTGTGTGTGTGTGTGTGTGTGTGTGTGTGTGTGTGTGTGTGTGTGTGTGTGTGTGTGTGTGTGTGTGTGTGTGTGTGTGTGTGTGTGTGTGTGTGCATACGTATACAGGCAGGCAGACACCAGGCCGTTAGTGTCCATTGTTCATAAGCCTGGCTGTCAGGTGGGAATAAGTGTCCCTAATAGCCTCAGCCTGCTGGTCTGGTCTGAGCCTGGAGGCTGTAGTAAGGCTGACCATACAGATGAGTAGCAGCTGTAACAGTCCATAGTTGGGCCCCGGGCCCACCCTCTCACAGTCACCTGATGGGAAGCATTGGCCAGGTTATTGCCTGCATGGGGGTGATATAGGCCAGGGTTTCTCAAAGTGGGTGCCGTACATGCATGGCACCTTCCACTTGGTTTGAGCATAGATATTATAAATAACAGAGACGGCACTGGATGGGGGGGGGGGGCGGGGGGGGGGGGGGGGGGGGAATCCCGGTGCCGTCTCTATTATTGATATATCTATGCTCAAACCGAGTGGAAGTGTGTAGGGCGAGTGGCGAGGAGCTAGTTTCAAAAAGGGCCCTAGGGTGCCGTTAACGTCACTTCAGTTTAACCCTTCATACTTACGCACTGTACTTGGTGCGTTCTTTTTTGCTTGTAGATCTGCTATTTTTGGTGGGGTTCAAGTGGTTAGTTATCTATCTATCTCTCTCTCTCTCTCTCTCTCTCTCTCTCTCTCTCTCTCTCTCTCTCTCTATATATATATATATATATATATATATATATATATATATAATCATTATTATTATTAGATGTTTTATTATCATTAAAGGAAAATTATTTATATTTATGTGCCGTAAGGAAACCTTATTACTGAACTTTAGATGAACTTGTTGGAACCTTTCTCCTCCTAAATTCTTTCACCCAGAACCACCATTCTAACTTTTAACTGGATAATCCTGGCCTTGCGCACAACCTTTTGAAATATTTAACTTTAATATATACGTCAAAGGAGAGGCAAATATGGAGCCCTTTGGAACTACATATTTGGACATCCGTATCACATCCCAGTGAGCCCACTCTGTGTCTTCTGGAACAGCACTCTCTAATTTTAAGCATGTTATCCTGCTTTTTCTGGCACCGGAACAATGGTGGATTATTTGAAGTAGGAAATAGAATATTATGTCTTTGAAGACACCAGCAGGAGAGGAGAGAGACAAGGAGGAAGGGAGAGCAAGAGAGAGAGAGGAGAAGGGGAGAGAGGTGAGGAAAGGGTTTTCTTTCTATATCACATTTCAACAACAAGGCAATTAAAAGTTTTTCACATAAACATTAAACCGATAAGGTAAAGTGCAAAATAATTTCGTTCCAGATATGTGGTGCATAAAATTGCTTTTAGTTTTGACTCTTGTCTGAAACAAGAACGCCTAACACAGGGGGGTAAAACAATTACACACTTACTAAATATACACAAATACTAAAATATACAAACAATATAATGGCTGATACATATCAAAATGGTAACATAAGGAGTAAGGACTATAAAGACAAAAAAGCATACAGTACAATAAATGAGAATCAAATTGTCTCCTATTTGAGGAAATAAAGTGTGTCATCTGTTATGACAAGGGGGTGATGGGTGAGGCATGCTAGAAGTAAAGAAAAAGCTACAGTACCACACACTAATTCTATAGTGAGTGAGCTTCCGGTGAAACCTCAGCAGTAAGCAGCTTTATTTTATGCATTTGCTTATTCCAAGCACTTTGAGATATTTATGAAAGTGTTCACGAAAGGAGAGAGAGAGAGAGAGAGATGTATACGCACGCACGCACGCACACACAGAGAGAGAGAGAGACCATCTTTATAGGATGTCTAACCTATATGGTCTTTGATAGAGAGATCTAGTAGCATTCTGAATTAACTACACCTGTCAGAGTTTTAGCGAGTCTTGCAAAGACACTGTTACAGTCATCAAGGTGAATGCATAGACACGTTTTCCCAAATCCTGCTGAGGCATAATTATGTTGTTTAATCCTTGATATAATCTGAAGGCGAGATAGTAAAATGGCTTTGTGGCTGTTGAAATTCAGGCTTGACTCCATACAACAAGGTTTCTGGCTTCAGTGGCTTGGGTTGTCATTGTGGTTGTTAAACAAATATACAGATTGGAGCTGAGCACTGAATTTGAATTGTTCTCCCTTGCCTTCAAAGACAATTACTTGAGTTTTGTCTTTGTTTAACTGAAGAATTCAGTTTGCAAGAGAGAAATGGGAGAGGAGATACTGTAAGTGTAAGAGGTATTTCACCTCGTGTCACCAAACCTTTCACCTCAGAGGAAAGCCTGGTATTCATTCCAAACTGGCGTGTGTGATCCACTCTAGGCCACTAATAATAATAATAATAATAAACTGGTTCCGGTTTGCCGGATTCGGCTTTTCAGCACCACTTTGTTTGGGTTCCCCCAATCCCCATTTAAATGCTGAATCGAGTATAACTATTAGTCTCGCCAGTCGCTACCTGTTGGAATAGAAGATGGATATACCAAATAAACTATTCCTAAAGGCTAAACTACACTGCATCAAGGGTTTTATTGGGTAAGTCCCTATGCCCTTGAACGGAGAGAATACTTTTGGGTAATTAGTTTGGTGGTTCCAGCCTGATGACTACGAACCAGAGACTATACAACATGACGTAAGTTATTGTCGCTCCCGACCGGATCAGAAACCCCTGATCCCTGCAGGCTAAGGCCTCATTCACACGTACCAAACACCAATCAAGCAATGTTTGGTCGTTTTTTTGTTTTTTTGGGCCACCACAATGCTTTTCCAATGGGAGTCACATGGTTTGATCAAACATTTGTGTTTGATCGCTGATTAATGATTGCTCCCCCCTCATCAAACAAAAATGTTTGGTCAAACCATGTGACTCCCATTGAAAATGAATTGGAGCAGCAATCAAAAAGCAATCAGGCATCACACACGGACCAAACATTTGTTGTGTAGGTGTGAACTAGGCCTAAGGCTGCGTACACACCTAAAGAACAAATGTTTGGTCCGTGTGCGATGCCTGATTGCTATTTGATTGCTGCTCCAATTCATTTTCAATGGGAGTCACGTCGTTTGATCGGACAAACCTGTCCGATGTGGGGGCGGAGGGCACAACAAACACATCGGACACCTTGTAGTCAAAACAGCCAACGAACAGGGTGGGACTTCAGATCGGACAGAAGGGTGGTTTTTAACCGCCAACTAATAGGAGAGAACTTCCGTTCTTGACAGCACTGGGTGGGGTTTAGGCTGTAGTCTTCTGAGTTACGTGACACAGACTATTATATCGCTTGTTTGTATGTCTTCTTTTGGCTACGTCCGTGCGTAACTTGGAGAGTCCAAGTTGCGCACGGCTGTCTCCAGTGAGTGAGTCCAGAAATACAGGACGATAGCCAAAATAGCCGTCGGGCCTCGGCAGTTGTGAGGCTGCATTAATAATTAGTTCTAAAAGCATGTATTTTTTACGGGGATCACTATTGATTTTAATAGTAGGCCTAGACGCATATATGTCTATGAGTAGCCTAGAGTAGAAATGTAATGGCAGCGTACGAGGTTCACATGCGCAAATATAACAGATGTACAAGTTATCGACACGAATGGTACTTACGGTATGGTACACGATGTAAGCTTGTAGATCTGTTTATTTTAAGCATGCGCCGCCGCCACCACGAAAAGTTATGACGCGCGCACATGTGGGGGGAGAGACCCGATATATTTTATAGCTCTATGGGAGAGACGCAGACAGAGAAATATTTAAAATCATCCTGTCTCGCTCTAGCGCACGGCCGCACGCATAAAGAGCCAATGGAGCAAATGTTAAATAAGCTACACAGGTGGTCCTAAATGATTAATTAATTACATCACTATAGCAAAAGACGTGATATAGGTCAACTGCAGCGGAGGTGCACACATGGAAGAAAAGTCCTTTTTATCGGGATTCGGGGATACTTTGTTGTAGGCTATACGTCTCCGGTGAATTGTATGCAGCCGCAGCAAGCACATTATTGTTCAAACACCTGTTCCTCTGTTCATCTGTTGTCTTATTTGGCTAATCAAATTATTAAGAATTAATGCAATTTCAAGTTGTTGCTGCAATCATGATTCATGTTGCTGTTCTCTTCTCTCTGTGTGACTGAAGGTTGCGCCCAAAAAATGTAGACAGTGATTTCCCGCACCCCCTCATGTTATTTTTCCCTCGTAAAATGACCTCTTTTCTTTCTTTTCACTATTTGGTTCGCTTAACGTGTCCACGTGTCATTTGTTTACATATTTGGTACGCTTTACAGTCCAGTGTGAACACCAAACGGACCAAAATCAAAATGCAAATATGTGGTCCTTGGTCCTTGATCCGGACCTTCTAAGTGAACTTTGAGTGTGAAAAACGGCCTCGACAAACTATCGCTAGCTGCTGCTGCAGTCAAGAAAACTACACTGAACATATGTGCATCTATTTCCGCGTGTCGTAGCACCGCCCAAATCGCGCAAAGCATTGTGGGACATGGAGGCATCAAATCATAAAAATGTAATCAGTGGTCGGTCGGACAGATCTGTGTGTCCGAAAGGTGTGTACGAAGCCTAAGGCCTAGTTCACACCTACACAACAATGTTCGGTCCGTGTGTGATGCCTGATTGCTTTTTGATTGCTGCTCCAATTCATTTTCAATGGGAGTCACATGGTTTGACCAAACATTTTTGTTTGATGAGGGGGGAGCATTCAGCAATCAGCGATCAAACACAAATGTTTGATCAAACCATGTGACTCCCATTGGAAAAGCATTGTGGTGGCCCAAAAAAACAAAAAAACGACCAAACATTGCTTGATTGGTGTTTGGTACGTGTGAATGAGGCCTAAGAGATGTTCAAGAGATTCAAGATTCTTGACTGTTACAGCCGTTATACATACAATCACATTTTCAATATATATTGTTTGAAACATTCATGCCAATGACACCAATTTAATTGAATTGAGAGAGGGAGAGAGGAGGGGGGGCTGCCCTAAGGTTCGACCTCCCGTTAGTTCGACCGGATTAAGGTTGGTGAGGGATGCGTTGCTCCCGTGCTTGCGGTTATGTTTAGGTTAGAGTTAGAGATGGGGTTAGTAATGGTCGATCTAACGGGAGGTCGAACCAATGACATGTTACCGAGAGGAGAGGATAGAGTGGAGGGGGGGCCCCCCATACAAGACAAGAGAGAGGGACACAAAATGGTAAGTGGTAACTGAGCTACATTTCCTAATCGTCTGTCCACTGTACGAAGACAGAGACACATGTATACTTCCCACAGATTACAATCATCCAAGGAGAGTTTGAAAACATGACTAATGACAATGACAATGACAAAGGATATCAAATGAAACGCAACCACCTTAAAGACTATTAATCATTGTGTGTATTCCTGCACTATACAGGTATGCAGCGAGTGGCCTCGGTACATACTGTAGAAATTGATTTATTATATTTTGACTTTCAATTCAAAATACATTGTTTTGATTGTATTGTATTGGGAGAGAGGTGAGGAAAGGCTTTGTATATCACATTTGAACAACAAGGCTTGTTAAACATTAAACCGATAAGGCAAAATACAAAATAAATTTGTCCCAGATATGTGGTGCATAAAATTGCTATTAGTTTTGACTTTGTGGCAGAAGAAATAATTCTTGTCTGAAACACGGAAGCCTAACTTTTAATCAAACACAGGGGAGAAAAACAATTAACTTGCAACTACTAAAATATACAAATAATATAATGGCTGATACATGATGTAAGGACTATAAAGCAAGGCAAAGAAAACAAAAACAGAGAGAGAGAGAGAATATCTATAAAAATATATCTATAAAAGCTGCTGCGAATATACCAATTTAATTGTCTGGGGATTAAACCTGTGTTTTTGCATAGTCAAGAAAAGGTCAGCAGGTACGCTCCAATTCATCACAGGAAGAATTTAAGGAGAATGAAACTGTTTGAGGAAATGAACTGTGTCTTTGACCCATCTGTTATGAGTAACCATTGTGTGTATTCCTGCACTATATGCACCGAGTGACCTCGCTACATAGAAATCGATTTATTGGATAGTCTGACTTTCAATTGTACAATGTACATACATTTTGTTTTGATTGTATTGTTCCACTTTTGCTTGGGCAATGTAAATATATGTTTTCTCATGCCGAGAGAGAGAGAGAGAGAGAGAGAGAGAGAGAGAGAGAGAGAGAGAGAGAGAGAGAGGGAGGAGGAGGAGGAGGAGGAGGAGGAGGAGGAGGAGGAGGGGGGTGGAGAGGCTAGAGAGTGGGGAAAAGGAGAGGGAAGCACACACAGGGACTATAGGGAGGTGTCTCTGACAGAGTGTGTAATAGCCTGTGTGTTCTGAATCACTGATCTCACCTCCATCTCTCTGCCCCCCCCCCCCCCCCTTCATCATTCTCACACTCTTCCTCTTTCATCAGACCTATTTCCCCTCTTCCTCCTCGCCCTGCTTCTTGGTCTCATGCCGTCTCCTCTGTTTGTGTCCTGCAGTTTGCTTATAGGCCCCACTCAGACATGAAGCATGTGTCCTGCAGTTTGCTTATAGGCCCCACTCAGACGTGAAGCATGTGTCCGCCACATACACGCCCATTCATTTACCCCGTCTGTCTCCCCCGTTCCCTTCCCCCGCGTCATGCCGCGCGCTTCAACACCACATGACTTCCATAGGACATTGTATTGAAACGGCCGGTAACAGATCTACAAGCTCACAATGAGTAGACTTTTTTAAGTGGTCACTTTGTTCCACCCTCTATTGTTTTTTTAATTAAATGACGCCTTGTGTGTCATATAGTATAGCACCATGCACAGACATGCAGTCCTTTCCAACAAACAAGCTATATGGAACCAGCCACAGTATACGCACGAGCGCCGCCATGCTAGCTCATCAATCAACACCACCGCACGCTTCTTTCCTTTCCGTTTTCCGCTGCTCGGCTCACTTCTCCATCCAATTGCGTTGCCCAAACACGGCTTGACCATTTTTGCAATGCACTCACGCGGTCGTATCATAGCTTCCGGCTCCATTCCTCTGCGGTGTGTGTCGGGGGCGGAGGAGTAGGAGAGCCCCTCTGGCTCCCCATCCCATCCCATAGCCTATATACCTGCAGGCATGTCGTGCATTGCAGATGAGCTGCGAAATCCAATTTGTTTGTGCGGAGATGACTTCAATTCCTTTGCCACAGAACATTAGGGCCGTAAATTAATATCCCCGAGCTCAGCGGCTCTCCGGTCTGTCTCCAGACAGGAGACATAGGCATGCTAGGATAATGGCAGAATCATGGAGAGACTTTTTTTTAAGGCCTTCGGGAAACTATGTCTCTATCTCCTTCGTCTGTCACCTTCACAGTTCCTCTCCCAAATGAGTTTGGAAGGCACAGGTTTCTCTCCCACGCCGCCACGCTCTGAGATTCTGCAACTGCGCTCCTCCCTCACTCACCTAATGAACAGACAGGTAGAAGGGTTAAGAGGAGAATGCAAATGAGAGCTTTTTAATCATTTATCTTCATTTACGATCATGGCTTAATCATTCATCTTCAGCGTGTGGCATATCCCTATGCATTGTTTAATTAAACGTAAGATATTTTAAATAGCGTCAGGAGAACAAACAATTGGCAATTCAGTAGAACGCAAATCTCTGCCAGGAGGCATGCCTAAACACGTGTTTATGCAGCCCGGTCGCGATGAAATATAACGTTCTTATTTGTTTGTTTGTTTTTACCTTTCTTCCATTATTTATTTATTTAGTAATGTTATTCTATTTTATTTCTCCATTTTCAATTAACTAATTCATTGATTCATTCATAATGCAGTTTTGAAAGTTTCAGTCTGGTGGACAGTGACATAGGCCTACCAAATGTCTCTTTTAATTCTTGAGCTAAGCTGTACACATATTGAGCTTATGCAGTGCACTGATCTTGGCACCGGTTAACGAGCAGCCAATTACCCATTTTGCTGTTGCACTCTGGGAAATGGGAAGTGTAGTTATTTGAGGTGTAATGTTGACCATTATGGAAGATGCTTAGCAAAAGCTCTATTTCTGAGTTTTCAACAAACACCTAAATGTAGTGTATGGGGGTTAATGTTTTGTGTAGTTGAATATGGCCATTCATTCAGCTGTGGGAAAAGTTCCAGGAAGTGATCACTGGTTGGAAAGTTCCAGCAAGTGAGGTATCAGGAACAGCTATGAAAGTTCAAGGAAGCTCTGAGAAGGAAGAGAAGTGGTCACATGACTGGGCTGCGCCATGACACTTTCATGGATGCTTTCATGGGAGCCAAACTCACACCGGAAGTGCAATGAATACATGGCAGTGAATGGAGCCGGCTGGACCAGCTCATAACAAACATTATTTATGAACAATTGAGACCTTTTGTAAAGTAATCACTTCTGGAAAATAACAGAAGACATATCACAGGTTGTTTTCTAATCACTTACTTTTCGATGTGCACAGAGTGCACAGTATATCATTTTATCTCAGGATCTAAACAGCAGCAGGTATTGTTTCTGGCTTCGAAGTCTCACGATACTTGGTGCGTTCAGAAAGGTACTTTGTGCTCTAGATACCATCGCCCTCATTTATCAATCGAGTGTAAAATCTGCCCCAAATTCGAGTGTAGGATTCGTAGTACACCCACATCGGGTCGGCATTTACAAAGTGATCGCAGACAGCTGTTTCTTCCTTAATTTCGTTCGGACGTTTATAAATGTGACGGCTGAAATCTATCTGGCACGCCCTATGAAATCAAGCCTCGCCCTCGTTTTTGCGACATGAACAACTGCAGTACGACCTTGGAAACCATAGTTACATGACGAAAAAAGTCACCCCCTCTCATACACACACAGACGCACGCACGCACACGCAACTTGCAAGTCCAACTGGTTTGTTGTAGCCTATCTTAAATAAATAAAGAACGAACACCTGTATGAATTAAATAAAGCTGTAGCTGTAGTACCCTGTCTGTTTCTCCTCTCGCCTCGCTTGCCTTGCTGCCCACACACACGCACACACACACACATACGGGCCGTGGCCCAGTCAGTTTAGAGCTGGCCCAACTTTGAGCCTTAATTGTGCATGCAAATTTCTGGTTATTAAACCACAGCATGCAAGCTGCCTTTGTTTTAAAATGGTTCCCCAAACCGTTCACAGTTCACACTTCACTATCGGCCGGGGATGCCCCCCCCCCATGCTAATTTGCCGAGTCAATCATTTGATCCGTGCTACGCGCCTGCCGTGTGTTGTTAGTTGTTGTAGCCTATATTAAATTATTAAAGTATTTATTCATTTAATATAGCCTACAACAATATATTAGTGAACGAAAATCTGAACCTGCATGTGAACAATGAATTAAATAACAAATAGGCGCACACACACGCTGCTGTTTTCCTCCTCTCCTGTCCTGTCTGTCTCTATCACTGTGGTCCGTTCATGACACCGCGACCATGCACGTTTATGACAATCTATTTAGATTACCTCGCTAGTCGCAGTAGTCGGTGCAGTGGCCGGGCTGTCAACTGACAATTATATAAATGTGCAGCCTAAACCAGCCTCATGTGGCACACTGGCACTGGTGGGCTGGCAGCCTGGCTGGGTGGTTTAGCCTATACCTAACTCCGATGCGGTCAGCGGTCCCCAATTTTGCGCTGGCACGGCACATTTGGCATTCGAGCGACACGTCGGGTTTATCCTTAAAACGACGAGATGTAACTCGAGAAAGACATGGCTGTAGATTGCACTATAGCCTACCCGTTGGTTGGTAGACTTGACTATAGCAGCATGCACTCTCGATCCAACTATTCTCTCGATCTCTCGATCCAACTATTCCAGGAGGGGGGGGGGGGGGGGCACCGGCATGTTTAAATGGCTTACGCATCTAACTTGCAACATTGTTTTTAAATGCGCGATTTTAATTGCTTGCTTGTAAAGTTGGAAATCTCCTACTAATTTCATATGACACAAAGACACATCGTTGATGTATTCCTTTACTTTTTTTTTCTTTTTTACATTTAGCTCATATACATACCTATAAAGTTTTATATAAACATTTTAGGAGTGAATACATATGTTTCGATGCCTGTGACAGCCTCTCAGCTGGTCAAACAATGCTGCTCCGCTGTTCTACGACAGAAAAACAGGTGAGGACAAAGCGTACGACAGCTCCCGACCAGACGTGAGTTTTGTCTTGGCACAAGATCATTTTCAATCTTTGGCGCAAATCGTAAATGCCGAAAATTGCGGTAATTTCGGCGTACACCCATATTTTGGCGTACGCACGGTTGATAAATGAGGGCCCATACCTCTATAAAAATTACACAGTGTACACATCGAATAGCAACACAGCAGACAATAATGTGATTACTTTACAAAAGGTCTTATTGTTCATAAATAACGTTTGTTATGAGCTGGTCCAGCCGGCTCCATTCACTGCCATGTATTCATTGCACTTCCGGTGTGAGTTTGGCTCCCATGAAAGTGTCCATGAAAGTGTCATGGCGCAGCCCAGTCACGTGACCACTTCTGTTCCTTCTCTGAGCTTCCTTGTGAAAGTTCAGGAAGTGAGTCAGCCGGGGGCCATTTTAGGTTTAATGTGTTTGTTGGTGGTGGTTTGTAAATGAGACTCTTTCAAGCCAATACTAAACCAGAATCAGAACTTGCTAAACCACTGAGTAGTGAGGCTGAAGAACTTTGTGACCTGGAAGAAGGGAAGTCAAAAGTCAAAGGAACCTCCTGGGTGAAACAGGACTAACTTTTTCGCAGATCCTGGGAGTCAATGGGCGCTGATGGGTTGCTTGTTTTACAGGTAAGGGTTAAGGTTAGGTTTAGGGCTAGCCGCAATTTGCAACGCTAGATTTTTTTATAATGGGATGAATCTAGAGTTGCAATACCCTCCATTGACTCCCCACTCATCCAATTTGGTTTGCGATCTGCTTGTCTTAAACGACGTTAAACTCACCAACATTGCAGCTGTAGTCCAAGCTTGAATTATCCTCTTTCAATCTGCCAAGCTTGTTTTTCATAAAAATCCACCGTAGACATGTTATGAGCTATACTGTTGTGAGAAATTCTGTGCATTCTTTTTCCAAGTGCTGGAGTTTGGAAGCACTCGTCGTATGTCACTGAACGGCCCTGCATACCACCTGTTTCGAATTTGCACATAATGCAGGAGGCAGCAGCGCGACCCCTTATTAAAAACGAGTGCTTCCAAACTCCAACACTTAGAAAAAGAATCACCTGCATGACATGTATGACACAAAAGCTTGGCAGATTGAAAGAGGATAATTCAAGCTTGCCCTACAGCTGCAATGTTGGTGAGTTTAACGTCGTTTAATACAAGCAGTTGCAAATTGCGGCTAAGATACTAATACGGCTAAGTGAGGACTAAATAAATCAATATGTGTATGGAATAGAAATGTGCTTACTATTATGCTACTTATTTGGTTGATGAAATGAAAGCATACTTTTTTTTTTCAAGGTCTGAAAATGTAAAAAATAATTCATGCTTTCATTTCATGAAAGCATGCGTGTTCTCTCCTCCACGTCATCAGCTGCCCATACCTGGCCCATACCTGGCGAAAGGGCCTTTCTGTGTGGAGTTTGCATGTTCTCCCCGTGTCCCCTAGGGTAGGTACTCTCACAAAAAAACATGCAGTAATCCTGGTCTCTAGACTCTAAACTACCTCCCTCTGGCCAGCCGGGGCGCCTGATGGAGGGGAAAGGAACTGGTTGGAATAACGTGTTCCTTCCACACGCTACGTCAAACCGGGGAAACTCCCCCCTGTCAGGTGAAAAAAAGCAGCTTGGACTCCTCATGCATAGAAGGAAGCATGAGGTCGCTGCCCTCCCGAGGTTGGCAGAGGAAGTGTAGCGCCCAGGATTCTGAAAATGATCAGAAAAAAGGACTGGATTTTAGCAATGTTTCTGAGCTGGCAGAAACATGATTTATAACGTGTCTCTTGAGCATTGCTCAAATGCCAGTGGTGGAAAGTAAGTAAAACATACACTACCCACTTCAGTCCATACATTTCAGCCATTTGAAAATAGCCAATCTACAAGCTCACAATGCTTCGCATCACAAGACATTGTGAGCTAGTAGATAGTAGCTATTTTCAAAAGATTTTATAACATTTGAAAACTTGAAATGGGACATTCTGCACAATGCATAGTTTTACCTTTGTACTTTGAGTACATTTTGAAGCTAATACTTTTGTACTTTTACTCAAGTACATAATGAATTCTGGACTTTTACTTGTAACAGAGTATCTATATTGCAGTATTGATACTTTTACTTAAGTAAAAAATTTGAGTACTTTTTCCACCACTGTCAAATACTCTGCTCAATCTGGCATTATAATTTATTTTGTAAGTGCATTATTTCTACCTACTGCCTGGTAGTAGTAATTATTAGACAATTTACACTAATACAAACAAAACAAAATGCTATATTCATGTAGAATATATTTTAAGAAATCCAACTGTGTGCTCGCATACATCCCACACATCCCCCTGTTAATATCTCATTATGTTTAGAAGCAACTTAAAATACAAATAAAGTTAAATACTTTTGTTGACGCCCACTAACTTTACTGTGGCCCCACTGTCTGGCGATCATGTTCAGTGACTGTAACTGGCTCTGGAATAATGTGTATGTTGTGAATGAATGCTACAGCATGTGTAGGCCTATATAGACAAATCCACGGAGCAGTGCTCCAGCTGCGTTGTCAAATTAAGCACTGCTTGACACTGCAGCATTGATTGCCTACAGGGCACTGTTCCATGGATTCGTCTATAGGCTGTGTGTGTGTTTGGTTATGGCTACTGTTGGATGTACACAAACGTATGTTAATTTCTTTCTTTCTTTCTTTCTTTCTTTCTTTCTGACACTCAAAGGGACCATAGGAGCCATATACATGGGTACAAGAGCAGGTACTACCAATCTCCACGCAAGTCCTGGTCCACCAGACTGCAGCCAAATGCTGTACCCCAGCCTGGTGTAGAAGTCCACATGAATACTGTGTCCCAGCATGATGTAGAAGCCCACATGCCAAAAACATTGATAATGACATTAATAACACTCTCCGGATCATAACTATAGTTGCCTGAAGCCCACTCCTGTATTCTACATCCTAGTCCTAGCGGTAATTGCCCCGGCTGGCATCCAATAATAAGCTACTGCCCTCGCACTATAGCAAGGAAAGTCCAGAAACATGACTGGCATATCTTGCATGACACCACTATGACAGTGTTGCCTCTAAACAGACTCAAGGAAAAAACTTGCCACGCCGGCAATGGACCCTGCTGAACCCTCACCATATTAAGCACAGCTTCTCAGTCCTGTAGAGACCGTTCTCCTTTACACATGTGAATGCTGGACCCTGAAACCACTAGAACACTATGTGCAATACAAAACAAATACCAGAATAAACATGTTACCAACAAGCATCTGTATGAGGGCTACCAAGGCTGAGTGTGAAGATGGCAGCCGAGAGAAGGGGGCTGGTCGGTCACTGCATGCCATTGACACCAGGAACTCTGACAGGGAGGAAAAGTACTGGTGATCTATCGAGGATCTACGCAACTTGAGATGCTGCTGGAGGGCTCATCCAGGGATAAACTAGAGAGAGCGTGGGGCTCCATCTTTCTATCCATGATGCGTTACAAAGTTTGACCTTGGCCATCACTTACACAACGATTGATTTCAAGAAGACCGCTCAAGGTAGCAACTTTTTTTCACCCTTTTTATTTTGTCTTTGCCGCTTGTGTTGTCTGCTGTGTACCGTATGTGATTCAGTACTATTGTACTTATTGCTTTCATGTTGGGAGTTGGGACCCAATGACCTGGGTGGAAATGGAATCTTTCCATTGACTATTTCTTGCTCTGGAATTGAATGCTGATTAAGTGAATCTACAGTTTGTATATCATGTTGTGTCGGCCGTTGAAAGTAGTGAGTTGTAACGGGTTGTAACAGTATATGTGGCTCTTAGTCACTTCAGTTATACTATGTGAGTTTGCTATTTGCTTTTAAGTTTAAGCCAGAGGCTTTGGGCTTTGACATAACAGCCATCAATATTCCAAATGTTCATTTGAGATGACCGATGTGGATCTACAGTATGCCTGCTGTGTTGTGGCTGGTGTTGAAGGTTGTGATCTGTGACAGGGTGACTATATTGGTTCATGACCGGCTTGATGGCAACATGTCTGTCTATCATTATTCATTTCTCTCTCTCTCTCTCTCTCTCTCTCTCTCTCTCTCTCTGATCAGATTCACATCGGATTCCCATAGAATGGTACCTAAAGCCACTCTGTTTGCTTTGTTTTAATTTTTGTACTGATAAGATTATGCCTTGTATCTGGTTCAGAATGTCATGTCCATTTGGGCCTAGCTCTAGAAGCTGCAATTGAGCTGTTCTGTTGACTGAACTAGATTCTTGTGAGCTGTAAAGTGTTTGGCAGGTCATTGTCAGTTGAATGGATGCAGTAGTAGTGTACTATGATTACAATAGGAAGATGTTTTCCCCCCCAAAAAAGTGTACAGAAAAGTGTTACAATTATGTTTTTCATGTTGTCACACCCACCAGTTCATTATTAAGTATACCTGCTCTTCACCTTAGCACCATGCACCCACCTGAACTTAAGCCTCACCCACAGCTGTTGTTGTTTGATAATGGGGGAGGGGTTAGGTTTATGATGTCACTAAAGTGGTGTATTTTGATTGAGCCTTTTGACTCAAAGGCTTTCAGGAAGAAACCAAAAATACACAGGGGAATATTTAAATACACATATTATAACCACACCTGGGGGTCTATTAGACTAGTAATGTTTACTCCAGTCCATAGACACAGAAAACAGAAAGTACAAAAATCACAGCACTCCATTTTTAATTTAACTATATATGCTTTGTGATATGTACACAGTTTTTCCGTGGGGAGGGGTGTCATTTCAGGACACGTTGGAAGGCATGGGTCTTGTTTTGACATCAAAACGTCTCTGTGCTTCATAGAAGGTTTTTATTTGTTTTTATACTACTTAAAAAAGTAAAGAAATGAAACAAATAAATCCACATGGCCATATGTGGTCATAGCTCTGATAGGCCTGGTGACAGGCAGTGGTCATAGCTCTAGCACTGAATGTCTGAAATGGTAATTTTGGGGACTTCTGAATGTTCAGCCTCCTTTTGTTCTCGGGTGGAAATCTCCACGTGAAGCCACATTCTGCAGTTTTAACACCCGCATGACTGAAGTAAGGCCACCTACCACACAAGCTGAATTCAGGTAAAAGATACCTTATTTCCTGTGGTGTTATTGCATTGGCTACTGTCTCGATGCTTTGAGCTCCCCCCCCCCCCCCCCCCCCCCCTCAAAATGGGTCCGAAAGACCTCACTTAAGACCGGGGACCGTTGAGTTTCAGAGCCAGAAACTCACTCGGTACTCACAGAACACCGCTGTTCATGCATGAGTTTTTGGCCTGTTCATTGGAGGAGCTGATTGTAGGGGAAATGTGTGGACTAAATGCTGCGCAGGAGGATAGCACCACTGGAGACCAATAGAATCACCCCGAGGTAACGATGAATGGTTGGTTCTCTTTTTGGCTTTCTTTTCACGCTGGTATATCAATTAGACCCAGGCACTGTACGCCACCTGCACAGCCGCGGTCAATTGTTGCAAACAGAATGCCGCAGAGATTCTCAAGCTGTGAAGAGAAACAGAATTGGAATCCTCTTCTCTTTACTTTGTGTGGCAAAAAAAGCATTCCTCTCATTCCTCTGAATAGAGTGTTCTACTAGGGATGATGTATTCCTGTAGTGTAGTGCATTGATTCCCAATCTGTGGGGCAGGGCCCACTGGTGGGCTGTGGGGATATGGCAAGCACTTTCAGGTACTGTAAGATGGGGCCAAACGCCCAAAGAGCACTGTGTTGTAGTAGTAACCAGAAGTACAAAGCTGACCTTCCACTATATGAACAAACTGACTACACCACTTGAACGCCACTACCACGGATGCTTGCGTGTTCAGCCTGATGCCGTGTATTGTCTGTAGTTTCATTTAACCACTTATAGCAAAAGTATATTTTTGAAGACACGTACAATTCCCAACTGTGGTTGGTAACCACAGACCTCATTTCAGGCATTCAACCCAACAAGAAAAGATAACCCGACACACTGCCTCTTGCAAGGTACACGTAGCATAATCTATTTAATTTAGAGCAACCTTTTGGTTACACACGACCTTCCTCAGACATTCAAGCCAAAAATCCATTCAAAATTCCCATGGACTTTAAGAGAGAGAGAACTAAGAAGTTCACAATGCTAACGTGTATCTTTGCCGCTCTATTCAGCACTCGGTTCAGAGGCTGTATACCAATGCTGTGGTCGTTTCCTCGTTATTAATACAAAGCACAACCGTGTTTCTGAAAGCCTCGCATGTGTCTGAAGGCCTCAGCCATGTTGTTGAGTTGTAGAGTTCATACGAGCAGCTTTTCAAACAAACAAAGCTTGTCTGTCCCCGCAGACATCCAAGGACACAAAAGGTCTGAAATGAATGGCGCTGGAGGTGGTGCTGTCCTTGGTTCTGAACGCCATCAGTCGGCCCAAAGGCACCTTTGAAGGCCTTTCATCGTTTGTTTTCCTTTCGTTTGAATGCGAGGGGAGAGTAGTCTTAGCAGATTATGGCAGGGAGCATTTGAAGCCGTCAATCCCACGCTGTTTAAAGACATTATCTCGCCACTCCAGCCGTGCCTTTAATGTACTCTCCAAGACATATTTTGATTCTCAGGCGAACCGTATAAATCACTCTGCCTAGCATATATAGTTGCGCTTGTTTTGTATTGGATGAACCAATACATCTTGGATGAACCTCACATGAACCAATAATTGTTATTTTTTTATATGGAAGACACATTCAGACACTTGTAATACTTCCTTCTAAAGAAGTTGTTTACCCTCTTTTTATTGTCTCCTCCGAGAGTCAGATCAGTCACAATGGAAAAACGCACGTCGTTCATTCTTATGACATTGTCGAGTAAACTATTGCTAACAATTTTTACCATGCTTTACTGCAGTTGAACTAATCTTTCTATGCACTTGCCATTAATATAGTGGTAAGTATAGTGGCAAGTATTTCATACAACTTAAGTTAAAAAAATCTGAACTATCCCTTTAACGGCACATATAAGTGGTTATACTGTGATTTTACAAACCGCCTATAGGCTACTCCATATGCTGTAACCTTGACTTGATGTGCAGCAACATGTTTTAATACATTAAGCATTAATGAATAATATATAGGCTACTTTCTACTTTTGGTACTTTAAGTACATTTTGATACCAATACTTTTGTTACTCAAGTAAATTATGAGTTCCGGACTTTTACTTGTAACAGAGTATTTCTACATTGCAGTATTGATATGTTTACTTAAGTAAAATAATGAGTACTCTTTCCACCACCACCACCACTGCGATACAGTGTACTGTCTGTAGTGCACATTGTTGTATGCTGTAATTTGCTGTAGATATGCACACACCACATGCACACGTCGCTAGAATGTGGTAGTTAATGAGGCCTGAAGTTGTTTGTTCATAACCATAACCATCACCATCGGAGCATGATGTGTGCCACGCAGAAACCTTTGCATCAGCCCCGCCCCCCGCGGGGCAAACAAACATCAAGCTTCATATCTGCACCGCATCGGGCCAACACCTTGTATGTACATACTGTACTGTAGAACCATTATTTTCTAGGAAATTGGAAAAAATATAACCTTTGTTCTGATGTGCCCAATGTTGTTATTACATGTAGTTTACAAGCTCTTTGAGATATTTTTCATTGGTTTAATGAAATTCATAAAAACCCGCAGACATGCTTAACCACCTGCCGTCCCTTGGGCATGTCTGTATGCGTGTGAGTGACAGTGAGCATCAGAGTATGTCTGTTGCATCATGGTGTGGGCATCATGGTGTGGGCATCATGGTGGGGCATCATGGTGTGGGCATGTCTGTATGCGTGTGAGTGACAGTGAGCATCAGAGTATGTCTGTTGCATCATTGTGTAAGTGAAATATAGAGATGCACGTTTTCTTCCAGACAGTGACGATATATACTCAGGACATTGCATATGAATATTCATCTGGCTGCTTCCTCTGTCCCTGTATGCTAGACACTTCTCAGGTTTTATTCTACTCGGTCGTCTATGATCTATCCTCACTCCTAGGGTTATGTAAAAAGAAAAAAATGTCCTCTCAGTACAGGGTTGTGTAGCATGGAATGTCCTCTCAGTACAGGGTTGTGTAGCATGGAATGTCCTCTCAGTACAGGGTTGTGTAGCATGGAATGTCCTCTCAGTACAGGGTTGTGTAGCATGGAATGTCCTCTCAGTACAGGGTTGTGTAGCATGGAATGTCCTCTCAGTACAGGGTTGTGTAGCATGGAATGGCCTCTCATTACAGGGTTGTGTAGCATGGAATGGCCTCTCAGTACAGGGTTGTGTAGCATGGAATGGCCTCTCAGTACAGGGTTGTGTAGCATGGAATGGCCTTCCTCGGCGTATAAGGGATTGTGCTACATTTCCCTCTTTTAAATACAATCTGAAAAAATGGTTGCTTGAAAACCAAAGCTGCAACCATTCATGATTATTTATGCTGTGTTCCCTATGTAATGTTATGTAAATGTATTCCACTGTTTGACTGTCTGTTTTTCCGTTTTGTGTTTCTTGTGAGGACTGCGGATGAAAATTAGCAACTGTGCTATATCCGGTGTATTTACGTCCATGTGACATCTATAGAGTATGACCGTAGATATGTCGCAAGGTTCGAGAGCTTATAGTAAGAGAAATCTATGAAAATCTGGGAACTAAATCGTTACCAAGAAATTTCTTCACCAATGTGTTTCTAAAGGTGTCTAATAACATGTACTAAAAGTTTGAAATTCAACTCCCGTGGGAAATTGAGTTATTAGCATAATATGTGACCATACCCCATAACATCCTATATAAGGCAAAAAAGTCAAAATTTCATCATTCTTTAAGTAGCATGTGACATATGAAACTAGGGGGT
Source organism: Electrona antarctica (assembly GCF_951216825.1). NCBI lineage: Eukaryota > Metazoa > Chordata > Actinopteri > Myctophiformes > Myctophidae > Electrona > Electrona antarctica. The sequence continues at coordinate 33,289,955 of NC_136798.1, forward strand.
TTTCATGATTCTGAATCCATTCCAAGCATTCGTTTTGCACAAAAAACACTCCTTGGGGGGAAAACGGCCTCACAAACGTGATGAGGTCAGCCCATAAGGTCAAGTGGATATGGCCTAATTTAGCCCAAGGAGTGTTTTTTGTGCAAAACTAATGCTTGGAATGGATTCAGAATCATGAAAACCCCCTAGTTTCATATGTCACATGCTACTTAAAGAATGATGAAATTTGGACTTTTTTGCCTTATATAGGATGTTATGGGGTATGGTCACATATTATGCTAATAACAAAATTTCCCACGGGAGTTGAATTTCAAACTTTTAGTATATGTTATTAGACACCTTTAGAAACACATTGGTGAAGAAATTTCTTGGTAACGATTTAGTTCCCAGATTGGTCAAATACCTGATAAAATGCCCTTACTATTATAGATCAGATTACAATTAACAACACATTTTACAGGGAAACGAATACAACCGGGTTGACAGTTCATGGGCACGTAAGGTGAGGATACACATGGCACCTTCTCCTCCACACAGAAAAACTGCATTCGAGACAGAGCAGTATTTAGCAAGTTTACATACCTGCTGTTACGGACCAAACTGGTCTAGGGGCAACTTGCCCGCAACGTATAAAAATCAGATCTGTCTGAAGTGTGCTGTGCTGTGCTGTGCTGTGCTGTGCTGTGCTGTACAAACCCTCCTCCCTGGCCTGTGTGTGTCTGTGTCTGTGTGTTAGGCTGTGCAACAGTGTCACTTGGTGGTGAACAAATGCTATGACGCTATTTTCGTGCTCGGACAGACCCAGGGACCCAGCCAGGGACAGACCCAGGGACCCACATAGCTGTCTATAGGAGTGGTTGCACCACTCAAAAATGGAAGAACAACACCGCTTGTAAAAGAGTATTACTCTCTCTACGTTGTCCTCAGACGAGCCCTCCATCGGCGTCTCCAGTCATCTCGGTTCTCCATACATCTGGCTAGCTCATTTGTGCTTTCTGCACCAGCATCTTTCTTTAGTACGTCCACGTAGGTCGGTGTGGGACGTCCTCTCGATCATAGCATACCAGCTCAAAGTGGCCTTGTGGTTAGAGTATCAGCCCTGAGATTGGGAGGTTGGGGTTCGATCCCTGGCCGGGTCAATCCAAAGAAAATTGGACCCAGTGTATCCCTGCTTGGCACTCAGCATCAAGGGTTGGATTGGGGGTAAGTCCCTGTGACATATACAGGCGTCATGTAGGGGTGTACTTGTACATCAAGCTGCCTCACACTACACATACAGGAGATTCCTGCCCTATGGGCCTCATGGCTTGGCAAGGCTTACTTACTTATTCCTAACTCTACACGTTGCAACAGGAGCTGCCAAAAGATTCCGCTGCAGAGCTATGAATCCTCGAAGAAATCATTTTTTACTGAGACAGAATTATTTTTCTTGAAAAGAAAGAACTGTTTGATGGATGGAGGGTTGTGCATGAGCGAGAGAGGGAGTGCACATGAAAAAGACAGAAGCAGGAGTGGCAATAACAAGAAGCTTGTTCACTTCTCAAGAAAAGAAGTGGATGGCTCGTTGAGTTTCATCTCTTAGCCTGGAACTATAGCTCGGAGTCGTACACACAGAACGTTGCTGTTCATTCATGTGTTTTTCGCCTGTTCATAGGAAAATAGGGGAGTAGCATGTTTGTTTAGTCAGTGGAAAGGTTGCTAGATCAATATGTTTTGAGCTGAAGACCTGGCCCAAACCAATATTTCTTGTTGTACGTCTCTCCGTTCCTGAAATTTGACCAGTTAAGATAATGTGTCCACAAAGGTGAATTGGTTCAAATAATTAAATAATCGTGTCTATCTATATATCTTGTCTGTCTGTCTGTGGCGGACAAGCAGGTTATGCCCAAATACGGACATGTCCGAGAGCACAAAACAGCACTGGGCAAAGAGATCTTATAATAATAATAGGCTAATTTATATGGATTGAGTCTTTTGTTGTAATTGTTTCTTGACATTTCATAATCACTGGGGTAAAGATTATCAGTCTAAAATCTCAGTTATTTTGGATAAAGTTTTCCATGACAGAGTATGACTTTTACGGAAGTCAGAAAGACTGGCTGCCAGTGCAGTGCCACACTCAGTTGAAGTTCTTCAGAAGAAAGCGCAGCACTTACCTGGCCCAGTATAGCTTTCTTGGTATTTGTACTGTATGCTGAAATATCTTCCTGACATCTTCGACAGTGATGACAATTATGAGGTAGCAAGTAATAATTTTGCATATTTCAGTGCAAAAAAAAAGGAACAGCTAATGTTCTCAAACTTGGCAGATAGGTTGGAAATCTCACCCACTACTCAGACTACTATACAGTATATACCAATTTTTATAATAAAGAACTTTGTTTGGGCCTATATAACTTTTGAGCCGTAATTCTTATTCTATATATATATATATATATATATATATATATATATATATATATATATATATACACATACACACACGTGTGTGTGTGTGTGTGTGTGTGTGTGTGTGTGTGTGACACACACACACACTCACACTCACACTGTGTGTGTGTGTGTGTGTGTGTGTATGTATATATATATATATATATATATATATATATACATATAAATGGTAAATGGTGCATTTATATAGCGTGTATCAAATATATTGACCAATGAACACTCAACGCATCCTAAATGGACCAACGTCGACAAGCGTTAAAGAAATGTGTGTCAAAACATCACACAATGACACAAATCACAGGATATGTTCCAAAACATTGTTGATGTACTGTATGTTATTATTTGTATTGAAATCGCCCAATAGGTCCCAGTAGAGAGTAACGTCGGGGCTCCACTGGGCGCGTCAGCGTCGCGTCTCCGTCACTGTCAGGGAATGTTCCCTTTTTAATCAATGAAGGGTGGCTCCACTGCCCGCGTTGCGTGACATTAACGCGTGCATTAAAATTGAACCGGTGCGTTTTTTGACGCACGGAGATGCAACGCGTCCGGTGGAGCCCTGGCGTAATGCATGCAGAGGTTATGCTACCTTCACCATTTCCCCGCGTTCTTCCGCTCTCTTCGCCTGGCCAATCCAGAGGCACTGCTGGGCCTCAGCAGCGCCAGTGTTTTACCTCTGTGCCACCCCAACACCCCCTCAAGGACAGGAAGTTCTCTTTTTTTTTGTCTCTGTGTGTCAGAGACTGAGGTATAATTAACTTTAAACCCAGGGATACTACATATGTCCCCCCCCCCCTTCACAGAGGGGTACTTTTGTTCTAACCAGCAGTGTCACTACTTCATCATATTTCCGTTAAGATAATTAAATTAGCATTCTAATGAATTTCCGGGAAAATTCTACTGCTGTAATGATCATGCGGTGGCTCATTTAATTTAGTGGTCAGATCGGCATTACATTACATGGCTCAGCTTGTTTATCCAGCAACCCACCCTAGCTGTCCCGGGCTTTGACAGCTGCCTGATGGTGGTAAGGCGTGACTGGTGTTGTCAGCAGAGGTCACCAGTGTGACTCTGTGTTGGCCCTGGACAGACAAACACACACACACGCGCGCACTGCCAGCACTGGGTCAGGAGGATCAAAGCACCATGGGGATTAATATGAGTTTGGAGAGTGTCCTGCATGGTTAGATTGATCAAGGGACCAGCAGCCTACATCAGTGTACTGTAGAACGGCGATTCCCCCAACCCAGCCGCGCGAGCTGACAGGCCCTGCTGCTGGCAGAGCGCCCTGTGATGGGGAGCGCTCCCTCTGTTCTAATGACAGCGACTTAGCTTCAGTCCCACGACTGTCCCAGCCTTTACTCATCTCCCAAGAGAACAGTACAGCCTGGTCACCACCTAATGCAGAGAATTTGTCTATAGTGGCGGGACTTCTGTCGTACGCATTTCACCTGAAAACAGTCTTTTTTTTGTTTAACCAATCACCAAACACTTGTTTCGTGATTGTCAAATGCTCAACGCGTGTTCTGTCTCTGTTTCGAATGTCTGACTGAGCCCTAAGCCTCCTTCCTCCTCCCCACAAAACAGCATCTGAAAGTTTGATGGAATGCGTTTTACACGCGAGTGCTGTGAACACCGTTTACCTCTTATTGCCGGTCGGATGCGTTTGGTGCTGCTGGCCTGTGCGCGCACGCTGGTTCTTATCAGTGTGACTGTTATTGCAAGTGGGCCCCAAAATAATTGGCAAATCACTAAGATTTTAATGTTAATATTAAAACATTGATGTAAAAAAACAAATCCTTGTGACACAGATAAAATAGTAAATTAAAGTCTACTACGTTTGTTCCATTGATCCGAGTGACCGAATCAGAATACAATCGACTAATTGATCATTAAAATACAAGCTCTGAAAAAGCATTCAGCTGCCGTGTTATTAGCCCTGAAACATGACTGCCTGCAATGCATTCTCAATGGCAATAGCACAAACTTTGGCATGCTACTAGTCCTACATACTTACACCTAGAAACCCCATTCAAACCTATTTAGGTTCATCTTACGGTGGACATGTTTGCCTGAAAAGAAATATTTGAAATGTTTCATAGTTTTAGAAATATAGTGCTTTCAAATTTGAGAAATTTATAATGGGGCTCAATGGCAGCTCTATGGCACGTCAACAAATTACTTTCACCTAGAAACTCTATTCACACATTTTATAATTCAGCTTACTGTGGAGACACATGCTGGAACTTTTTACTTTTAAATGATTTGTAGTTTCTGAGTTATTTAACTTAAACGCCCAATGCATTCTCAATGGCAATAGCACAAACGTTGGCATGCTACTAGTCCTACATACTTACACGTATAGAAACCCCATTCAAACCTATTTAGGTTCATCTTACAGTGGACATGTTTGCCTGAAATGGAATCTTTGAAATGTTTCATAGTTTTAGAAATATAGTGCTTTCAAATTTGATAAATTTATAATGGGGCTCAATGGCACGTAAAAAATCACTTTCACCTAGAAACTCCATTCACACATTTTATAATTCAGCTTACTGTGAAGACAAATGCTGGAACTTTTTACTTTAAAATGATTTGTAGTTTCTGAGTCATTTAACTTAAACGCCCAATGCATTCTCAATGGCAATAGCACAAACTTTGGCATGCTACTAGTCCTACAATGTAGGACTTTCCCTGGACCTTCTATCCGCTAGAAGGTCCAGGGAAAGGCCTACATACTCTCCAAGAGTTGGGAAAGAACATATCAAGAGAGTAGAGTGGTAGGCCCTTGGATTGACCAGTGGATGCAATGTACCCCACTTTGAGGTGTCACGTCTTAGGCCTAGATTTAGGGTAGGATTGAACCAGTCGCACTGTAGCCATACAAAGGCCTATAAGGGTTCCCAGATTGTAAAATGTTGTTCCTCCATCTTGGGAGAGTATGTAGGCCTTTCACTGGACCTCCTAGCCACTAAGATGACCACAGGCCCACCACTTAAAGACCACATGTTAGGGTGCCCAAATCTGAAGTTAGGTGGTCAAATTACCTGAAACTGAAGCAATTCAGTAAAGGTCAACGCTTCCTCATGGGGTCATTTTAGGGCCTAGGACCTCCAGTAAAGGGTAAAATACTGTTCTAGGTTGTGGGAACAACATATCCAATGATGAGGACCCCAGGCCCAAAGATGTCCCCCTGGCAACTGTTTCAACTTTGGGTCAGCCTACATGTAAAAGTGCCCAAAGTTGAAAGAAGGTTGTCAAATGAACTGAAACTGAAGCAATGGTGTAATTATGCCCAAATCTGAAGTTAGGTGGTCAAATGAACTGAAACTGAAGCAATTCAGTAAAGGTCAACGCTTCCTCATGGGGTCATTTTAGGGCCTAGGACCTCCAGTAAAGGGTAAAATACTCTTCTTGGTTGTGGGAACAACATATCCAACGATGAGGACCCCATGCCCAAAGATGTCCCCCTTGCAACTGTTTCAACTTTGGGTCAGCCTACATGTAAAAGTGCCCAAAGTTGAAGGGCAGAGCTTCAACTTCAGCTACCCAGTACCCAAGGTTGAAGCCCTTCAACTTTGGGCAGATCTACAAGCTCGTAGTGCGGCACCGAGTGCCACGCTACGAGCTTGTAGATCTGCTATTTTTCAGTGGGGTACATTTAATCACTGGTCCTGGGTCAATCCAAGGGCCTACCACTCCACTCTCTTGATATGTTGTTCCCCAACTCTTGGAGAGTATTTAGGCCTTTTACTGGAGGTTCCAGCCCCTAAAATGACCCAGGAGGAAGTGTTGACCTTTACTGAATTGCTTCAGTTTGAGTTAATTTGAGCACCTAAATTCAGATTTGGGCACCGTAGCATGTGGTTTTTAAGTGGTGGGCCTCGGGTCATCCTAGGGGCTAGAACAGGGGTGCCCACACATTTATGACGTGAGATCTACTTTCAAAATGACCAGGTCAACAAGATCTACCCACTGAAAAAACAAGTGTACCATTGCTGAAAATAGTTTCAATATATAATGTACCTGGGGGGGGCTTTGGAATAGGGAGAAAATATGACAGGCAGTTTGCTGTCAAAATATTTCCTCCCCATATTTAACTTAAACGCCCAATGCATTCTCAATGGCAATAGCACAAACTTTGGCATGCTACTAGTCCTACATACTTACACCTAGAAACCCCATTCAAACCTATTTAGGTTCATCTTACGGTGGACATGTTTGCCTGAAAATAAATCTTTGAAATGTTTCATAGTTTTAGAAATATAGTGCTTTCAAATTTGAGAAATGTATAATGGGGCTCAATGGCAGCTCTATGGCACGTCAAAAAATTACTTTCACCTAGAAACTCTATTCACACATTTTATAATTCAGCTTACTGTGGAGACACATGCTGGAACTTTTTACTTTGAAATGATTTGTAGTTTCTGAGTTATTTAACTTAAACGCCCAATGCATTCTCAATGGCAATAGCACAAACTTTGGCATGCTACTAGTCCTACAATGTAGGACTTTCCCTGGACCTTCTAGCCGCTAGAAGGTCCAGGGAAAGGCCTACATACTCTCCAAGAGTTGGGAAAGAACATATCAAGAGAGTGGAGTGGTAGGCCCTTGGATTGACCAGTGGATGCAATGTACCCCACTTTGAGGTGTCACGTCTTAGGCCTAGATTTAGGGTAGGATTGAACCATGATAATCATCATGACAGTCATGACGCAACTGCAGCCTGTTTTACGCGATCGCTACATTTACAGTCCAAACGTGTATATAAACATTCCGTTTTCAAATATAAAGTACTCACAATTTTTCCCACGGGTGTTAGAGATTTGTTGGTACAGCGATTAGCATTGCTGCATCCCGCGTTGTCTAATAAAAAGCATTTTTATCCGAGCTGTTTTTTTGCCATTGGCTTTCAACTACGCGCCCCTCAACTACGCGCCCCTATCGGTCGGGAGGAGTGTGGCAGTCTGACTGAAACACTGGGTGTGTTCGATATAGGCACGCTGACAGCACTGCCAATACAGACTAATAAGCGAGTGCGCTCCCGGTGTGCAACTTTGTATTTCCCAAACGAACCCCGTTTGAGAAAAGTAGCCGTGGAGCTCGGATAAAAATGCTTTTTATTAAACAACGCGGGATGCAGCAATGCTAATCGCTGTACCAGCAAATTTCTAACACCCGTGGGACAAATTGTGAGTACTTTATATTTGAAAACGGAATGTTTATATACACGTTTGGACTGTAAATGTAGCGATCGCGTAAAACAGGCTGCAGTTGCGTCATGACTGTCATGATGATTATCATGGCAGTCATGTTTCAGGGCTACCGTGTTATAAGTGGTCCGATGGAGATGGGCAAACACTTTGGAGGATTTGAAGTGGGTCCTGGATCCAGAAAAGGTTGGTAGCCGTTGCTATAGAAGCATAATAGTATACCCTACAGTATGCTATGTGAAATTACAATGTAAAATGCTGTAGATTAGAAAACGGATCATCTCTCATCTTCTCTGCTGCAGTGTGCACTTTGAAAGGATAGAGAGACATCAGCTGGGAATCGAAAGGTCGCCATTTTGATCCTTGGCTCGCCCTGTCTGTGTTGAAGTGTCTCCCCGAGCAAGACATTTAAACCTCTCCCCATGCGCTTATCAAAGCCATCTGAGCAGCCATTGGCTGGGTGAACCTGTAAAAGCAATTTTCCCTCCTCCCCCGCTGGGCAACAGAAAAAATACTCTTAATTTCTTTCCTGGATAAAGTTACAACGATCAATTGACACCTATAAAAACGCAAAGTGTGTTAGTGCACTAAATCAGACTCAACTGTGTTCTCACACCACGCCATTACAGGTGTAAAAAAGTGTGGGTGTTTATTTATTTTTTATTTTTTGGTGATTACTGTTTCCCGAAATTGCAGTTTCATGAAGAGATATAATGGGACCACAGAACACAGGAAGGCAAAGACTGTAAATGTAAGCAATAAAGGCACAGACCAATCAAATGCACTGATTAAAAAAAATACATAAAAAAAAACAGATTTCACAATGTAGGTGGCACTTCGGAAGGCAGAAATGCTTACTCCGACATAACCATAGCAGCATGGTATAATGTCACAGCATGATTAAAGGATAAATATGAGTAAAACAAATTAAATAAACGTACAGTTTCATGTAAATGATCAAGTTAAAATACTTCAGAATATTGCCAGGTGAAAGCTGTGCAGTTAAATATCTGATTGGCGAATGTATATGCACTTAAATAAAGACGTCTGGCGTGCACTAATGATGCCACGCATTTTCATGTGCAGTACAGTACAGTGTCATAGACACGCATGTACAGTACAGTATATCATAGAGAGTATATTATAAACTCCCACTGTACCTTCGACAGGCAGCCTCTGTAGACATTTTTAAAGCACAGCTCAAGACCCACTTCTACACTCTTGCTTTTAATTGATCTTTTCATTTTTTGTTATTCATGTCCTCACTGTATTGCATTACTGCTATTATTTTGTAATGTTTATGCCTTGCTTTTCTTTTCTTTCTTTCTCCATTGCTCTGTAAAGCACTTTGAGCTGCATTTCATGTCATGAAAGGTGCCAGTGGCGTGCACAGACATTTAGAGGGGCAGGTGCTCAAGTGAAAAAAGGGCACCTTGTGCAACGCGTGGAACCGGCCGGTTGCCTTAATAGTGTGAGATTTATAGATTGTGGGGCCTAAATAATATATTAGAAGCTTTTTATCAAGAATTGATCAATGTCACCATGGTCCACATACTGTACAGTGTACACTGTACAAAAAGCACTGAAAGGTGCTATACAAATAAAGTATTATTATTATATGCCTAGCGGCAGTGGTAAAAATGAACTAAGTACATTTACTTAAGTACTGTATTTAAGTATACAATTTTGAGGTATTAACTTTACTTGAGTATTTCCAATTTCCAATACTTTTACTTCTACTCCACTACATCTCAGAGGAAAATATTGTACCTTTACTCCACTACATTTATTTTGAAAAATATAGTTACTTTGTAGACTTTGATTATTATTACAAAACCTACATTAACCACTTCATTTCGGCCATTTGAAAATAGCCAGTCTACAAGCTCACAATGCATCGCGATGGGACGCATTGTGAGCTTGGAGATTTGCTATTTTCAAAAGATTTTTTTATACATTTGAAAACTTGAAATGAGACATTCTGCACAATGAGTACTTGTATTTGCTTTTACTTAAGTAAAACATTAAAGTACTTTCTTTTCCATACTGTAGGTTCACCTGCAGGACAAATGCACCTCTGTATTTATGCATACTCCGTCTTTGTGCATTTAAAAGAGTAGTTCCTATGCAAGCCAGCCGTCTGATCTGAGCACAGAGAACAGGCAGGGGGGGGGGGGGGGGGGTGTTTAATATTGTATGCACTTCATCATTTTTTTTGTGGCATTGCTTTTACACAATTTCATCAAAAGCCACAGTCACCTCCCTCTAGCATATACGCACTCTTTCCTTTCTTCCAGCAGAGCTGGCGGTATGTTTCCCCATCCCCACATCCCTTTGAATTTAGTATTTATGGCGACAGACAGACAATGCTGCGAGGGAGACGCTGTCGGTGAGACTACACAAGAACGCCGCACTGGTGAAACTTTGAACTGAGAGCCGCCAGCAGCAGCAGCAGCACAATCCTGTAGTGTTAAAGGACCAACCTGCAGTATCATCAGTATTCATATAGTCCTCACTAATGTTCGTCCTAATGTCGACCTTATGTCTCCTTGGTGTGTGTCTCAGTGACATGTCAGGGTTAAGGCATTCATGTTCTGTTCACGTCTTCCAGATTGGTCGGTCGGAGTAACATTATTGGCTATTAGTCCAATAATTAAACGGCAGAGGTTGGACAAAATTTGATTATTTTGTTTCTCACCTAATTCTGACAGGACATTAGGTCTAGCCAGGATACAAAATCTACCCTAATCTGCTCACTGCTAATACCCTAAATTTGCCTTAATCCAAGATGGCCCTATTGATAACCTATTATAAGGCAATATTTTCTAAAAAAAATGTTTTTCTAAAAACACTCCTTGGGTTAAAAATGGCCATAGCCGTCATCACAATGTGATGAGGTCAGCACATTTTGGGGACATTTGGGTAAGTGGCTATGGCCAAATTTAGTCAAAGGAGTGTTTTTCATGCACAACTAATGCTTGGAATGGATCCAGAATTATGAAAAACCCCTAGTTTGACATGTCACATGCTACTTAAAGCATTATGAAATTTAGAAAATATTGCCTTATAATAGGTTGTCAATAGGGCCATCTTGGATTTAGGGTATTAGCAGTGAGCAGATTAGGGTATATTTTTTATCCTGGCTAGTAGACCTAATGTCCTGTCAGAATCAGTTGAGAAACAAAATAATCCAATGTTGTCCAACCTGAGAGGAATCTTTTACTTCATTTACTGGACTATATTCTATGTGATGACGTTATTGTGCAACAACATCACAACGCTGTCCACGCAACCTGTCATTTAAAATGAATCCTCAAATAACGTAAACCTAACACTAAACTTTTACCAACGGATCCAGCTGCCTGTAGAGATGTTTGTTGTTCATTATTTGTCAACCGTGCTGCAGCTGTGTAGAGCGGGGATTACATATTCTATATCGGAGCGATCAACAGTAATCGGCCTCCTTAATTGACCCGACTCATTGTCTTTGTGGATTTGTAAAATTTGTGTGACGTTTGTGTATGACTGAACCAATATAAGCAATTGCGCCGCACACATTAGGACTCCATTATTTTACAGACCGGCAATTAACAAATCTGTGGAAATTCACTTCAGAGACCTTCTCCTGGAAGAAGGTGAGGAAAGGCCCACATTCAAGGATACCTAAGATGTGCTGTTTGCATGGTGGGAGATCGTGTCTTCCTCTTTGGACGATGCGAAACACTTGGTGACACCTCGGATCTCCCTCACAACATCAGATGGCAACTGGCAGCCATGAACTGGCAAAGAACTGGAAAAAAAAGATATAGCTGCAAGCAGCGATAAAGCGGGACCAAGATAGGAGAAGAACAATGCGCAATAAGAACAACATGCACAAATGAGACTGACGAGCTGAGTTGTCGGTACCGGGATTTGAACTCACAAACTTGTGGACTGAAGGCAGGAGCTCTACTGATTGAGCTACACAGAGACAATCAGTGACTACATTGTATTGTGGGTGCGTGCGTGCGTGCGTGCGTGCGTGCCTGCCTGCCTGCCTGCCTGCCTGCCTGCCTGCCTGCCTGCGTGCGTGCGTGCGTGCGTGCGTGCGTGCGTGCGTGCGTGCGTGCGTGCGTGCGTGCGTGCGTGCGTGCGTGCGTGCGTGCGTGCGTGCGTGCGTGCGTGCGTGCGTGCGTGCGTTAGGCAGGCAATCGTTCATAACCATGGATTTGGATTGAAGATCATCTCTTTAGTTTTTTGTGGTGTTTAACATAAGGTGGCTATTATCACACCAGCTTTTAAGTTATTGATCTCACTGATATAGCCCACAGGGCGTTCAACAATATGTACAAATAAGACTGACAAGCTGAGTTGTCAGTAGCTGGATTTGAACACACAACCTTGCGGTCCAAGGGCAAGAGCTCGACTGACTGAGCTACACGGAGACAATCAGTTACTCCATTGTTAACAGGAAAATCATTCAGTGTTAGTTCAGCATAAGTACTCAAACTTTAGTGTGTGTGTGTGTGTGTGTGTGTGTGTGTGTGTGTGTGTGTGTGTGTGTGTGTGTGTGTGTGTGTGTGTGTGTGTGTGTGTGTGTGTGTGTGTGTGTGTGTGCGTGCGCGCGCAATTTTCATTGGCTCATAAAAACTTCATTTTTTCACTTAGAAAAAATGTGCTACGATTATTTGTCCGTATAGGTCCAAAGTTCACGTGTAGAAGTTTTCGTGCATTTTGAGCAAAGATTCTGGGAGGAGTTACATTTGAACTGTTTTTCATATAATTCAAAATGGCGGGTGATCTAAAGGTCAGAGGTCAAAAGTCAGAACACGAAAGTTGTTCGGCATGAGGAGACACATATGTGTATCAAAGTGTCATTGCCAACGGTCAAACAGTTCATGAGATATGCACGTTCAAAGTTTGCAAGTTTGCAAGTTTTGCATCAATTGAGTGATATAGCGCCACCATTTGGCCAATCATGATGGGCTTCGCATAGTCACCGTTTGGCATGGTCCTCTATCATGTTGACAAGTTTTGCGAAAACCGACTGCACGGTTCAGTCAGAACAGCTATTTTTGGCGGAAGGAGAAGGAGAAGAAGTACTGATCATATAATTCAAAATGGCGGGTGATCTAAAGGTCAGAGGTCAAAAGTCAGAACACGAAAGTTGTTCAGCATGAGGAGACGCATATGGGTATCAAAGTGTCATTGCCAACGGTCAAACGGTTCATGAGCTATGCACGTTCAAAGTTAGCATTTTCAATTGAGCGCTATAGCGCCACCATTTGGCCAATCGTCTTGGGCTTCGCATATTCACCGTTTGGCATGGCCCTCTACCAGATTACCGCGTTTCGCGAAAACCGACTGCACCATTCAGTCAGAACAGCTATTTTTGGCGGAAGAAGAAGAAGAAGGAGAAGAAGAAGGAGAAGAAGAAAAATAAACAAAAAAACAATAAGTGACCAAAGTCACTGCGTGACTTCTTGGTCCCTAATAAACAAACAAACAAACAGTAGGAGGCCCTACAGAGGGTGGTGAAGGTGGCAGGTAGGATCATCGGGTCCCCTCTACCATCTATCACCGCCGTCTTCACCTCCCGCTGCCTCGGCCTCTCCCACCGTATCATCAGAGACCAGTCACACCCAGCACGTTATCTCTTTCACCTCCTTCCCTCAGGGAGGAGATACCAGTCCATCAGTGCTAGTAGCTCAAGACTGACAAACAGCTTTTTCCCCTACGCAGTCAGACTGCTAAACGAACGACTACTAAATGAGCATTGACTGTCCCCTCATATGCATCATGCATTCTGACTCTAACTGGACTGTGATAATTTATTGGTTCCCTTTTCATCCATCATGCACTTTAAAATATCACCATGCACTTTACTTTGTGTTGTATGTTACGTGTTATGTTATGTGTTTATGTACTACGGTTATGTGGGAGCTCCCTTGAAATTTCGTTGTATGCTCAGTGTATGCTTGGTGTGCAATGACAAATAAAAGTCTATTCTATCTATTCTATTCTAGCGCCTGCCGGAGACGATAACGTGAGCATATTTGGAAGAACTGTTTTGACTTTCAAGTGGTGGAAAACACTTGTACTACATTGTAGTATTGCATTGTAATGCAGAATGCATTTTATTAAAAAGGCCTGAGGCAGCAGAGGAAATAAATTATTTGTTTTGACAAATTCAATGTTTTCTTTGAAGGATAACAGATGGTCTATCATTCCAAGTATTTATATGAACATTACTGCTTGATGTTTCATGATGAATAACACGGGATTTGTTGCAGTCTGATCTGAACAATACACAATCTCTTCCGTTTTCTCTCTGTTAATCTCAAAATATTTTTTAGCACTCGACTCGACCACTTTGTTTAATTTACATGTTGGTGCAGCCCAGATCTGCTGAGATGGTTATTAGAAGTTTTTCTCGCCAATTTAGTCGTTATGCCAATAGATTCCTCCCCATATATCTGTGTTGTCACTGCTGACTCACCTGCCAGTGAGGAGTCCCCACCGGTAGGATGTAGGACCTCTGTGTCCACTCGCTGCCGTCCCAGGCCTGTAGGTCTTGCTTCCCTCCTCCGAACACGGGCCAATTGTGTTCATGTAGACGCACGACAAATCCCGATGAGAGGAATTTGAGCCCACGACCTCCATGCTGGTGCAGGGCAGCTAACACCCGAGAACTGTTTCCATCACAGCACTTCACAATTCATTGATTTGACGTACCTGTATAGCAACTATCGGTTAGCAATGAGTCGGTCGGTGCTAGCTTGCCACGTGAGGACGCTGGCGTCGACTGTTCGCCACGTCACCTCCCAATGTATGAATGAATGAACCATCGTAAAGCGCTTTGAGCACTTGGAAAAGTGCTATAAAAATGCAATTCATTAAATGCAATTCATTAGTATATAAAAGAGTGACAGACATACCGAAGATGAACTCACACGTCTTGAGGTACCTGTAGTGATGGCAGTTTTAAGGAATTTGTTCGCCTTCATGCACTCTATTCGTGACAGAAGAAAATCGATGATTAAATTCCTCATGGATCTATTTTATATAGCACTTTAAAACGGTTACAAAGCACTTCACACAGCATTAAATATATCAACAGCATAGCAATTATGTGAGGGACATGATAAAAGAGAGTATACAAATGTGTGGGAAACAATAAAAAAAACAAAGTGCAAGAACTATATTTAAACAAACAAATTGTGCGAAAAAAGGCTATAAGCTCCTGCATCTTCCCAGCTGATGGATGCAAAAGGCAACACAAACGGTGGCTACTCCTTGTCAAAACCGTCAGTCTTAATTGCACCGGACCCGGCCATGTCGGCCAGGCCTCCAGCGACCGCCTCCATCCTTCACGCACCCTCTTGGATGCGTGATTGGCAACCACTTAATGAGGGTCGGTGTACCTTTTGATGACAAGGTCCCGCTAATGAACACAGCATGTCAGTTTTTCTTTTTCTTTTTTTTTCTAACCCTATTAGTGATGAGTGCAGCGCTGTGTATCCTGGACGCAATCACCGGCGCGCTGTCATGTTCCAAACGCCAAGCAGACGGCATATACGCTGGAGATTCCACATTGCTTTCCGGCGTGGAGAATTGCAATCATGGCGTGTGGACTCTGGCATATCTGTCTCTGGGGTGATGTCACCTGCTCTGTGTGGACTGATGGAGGCTGTTACAGATTGTTGCTGGTCGGGGGGGGGGGGGGGGGGGGGGAGAACCTCACACGTCCTAAACCGTTATATATATACTCTCCAGGAAAATGGAAAGAAGGACCTGAGATCCAACGGATCCAATCAATGTAGTTATTGTTTAGTAACGAGCTCATTCATACTTTGATTTGATTATTTATAAAATCTACAGCCCTCCCTTTTTTAATAGGGCATTCATTAAAATAATATTGATAAAGTTTGAAATAAATACGAGGCTTCTGCCTGACTGCAACGATATGTATAGCTGGTATCCCATTGACGCAATTGCACAATAATTGACACATCTCTCCCCCCATCTCTCTCATTTTATAGTGATGCCAGTCATATGGTTATTGACGTATTTTGGGGAAATTATAAGGTGCAGCCACCCCCCAAAGCTCATGCATAAATAGATGTCACTGCTAGCGATGATATTCAGCAAACACTTGGAACCTGAAGGGATTTCACTTGCAACATTTTTGGAGATTTTCAATAGTTATGCAGCAATAATACAGTTCTGAACCTTGGTTGTGTGTGTTTGACCTAATGGATTCAAGTCTGTGTGTAGCCTTGTTATGATGAATGTGATCTGAATATGAATCCATTGCTTCTGTGTAGACGTGAATTCACAAACACCACAATGCTTTTCTGAATTTTCGGTTGGAATTATTAATAAGAAGAATGCTTCTTGTTTGGTACCTCGGGGAAAATGATTGCCTTTCGAGTGTCTGTTTGTGATCAATAACACGACCTAATTCAAGTTTGTATATTCTTTTATAGATTTCTATATTAGGGCCATGTAATTTGAATCGTTACATAAATCCTTTATTGATCCTTGTGGGGGAATTCCAGTTTGTTAGCAGTAACAGCGTGTTTCATGCTTAATATGTACAAGTAAGTGTAGAGAGATGAGAATAATATGATCTGATACAAAAAATATGTGCTTGGCCTGACTGTTAACAAATAAATAGTAAAGTACAAATGTACAGTGTATCACCAGTGAATGTAGCCTACAGTATGTATCAAGTATAGATATATGAGCAATATCATATGAGACTATGAGGTGAGGCATCTGTCATGGTTCTGTAGTGAAATGGTTCCCAAACTGAGGGTCGATTTTGGTAGCCTCGCGTTGCGATACTAATATACCACTGCGCCGGGCTGCGAAATCCGCCTCGGGGCATATGCATATGCAATAGGGGCGGGTTTAGTGTGGCTGCGCCAGGCTACGATTTTGGAGGGTCCCCAGATTATTAGCTTAATGTGTAACATTGTTTTATCACTCAACAGTATACAAACCAATACAGTACAAGTGTATGGGAATGAAAATCTACAAGCTTGCAACGCCTCACACAGCTTGTAGTTTGGCTATTTTCACAATGCATCTGTGGAACTGAGTCAAACTAATGTGAGTGTATGTGTAATAATGTGTAAAATGTGAGTACTTTTTCCACCACTGGTGGCGTGCTCCCGTGCTACATGCCTTTTCTAGTAGCTATTGGAAATTTGAAACTTGCATTCGTCATTCCAACAGTCTACTTTAATTTGAAATGTGATGCCTTTTTAATAATAACCAACCTCAACATTCAGGGAGGTCAATTACATTTTGATTAATGGGGATCGTAAAGGGACCAGCTGGATATTCTTTAGCGACAATAATGCAGCAGCATGCTTCATTATCCTCGGGAACTAATGAGGTAGGTATCCCTGGCCATTGATGAGGCACTCCCATAGGTTGTCCAGAATAGGTGTGTAACAATTAATCAAACTAATTGATTTAATCGATTACAACAAAACAAAATCATAAATGAGTTAAGTTGTAGGTTAAGGCGCGCGGGTGGCATAGTGGTAAAACTCCTTGCCCACCACCACCACAGAGGTGGTGTGAATTCACCGTGGTGCATCCGGCTTCGTCGGGCGTCGCATGCGGACACAATTGACCCCTGTTCCGAGAGGGTGATTCCTATGGGCTGGGGACGGCACCTGTCAGCGGGAGGTGGTGGGTGGGAGGAGTAGGACGATGGCCCTATATCCTCCTGGTGGGGGCTCCTCACTGGCAGGTGAGTCAGAATATAACACCAGTGACTGACAACACAGACATGTGTGTGGGGAGGAATCAATTGGCATGATGACTAAAGGGGTGAAACATTTATGGGCTTTAGTCTCCCAAAAATATTTAAAACATTTAAAATGTATATGGTACAAGCTTGTTGAACTGCTATTTTGTTTTGCAAGATGTCGCGTGGCAAAGTATATGCTAATGGGTAAGTGATTCATCAATTATTTGATTAATCGAAAAAGTCATCGATGGAACCTTGTGAATAATCAATGGTTGCAGCCCTAGTACAGACGGTCAGTTATTGTTATTGGAGACACATTGGTCGTAGCCTGGAACTCACCTATGCTTTTTATGGCATAGGCAGCTCCCGGCAGGATCCGCCGGGAGAAACTATGCGCAGCTGCGCGACATGAGACTAATTACTTAGAGCGACAGAGAGAGAGAGGAGTGTGTGTGTGTACATGTGTGCGTGTGTGTGTGAAATTAACAAAGGTGCAGACGATCAGAAATCAGCAGAGAGTGAGCGATGTTTGTTACTCTATGCCGAATTGAAGGGAGAAAAACGTCTGGGTTTCCGAGGCTACATTGGTCGTGGTCGTGGACATGTGTGGCTGACAACCTCAGCCTGATGGCCTAAAAGTCTAATATATCCCCCGATATATCCCCCCAGGGATATCCCTATTGCTTCGTGGTTAAGATGTTGTCTTTCCACATGGGGTTTGATTCCCGGTGTGACAGACAGACATCTGAGGAAAATGTCCACACGCAGACACAGTCAGACGCATGCACGGTCGGACACACTTGCACGCGCACAGAAAGTGGCCGCGAGTCAGATGGACAGTAGTATGCTTAAGAGACACATTTGAGCCCTGTATGGTTCTCTCTGTGCTGAATTCTCTTTGACATTAATGCATAATTTATTTCAGACTTCTGCTCGGCCGGTTCCACCATCTCTGACATTTCAGTACGTTTCAGTAACATTTACCAATGTACAATTATACAAGTCCCGTCACGTTTTACATTCTCCCCGCACCTTTGTGGGTGGACCGCTCCTTCGTTAAAAGATTTCGAAAGAACAGTTGAGGGCTTTGTGGCCTGACTCTTAGCTGTTATGAACAATACATGCCTATACGTTCACCCAAAATGGTGTAGACGGAACAAAGCAGTCCTTGTATAGCTCAAGTCCATTTCCTATAGGTTGTTGGTTAAACTAGGAAGTGGCCCTCAACGGAGGGCACATCTCTGCCAAGCTAGGCGACCTATTAGGGCTCCATAAGGCTTTGGTTGCAGCTGTCGGTACCTTAGGTAGCTGCAGGGGGAAACAGTATTGTACTCTATTATGACACAGTGCAGAGTTTTGCATGTTATTTGTAATGTAATCCTGGGCACTACACTTCACTTCCTCTGCCAACCTGGAGGGGGGGGGGGGGGGGCAGCGGACTGACCTCATGCTTCCTTCTATGCATGAGGAGTCCAAGCTGCTTCTTTTCACCTGACAGGGGAGAGTTTCGCTTACTTGTAGATCTGCTATTTTCCACCGAGCACAACCAAACATAAAATGACATGTCTTTTAGTTCTACTGGATGACTTCTCCACTATAGTCCCTCCCTGACATTTTAGTCCAGTTTCTATACGATGACAAGTTCTTGTCGTCGTAGCTTAGTTTTTATTTCATCATGGCTGCCAGTTCCCACTTTATGTTGTGTGAGAGTTCAGACTGATCCAGATCGTACTGAATAACTGCTAGCTTGCATAATGTCTTCAGACTAGGACTCAAGTCTAAGATAAACAGGCCATCACATCCTCTAAAGAGATTGATACGATCTCCCACGATGCAACAGCAGCAGCAGCCCTCAGTCATCCTTAACGGGCCGTTCCCCTTGGGCTTCACCTCCTTCCAGGAGAAAGTCTCTGGATTGAATTTCCACAGATCATTGAAGTGAGTTAGACGATCGCCGTAACCACCACATATGTACAGCTCCCCATTGAAGGTAAACGCTGAATGAGCGTAGCGTCTATTTGGAAGAAGCTGTGCAGAAGGGGTGTTCATGCAATGGTTGGTCTCCGTGTCAAACACTCTGATGGACCAGGTGTTGTAGAGATACCTGGTCCATCCCGGCCTGCCCCCAAATATAAACATCTTTGTCCCGATGATGGTGGCAGAGTGGCGTGATGTAGCTGGTGGTGCAGTGCCTCTGATGTTAATTAAAGTCCAGACCATTGTGGTGGTGTCCAACTTGTAGATGTTGGACACGGTTCCAGTCGAGGTTAATCCTCCATGGATAAACATGACCTTCCCCAAGACACAGGCTGAGTGGTCGACCCTCCCCCCTGGAATAGTCCCAGAAACCCTGGGTTTGAACCATGTGTGGGCGTCGACATCAAATGCATAAAGCACGTTGCAGAATCCTGCGTTAGTCATCCCTCCCCAGATATAGACGGTGTCTCCTACCAGCACAGCGGTGTGGTCACAGCGACTGGAGGGAGCCTCAAGGAGACCTTCATCTCTTCCAGGGGTCACTGGGGTCAACTCCCTCCAGCGTAAAGACACTGTGTGGAAGACATGCACATCCATGTGATCACAGCTTGCCCAGTTTCCTCTAAAGCTGTACAGCATGTCTCCCAGTGCTACTACAGCGGCATAATAATTGCCAGTCTTGGGTCCTTTGACTTTGGTCTCCGTCCAACACAGCATGGCTCTTCTCTGGATGTCAAACGTCCCCGTGTCTAGTTTACGTCCTTCGGTGCCTTCTGGATGTTTGTCCACGTCTCTGCCTTATATAAGCCACGTTGCCCTGGTGGTACATCACACACTACACCTTATATAGGCCTGATGCCCTGGTGTGACATCACACACAAGTGTTGCCTGGCAACCATGTGACATCATCACACACAACAGACAGCGTTGCCTGGCAACCATGTGACATCATCACACACAACAAACAGTGTTTCCTATATCATGTCCTAATAAGGGAGGCCGTGGATTGACCTCTGACATCCCGCTCACGTCACCATGACTCAGCCATGACCATATAAGGAGTTCCAAAATAGGGCTATACACCCAAATATGGAGTGTGTTGTCTCGTCTGACCTCAATGTGTCGTCATGACATCAGACAAACATTTCCTATCTAAAAAATTAAATAAGTTAAAGGTTGAAATATCCAACCCTCTGTCAGTGTTAATTTTGTCGACAAAGACTAAAGACTAAGTCGACTAAGGTTTTTCAGAAGACTAAATGGGACTAAAGACAAAATGTGTTATTCAAAAGAATAAGACTAAATAAGACTAATGAACATTGTATTTCCAATGTTGAGTATTTTTAATCTGTGTGCAATGGTATTACAGCCAATATTTTATTTTTTTTGGCTTTGAGAATTGAGAATGGCACTCCACTTATATATGAGTACTCAGAGTATAGACGTAGCTCACCATAGCATTGTTTTGTTGTGATATTTAATACTTCATTTGTGTCTCGATGCTCAGAGACACAGTACTACACACTAAGGCATTGTAGCCTAGCCCTAGCAGTTTTACTAACAGAAGTATTGTACTTGCTGTATTTAGCCTACGGTAGGTACCATGTGCAATGGCATTATTACAGCCACGATGGTGTTTTGTTTTTGTTTTTTTGCACATACAGTAGAAGACATTTACTTGTTCAGACGTCAGAGTTATGTGTTCCATGGATCCATTTTTAAAGAACATTGTAGATCAGCTTGCCTTGAAAGAATGTCTTTTCTGCAGTCTGCACTGCATACCTTTTCAGGAGAGCAGGTCATAAGATAATTTAGTATCATTTGATACTAAAAAATGAAACGAGACATGTTTCATATTAAAGCTATAAATCTGTCTGTATTGCATATTCAAACCTAAAATGTATTTGACTATAGGCTAAAAGCCCTAAACCACACCAAAGCGTCAAGACAGTTTTAGCGTTGTCCCTGCGGTGTGATGTGTCTTGTTGCACGTTCACCCTAACGTTCATTCAACGCATGGAATTCAATGGCCCAAACCACACCAAAGGGTCAAGACGGTTTTAGCGTTAACTCCTTGCAACCGTTTGGACCCAAGGAGTTGCACTAAAAGACTAAGGGCTATATCTTGCTCCACCCCTTGGCCCCTATCCCTAAACTAATTTGCCATTTTTTACTATTTTAAAAAACCTTTTTAAACGTCTCATTGTAGATCGGCTATAGTTGGACTATTTTAAAATGATTTTTAAAATAGTAAAAAATGGCAAATAAGTTTAGGGAT
Source organism: Electrona antarctica (assembly GCF_951216825.1). NCBI lineage: Eukaryota > Metazoa > Chordata > Actinopteri > Myctophiformes > Myctophidae > Electrona > Electrona antarctica. The sequence goes on from NC_136798.1 coordinate 33,311,616, forward strand.
AAGGGATAAGGGTGGCGCAAGATGTAGCCTTAAGACTTAACGACTAAGACTACACTAAGACTAAAATATTTGTTATATTAAGTTGACTAAGAGTAGACTGCCCTCTGTGAGGAGGACTACGTTTGTGAGAGGTTTTGGCCTTTCAAGTTGGACCGTTGAGCTCTGCCCTGCAATCTTCTTATCATAAACGTTGTCTTATTGCTTCAACCCAGTGTGATTAGCATACCACCACATTCTCTGGAAATTCTTATCCCGAGTTCCCGTTTATGTCCGTGGGGCTTACCCCTTAGAGTGGGTCCCATTTACTTATTTTCATTGCACTCTGATTTTGTGGTTCACAGAGCCGGGTCACCGCCATAACAGAACCTTAAACACTCCAATTAAATTAAATATGGAGGGCTGTAAATGGAATGAATGGTTTGGCAGAGGTGTGTGTCTCGTTAACACTCTCATTCAATTAATGGTTCATTTAACATGGCTTATGAGGCGTAATCTTTCTGCAACAGATGTGGAAAGAAAATTATTCAAATCCTATACTTTTTGAGGTAGTTTTACTTTACTTCAGTATTTCAATGTTTCAATACTTTAATCTTTTACTGGACTACAGTATATCTCAGAGGGTATACTATTGTACGTTTAACTCCACTACAATTATTTGAAAACCTGAAAGTTATACTTTCTAGATTATTAGATTTGCAGGCTGCTATGCGGCCTTAAAATCTCTCTCTCTCTCTCTCTCTCTCTCTCTCTCTCACACAGTCTGTGGCTGCTGCCCATGGTCCTGAAGTAACTAACTGCTGCCCATGGTTCTGAACAGTGATTTTGTAGATCCGCTATTTTCACAATTCCAATAATTACAAATTATTCTAATAAAAAGGAAGGCGGAGGCAATATGTAGGATGAGTGAAAGCAGACTAGAGAGCGATGAGTTTCCTACAAGTTTTTCTGGGAGGCGGCATCATCTCAGAGAGGTGGAGATTATTACTGAGTGTCCGGGTGGAGACATTAAACTAACACACTGCTCACACAGGTTGGCTGCCAAGGGGGTTTCTCCCCAGTAAATTCAATTAAATTGCGCTTTTCCATGCAGAACACACAACGGGATGGACTGTATATCTTTAGAAAGAGAGATGTAGGGGTGGAGGTGGGGGAGGCTTTCCTGTAAAGGTAATTTAATTTTGCCTTCCGACATCGAGGAAGTGTGGGGAGACTTGATAGTTTTTATACTTTGCAGTTTCAATTGGCTAGCTTCTCGCACGACTCTGGACATTTGGGGTATCATTAGCAAGAGTTCTGAAATATACACTATGAAATGTACTTTCACAACTTAATGGCTAGCAGGGCTTTAACACTGACTAGGTTGGAAAGGAATTAATGAGCAATATACAACAGCTAAGTTGGTCCGACACTGGAAACCAGATTGATCCACATGAACAGTAGTGTCCCCATTCTGGAGCAAACATTCGGCGAAAAATAGCTAATCTCCAAGCTTTAGATATGTCGGTGAAGAAATTGGTGTAGAAGAAAAATAAATGAAGGGGCCATGGATAGAGCCCTGGGGGACCCCAGTCAACTCAAGTATAGTGGTTGAGGGATTAACTTGCCTAACTCCTTGACAACAAATTAATTATTAAACTTTTATATGTTTTTCTTTACTTTGTATACTCCCTTTGAGACTTTTCTATAGGCTTTAGGCTATTACTCATCAGGGACACCATTTTAAGTATAGGAAGGGGAAATTAAGGCATTACAGCAGCTCTCATCATCACAAACACAGCAAACAACTCATTAAAGATAACAGACATGTAGGAAATGGACATCGAAGATGTTACATGTCTTAGATGTCTAAAATATGTTTCGATAAACGTTTAAAAACACAATACAGTACTAAAACACTTGAGACCACAAAGAGAGATTTGACGTTTGCACGGGACTATAGTGAAAATAGCAGCAGATCTACAAGCTCACAACACGTCGCTTTGCAAGCTTGTAGATCGGCTATTTTCACTATTTATTTTTATTTTATTGAATTTCTTAGATTTGTTTTAAAATGTATGCTGCTATTATTATTATTTGTGTGTGTGTGTGTGTGTGTGTGTGTGTGTGTGTGTGTGTGTGTGTGTGTGTGTGTGTGTGTGTGTGTGTGTGTGTGTGTGTGTGTGTGTGTGTGTGTGTGTGTGTGTGTGTGTGTGTGTGTGTGTGTGTGTGTGTGTGTGTGTGTGTGTGTGTGTGTGTGTGTGTGTGTGTGTGTGTGTGTGTGTGTGTGTGTGTGTGTGTGTGTGTGTGTGTGGAAAGGAAAATGTTTTTTTTGCTTGAGTCGTGAACCATATAAATCCGTGACCCACAAATGGGTCCCGACCCAGTGTTTGGAAACCAGTGAGATAGGTGACCCGGGTCATCTCAGGAAATAAAGCCAGTTCAGTTTATTGTCCAAGTGTATATACCGCCACGGTACGGCAGGTACTTTGTTACACAGTAGTGTGAATAACCAAATAAGCCAAAAGCTTCAGTTCTAGTAAGTGACCATGGGAGACACCACACAGAGGCAAGAAATGCAAAGTCAATGTTATTTTATTTAACTAAATCCTAATCAAAGCATAGCAGTGGAATATGGTGCAGGGGCGTAGGAGGGGAATGTGTCAGTCCAGCTTTAAAACAGCAGTGGCAACCGGACGTTTCCCAGTTCGATCCCGGGCTCCCCCTGAGTTGGTGTCAGTGTCCTTGAGCAAGACGCTGAACCCCTAATTCACCTTTAGCTAAGCCCCGCCCTCTCCCACTTAGACACTCCCACTTGGACACTTTCCAGCCGTGCTCATTCATTCCAATGTAAATATCATGGATTTTACACATTAAATACTGGTTACATTTTTGGAACCAGACCTTCAAAATCTCTTCCAAATGTTTTATCATAATGAAAACTATTGGTGGAGAGGTTTGTCTAACCCATGTTATACTTAGCTGTGATTGGACCATAGCAGTTTGGGGAGGGGCTTAGCTATAGGTCAATTGCTCCCAATGAGCAGGTTGGTGCCTTGCATGGTTTCCTCCACCATCAGTGTGTGAATGTATAATGCACAATCTATGTAAAGAGCCTTGGATAAAGGTGCTATATGCACCTCTGCTGACCTCCACTTCCTCTATCTGGATGGAAAGAGGAGTCTTCCTTAAAGGGGAAAACCACCCATTTTCAACATTTTACTATGTCATTAATATACCTTAGAGCTGTTGTGTGCAAATAATAAAAAAGTCCCCCCATTCTGTGTTTCCTAGAACTGTAATTATTCACATTCATGCATGATGATGATAAAGTGAGAGAGAGCGAGTGCATTGCTTCTGAGAGAAAGTATACGCCAGCATACATCAACCACAAATATTGAGGAATGAAATTTGAACATTGTATCTGATTATGTATTTCCACAAGTGTGACGATAGCTCCCAATTTATACTTTGTTATATGGCAGTGTCGCTTGGCAAAAAACAGACCTGCAAGCTCACAACGTGTCGTGGACGTGATGCGTTGTGATCTTGCAAATCAGCTATATATTATGCCACATAGCATAAATTATAGGCACGGGGGAGCAGCCTGCATGTACTGAGCATGCATTCTTCAGCACAACACTGATAGCTTTGTTCTTTAATGACACGGTGCTTATAATGACAAAGTCATTATGTCCCTGGAGCTGCCTGGTCTAAAATGTCTGCCACGGTATCCCATTGAACTGCTTCATTAGGCCTGAGTGTAATGGGCTCTCTAGACGGCACCGCGCGCACCGAGGTGCTGGGTAAAATACAATAGAATTCAATTCATTATTTCACATGGAGATCATCGTTAAGGCTGACACCCCTCTAACTAGAATGGTTCATAGATACCATAAGAAGAAAATCCATTCATTTGTTCTGTCTGCCTTCCTTTTCCAGTGAACGATGATAAGAATGTTAAATTAAGCAACATGTCGTCTCATTTTTTCATTATACAGTATGAGTGTGACCACATTGTTGTTTTCTGTTTGTGATCAGGGCAGTGTACATCCTGTAAGTGTACGGGAATGTTGTACAGTATGTCCACATTAACAATATTAGCAACTAATCTGGATATTCCAGTCATTGTGTAAAACCCATACAAACAAATCATCTTGTGACTTCCTGCTTGTAAGCTCTGTAACTTCTTATGGGCAGAACCATAGCTTTTTCATGAACGTCTACTGTAGGTGACTAGGTGTCATTCAAAATTGCTTTTCTTTCAAGCCAGTTACAGTAGAGAAAAATCACACCTGTGTGGAGGGGCGCTCTTATCATTATACATCATCACACATCATCTCATGAACAACTGAATTCATGTGACTGGTTAGCCGATTTGCTCGTCTACATATGACGTACATTTTCCCTTCATTGTCAAAGGCATTTAATGTTTGTGTTGACACAGATTTACGTCATATATGAGGCTCATATGACCTCATTTCTCTTTCATTGAAGTGCACTGAATTAATGTGATTGGTTAGCTGATTTGCTCGTCTAGATATGACGTAGATTTTCCCTACATTGTCAATGGCATTTAATGTTTGTGTTGCCATATTGTCATATTTGGCGGACATTTGACCTAATTTCACTGTCAATGTCAAATATGAGACGTGTGTGGACAAAAGCTGGGAGGGGCTAGCGGCCCTCAAAAATTGCCAACGTGATGAAAAGCATTAATAGTCATATACGGTTACTGCAGTAGCCGTATATGACTATTAATGCTTGGGCTCGATAATACTTAAGATGCTGCCGACATGATTGGACCATGTATTACACATATAATCAAGCTATGCCTAGAGCAAGGTATTGTCCCTATTGAAAAGAAACATGCCAATACCATTCCTCATTTTAAAAAAGGTTACAAAGTCTGACCCTAGACCTATCACCATTGGTGTCCTCTAAGGAATTGGCCTGGCATAGACCACAGCTTACTTTTTAATTAACGTTCTGCTTTAGAGTAAAAGACAAGCAGGAAAACCCACTTACAACAACGGAAGACTAGCAGAGAAGATGGGCCGGACATTTTAAAGAACTACTGAACCAGCCAGCCCCGACAGACCCACCGGACATTACACCAGCAGAGGAAGTTCTGCCATTAAACTGCGACAAGCCCAGTAAAACGGAGATCAGGAAAGCTATCATCTTAACGAAGGACGGAATGTGTTAATGTTTCGGTTTTTGTTTTCTTCTTTTGGTAGAAACAAAACGCTTATGTTTGGCAAAAAAACTCCAACTCCGTGTTTAGTTTTTTTTGGTGAGTATAGTACTTGTGCAGCACCTTTTGTTAATTAGCAAATTGACAAAGTTTAGTGGTCGTAAAATCTGGGGACGAAGAGAGCGACATTGACGTCCCCTACATTGAGGATGATTTGCTGAAAATGACCAAAAAAGAGCTGGTGGAGTTAGCCGCGGCTAATAGCATCTCAGTGAGGGAGGCAGACAATATGGGCAGTGATAAGGCAGAACCTGTGCGAGCGTGGCATGATAACAATCCACTGGGAGCAACGAGCCTAAGTAAGTTTGGCTTACATGTATAAGCCGTTCCGACTTATCTTACCTGTTGGATGGGGACCTAAAAGATGTGACCACATGGGAGACACCACACAGCCTGTGACTTGTTTTGGGCTGCTTGTTTGTTTTTGCATTTAAGACCCCAAATTAATCTGTATGTGGCCTCTGACCCACATCTGAAAATATTCCAAAATGTTTTGTTTTGTTCACCATTTTCTTGAAAATAGCCAATCTACAAGCTCACAGCTCACAGTAGATTGGCTATTTTCAAATATCCAAAGGTTAAAGTGCTTAAACTGATTTGTATTAACACCTTTTGGCTGGGGACCCACTGGAACCACCTCAAGGTCCCCTAGGTGTCCCTATGGACCACACTGTGATCACACACTGTGATCACACTACATAGAGCCAGATTTCCAATATATGGTGGAGCAGCAAACTAGAGCATGTGTATATATAGTCAAGATCTTTTTTTAAAGAAAAAGATCAAATCCGTTTTTTTTTACAAAATGATCATGGTTGCTTGTTTAATTCACTTAATTTATGCTTTAAACGGTTTAGTTTTTCATAATAGTGTTTTTGTATGCACTGCTCATGTGGTTTTGTTTCATGTCCCATTTGTTTAATTATGTTTAATTTGTTTCATTTGTCTGAGGACCACAATACTAAGTCTTGGACTTCAGCAGTGTACTGTAGGCCTACATTCTAACGTTTTAACAGCGGGCGAGCATCGGCCGACACATCGCCTAATCGCCCAGTGTCGCCCAAAAAAAGATGAATTATTTTTATCTTTTCCGCCCACTTTTCGACCATCGCCTGTTCGCCTGCTATCGCCGGTATAGTCACCGGGTCCCATAGACAAATAATGCACTTCGGGAAATTTGTCTGGCTGTCGCCCGCTGTTAAAACGTACTGTAAAAGTCCCCCAAACCTTCCTCCCACAATACAATACAATACCTGGCAATTCTCCCTTTCTATGGTCTGAGGGGCAGAACAGCCCATAAATGAGAGTGCACTGAGAAAGCTCAAGCCACTTACAAAGTTGCACGGCTTAGCAATAGGCTTTTCTATTTTTTTAAATTGCAAAACATTGCCCACCAAATAGCCTCTTTAAATGCTTCACCTCAGTCAGCATGTGGAGAGCAAGATCCGACCTCACGAGGAGACGAGAAGCTCGGTTCAAGTCGATTCTCCTCCAGCGTGACCGCGCAGACCCTCAGTCAATCAGGGATACTAAAATTGTTTTGACACATGGCTCTGCGATGAGCCAAGAATAAGCATTTAACCGACGCTGCAAGGCCGCATTGAAAAGAGATGGACAGACACTGCAAATGTGTTGCGAGCAGATGGGGTGATCTAAAGCTCAGGGTCCCACTGTGTCCATATGGCACAAAAAATGTTTTAATGGGAGTCTGCGGCCAATAAGGCTGGGGGTTCTCAACGCAGAAAATGTACCTATCCGGTACTGTAGCCTGCATGCATGTTCTCTGCAATGTGTGGGTGAAGCTGTGTTTTTTTATAGTGAGAGGAGACGACTGAGCTGTCCATATTATAGACTGTCACTGTCATATACTGTGTAGTATACAGTGCAGTCTAGCCAGGCAAGACACAGACTCTTTGTAGAGCTCACACTGGTGTGTGTGTGTGTGTGTGTGTGTGTGTGTGTGTGTGTGTGTGTGTGTGTGTGTGTGTGTGTGTGTGTGTGTGTGTGTGTGTGTGTGTGTGTGTGTGTGTGTGTGTGTGTGTGTGTGTGTGTGTGTGTGTGTGTGTGTGTGTGTGTGTGTGTGTGTGTGTGTGTGTGTGTGTGTGTGTGTGTGTAAGAGAATGTAGTATGGAATTTCAGCATCATTGCGTGATACAAGTTGAGAGACTGGAGTGGGAGGTTGTGTATTTTATTTTATACGGGAGGGGAGATAGTGTAAAGAATTTCTATTGGGTCATGAGAGATATGAGGTTGCTGGCTTCATGGCTTCACGAAAACAAATATTTTGGTTTTACTTTGTGGCATATCTTTTTTCCTTCTTATATTGCAACCTTGCGGTCCTGAGGGTTACAGCGGCTTATTGAGTGATTACCGTAAGTGTTTTATCTCAGAGAAGCTTGACTGGTGATCACCTCTGTGTGAAAGTGTATTAACCCCTTAAACCCCGTGCAGCATCAATACTGTGCATGCGGGGAAAGCTTTCTCAGAAAATAGCAGAGCGACAAGCTCACAACACGTCGCACTGCATGAAGTTATCATCGCTGTCAGGTGGAAACCTTGTATCTCTCCTATTCATGTCTTTGAGAAGGATCTGGCTTTCATGACGTCATGTGGCAACCAAGTCTATGGACTTTTAATGTTTGTCTTATTCATGCTCCCCCCCCCCAAAAAAAAACAGGGCCCCACTTGTGATGCATGTGGCAGCCAAGTCTGTGGACTTTTAATGTTTGTCTTATTCATGCTCCCCCCCCCAAAAAAAAACAACAGGCCCCACTTGTGAATGAATGAATAGTTTATTTCGGTGCTTTACATTTACATGTTAAGTTTCATCATTTGCATTTAAGTTTTTGAGTGGTGTAAACCACTCCTACGACTGGCTTTGTTAGTTTACGTGTCTGTCTGTCTGTCTGTCTGTCTGTGCTAAAAAAAATGAGCACGGTTGCTATGGTCACCCAGTTCATACGGGTGTGATTTCATTACGTCAGACATTACGTCAGACTATAGCTGATCAGTCTATATAAGACCTTACACCACTCAGTTCACACGGGTGTGATTTTTAACTTTATATTAGCCTTTATTAATGTACATTTTAGATAGACTGACCTAGACCCAATGTTTGGGCATGCCTGACACAGAACTTGCCTCCCTTTTAAAAGAGGGTATGTAGGGCCCATGCTTTGCATGTACTGTATAAGGTTATATCCAAAAGGTTTTATCTATCCTGTGTTGTTGATTAATTGAGTATAATGGACCACGATGGAAACAAGCTCCCTGGGATTTGTTATCGTTTTCAGCAGAGGTTGTTTTATACTGCCGTACTGTTAATAAATGTGTAAATAAAGTACGCTATTCAATCAATACAATGGGTACTCTGACAGTCATGAATGCTATATTTCACATTATTAGCTATTAAAACATTTGATGCTAAGTATACTCATCCTATCAAATGAAAACACGTACTCAAGACGAGTATACTCGTTCTAAGGCATTTTATATTGATATAATAGGGCCTCTCTATTTTCCATTTTTAAATAAATTTCAGTAGAAATTGATTATTAGTAGAGTTAGTAGCCTATTACTACACTATTATTGTATTATTACTACAATAGTAGGTTATTACACTGTTATTACATAATTATTAAACTGTTATTGAGGACAAAACAAAGCTGCCCCGTGTGAGGCTCGAACTCACGACCTTCAGATTATGAGACTGACGCGCTGCCTACTGCGCCAACAAGGCTACATGGGAGTAACTAGCGGGAGGTAGTGGGATCGATTCCTGCATTGTCCACAAATTTTCTACGGGGAGGGTATAGCAGTAGCTGAGTGGGTGGTAATCAGCAGGTCCAACGTCTACGTGTCAAAGTGTCTCTGAGCAAGACGCTTAACCCCATCTTCTCCCTGGCTACTACATTAATAATAGCCCCCAAGAGTGGAGTTTTTTCATTCGTTTTTTGGGGGGGTTGGGAGGGAATTCGGCCAGCCCCGCACTGATGTGAGCACACTGCAGCACAAAGACAGTACAAGGGGAATTAGCTCAAATGGTAGAGCGCTCGCTTAGCATGCGAGAAGTAGCGGGATCGATGCCCGCATTCTCCAAATACTTTTTGGGGGGTGAGGGCTGCAGCTGAATGGGTAGACTAGAGAGAGGCCGTTTGGTAATCAGAAGGTCCAAAGTTCACCCAGCCGTGTCAAAGTGTCCCTGAGCAAGACGCTTAACCCTATCTTCTCCCTGGCTACTACATTAATAATAGCCCCCAAGAGTGGAGTTTTTTCATTTGTTTTTTGGGGGGGTTGGGAGGGAATTCGGCCAGCCCCACACTTAGTGAGCACACTGCAGCACAAAGACAGTACAAGGGGAATTAGCTCAAATGGTAGAGCGCTCGCTTAGCATGCGAGAAGTAGCGGGATCGATGCCCGCATTCTCCAAATACTTTTTGGAGAATGCGTACTGTTAATAAATGCGTAAATAAAGTACGCTATTCAATCAATACAACGGGTACTCTGACAGTCATGAATGCTATATTTCACATTATTAGCTATTAAAACATTTAATGCTAAGTATACTCATCCTATCAAATGAAAACACTTACTCAAGACGAGTATACTCGTTCTAAGGCATTTTATATTGATATAATAGGGCCTCTCTATTTTCCATTTTTACATGAATACATTTCAGTAGAAATTGATTAGTAGAGTTAGTAGCCTATTACTACACTGTTATTGTATTATTACTACAATAGTAGGTTATTACACTTTTATTACCTAGACTCCATACTCGGGCACACAGAAATCAGTCAGGTGAAGGAAGGGGATGTAGCTCAGTGGTAGAGCGCATGCTTTGCATGTATGAGGCCCCGTGTTCAATCCCCGGCATCTCCACAAGCTTTATTTATTATGAATTTGCTAAGTGTTGCTGATGAATTAGAACAACGGACCACAATGGAAACAAGCTCCCTGGGGTTAAACTGGTATTACACTATTATTACTAATCTATTACACTATTATTACACCAACCATGCAATATATCACTTTCTTAGACCATCATCAGTACATTGTCTACGGCATGAATAGAAGGCTGAAAATCTGTTTTGAATGACAAGACATTACAATTTACAGATCCCTTCAACAAGAGCTTCTCTCATGAATACGCACATCTTTGGGTGAACGTTCGAAAACAAAAACACTGCCCCGTGTGAGGCTCGAACTCACGACCTTCAGATTATGAGACTGACACGCTGCCTACTGCGCCAACGAGGCGTTCAGTTATGCTTCTGAATGGCTGGAAAGTGGAAATGAAGAGTTTACATATAGTACACATAGTACATGCATACACCTTCCCTAATGATTATATCTGGTTTCAGTATTTATTTATGGTGTATTGTCTCTATTATTAAGGTTATTGTAGCAGTCAATTTATATTGGGGGTCGGGAGGGGGCGGGGCGGGGGTCCCGAGACGTTGCCAAAGCATTTTCGGGGGTCCCCAGCCAAAAACGTTGAGAACCCCTGGACTAGAGAGAGGCCGTTTGGTAATCAGAAGGTCCAAAGTTCACCCAGCCGTGTCAAAGTGTCCCTGAGCAAGACGCTTAACCCCATCTTCTCCCTGGCTACTACATTAATAATAGGCCCCAAGAGTGGAGTTTTTTCATTTGTTTTTTGGGGGGGTTGGGAGGGAATTCGGCCAGCCCCGCACTTAGTGAGCACCCTGCAGCACAAAGACAGTACAAGGGGAATTAGCTCAAATGGTAGAGCGCTCGCTTAGCATGCGAGAAGTAGCGGGATCGATGCCCGCATTCTCCAAGGAGCTTTTCATGGGGTATTTTTCCACCCCTTAATGTCCATTTCAGTTTTTGTTTTGTTCAGGTTTACTTTTTGAGTGGTGTAAACCACTCCTACGACTGGCTTTGTTAGTTTACGTGTCTGTCTGTCTGTGCTCAAAAAATGAGCACGGTTGCTATGGTCACCCAGTTCATACGGGTGTGATTTCATTACGTCAGACATTACGTCAGACCACAGCTGATCAGTCTATATAAGACCTTACACCACTCAGTTCACACGGGTGTGATTTTTTACAAAGGGGTAGCACCGAAAAGGTCTAGGCTGAAGCCGAAGCTTATTTTGCCTAGCCTAGCCCACTCTACACGAGTGTGATTTTTGTCCTGCCCTACTCCTTCGCATAACACACGCAAAAGTAGTGAAACTTACCGACCTATAAGCTCACAAACATTATGCATTGTGGGCAACTATTTATAGTATTTGAAAAGACATTTATGACACATAATGACATGGTCAAAACAGGGACACCTGTTGGTTGAAATATGTCCACATGTAACAATATAGCACAGATTAAATCGCAATTTGAATCGTGACACAAACAGCAGAGGGCGCATAGAAAAGACGAAAATACAGGATATTTGTCAAATAATTGATACCTTGATTGATTTGCTACTGTATTGAAAAGAGAGTAAGAGAAGAAAATTAAGAGAAAGCAAATACTGGATGTTAGAGAAATAATTATAATAAAACGATCAAGAAATCGTATTGTGAACCTATAGTATCGTGATACGAAACGCACAGTGAGTTGGGTGAAGCGTGCTGCGTTACATATAGTCTGCAGGTTTTCTAAATATATCACCAATGAAAAATATTAACGAGAGAAATTGTGTATAAATAATAACTAGACTGGACTTACAAGGTTTCCACCTGTGAAAACACAGGAGAGGTCACACCTGAAGTGAATGAGTGAATCATTTAACGAGCGTTACTTATGTTGCAAAACTGCTGATCCGATATTTGTGGGGGAAAGAGATTCATGACGCTTCATACACACTGCTGCCTTAATGCAGTGGTTCTGAAGGTGTGGTCCGGGACCCCCAGGCGTCCTCGAGGAGGTTCCAGGGGGTCCCCTGCTAATTATGACACATGTTATCAAATGGTGGATGTCTCACTCACACTGGACAATAGATTTAGGTTTGATCAACACATTACATCTATCCAGTCACGCTTTCAGCAAAGACTCCATGTAATCCGTAAATTAAGATCATTATCTGTTGCTCCTCATCTTCTGCTATTATTGTACAAAAGCATTATTCAACCTGTTCTGTTGTACTGTTCTGCATGTTTCTACACCATACTGTCCATGCCTAACAGGAACAAACTTTTCAGTATCACCCGTATTGCTTCCAAGATCATCGGACTTCCTACACCCACACTTTCTGATATGAACAATAAGGCCATCACACGGCTAGCACTTTCGATATCAAATGACACTGATCATCCCCTGTATTGCTTCTTTAACCTCATGCCATCTGGACAAAGATACAGAACCTTGCCATGGAAAAAGGTCCATTTTAGTAGGAGCTTTGTCCCCTCAGCCATCGCGGCATTAAACAAACTGCCCCGCCGATAGGATGGTTCTGTACACAGTGGGGACCTCATGTTTTGTTTTTGTTTTTGTATTGTCTTGGTGTTATGTGCTCTGTGTTGTTTTTGATGTGGGTGTTGAACAGATTGTGAAGACAAATATCCTTCGGGACAATAAAGATTATTGTGTCAAGGAGATCTTTACGCACGCGCGTACGCGCACACACACACACACACACACACACACACACACACACACACACACACACACACACACACACACACACACACACACACACACACACACACACACACACACACACACACACACACACACACACACACACACACACACACACATGAAATGTTTGTTTATGTCTACATAATCAGAAGTACAGGAATACCTTGTACTAAGGACAAACACTGCCAGTGCAGTGCCAGTCAGACAATAGGAATAACAGCCAGTTACAAAGTGCAGAAGGCAAAACATTGTTACATACAGTATAGGCTATAGTTGATATACTTGTCAGATACAGCAGACCTAAATCATGGATAAAGGAAACAATGCCTCCTCCAAATTGAGTGGCTACCTATAATGGCAGATACTGAGCAGTACCTTGCTAACTGCTTGGCCCTCCTTTTGGAGAGGCCGACCATTTGTAGGCCCCTCACAACCATTGTGTGCACATGCCCTATAAAAGCTATAAAAGATAAAAGTTTACATCTGTAGCCTAGTTATTTCAGCACTTAACTTTGGTTAGAAAGACTTCCTCCGGGGGGCACGGTGGCACAGTCGGTAGTGCTGTCGCCTCACAGCTAGAGGGTCCTGGGTTCGATTCCGCTGGGGACGCTGTTGGTGCTGGGGGCGTGCTCCCTCCTCCACGTCATCAGTGGGTTGGTGAAAGGTCCTTTCTGTGTGGAGTTTGCATGTTCTCCCTGTGTCCGCTAGGGTAGGTACCCTCACAAAAACCTGGTCTCTAAAACTACCTCCCCCTGGCCAGCCGGGGCACCTGATGGAGGGGAACTGCTGGTCGGAATAACGTGTTCCTTCCACTCGCTACGTCCGGCCAGGGAAATTCCCCCCTGTCAGGTGAAAAGAAGCAGCTTGGACTCCTCATGCATAGAAGGAGGCATGAGGTCAGTCCGCGGCCCCCCCAGGTTGGCAGAGGAAGTGTAGCGCCCAGGATTACATTAGATAATTGGCACGGGGTGAAAAAACTGGGTTGCAAAATCGTGGGATAAAAAATTATAAAAAATAAAAATAAAGTCTTCCCCCAGGCTTTAGTCAAAGGTACAGCCGACCTCGAGAATGAACACATCTCTATGGTTTTCATTTACAACAAAGACATGTTATAGCTGAAATGTTAGAAAAAAGTCATCAAAAAAAGTCATCATTACACAGGCCAAACATGCTTGGCTTCACAGGAGAATGCTTATACAGCAGGAGGACCTGACAATGGAAGAGATATCTTTTTTTTCCCTATTTTTTTTTTTACATCAAATCCACTATTATGTCATGTCTACTTGACTATTTGTTCATGACCATGACCAGATGGAGAGATTTAGTTTAGATGGTAAAACAAGTAATCTCGCTTTCAAAGTAAAGACAACAATGCACTCATCTATGGCAACATTTTTTAACACAGAGTGAGGGATAGAATGGTCCGCAGCAGCCAGCAGGGAGACAAGCAGTCCCTTGTAATCTCAACTCAGTCCAATGTTGCCGCTGCCTTTGTTATTGCTCCCACAGGAGGTGAGCTTGGGCATTAGTCAGTGGAAGTAGATGCTCCGTTCCACACAGTCATAGTCACTCTGACAGAGATACTGGGGTCAGATATAACATTCTCTGAGGCAGACCCTACCCACTCCAGGGTATAACGTCAGCCCAGCAGCACATATCATTTAGGTCTGGCCAGTCTGACCACACACCAAAGCCAGGAGAGCGAGCTATGAAGCTATAGGGTCCGAACCACACGCCAGGGGGACCTTGCATCTTTTTAGTTCCAAGAAAAGAAAAGAGCGGACAAGCCTTCTCACATACTGGTCGTCACTGTTCAGCACATTCAACAGATGGGAGAGCCTCGTAGCAATATATGCCCATTCAAAAACGGAGACCCCCAGACTACCCACGCCTTTACTGTGAAATATAATGTTAGGTTTTGTGTGTGCCAGTCCATTGTCTCACTAAGTGTATCAGTCAAATCACGTAGTGACTTTCGTGGAAAATGTACATGATTGGAGAATAGGTGTTGTACCTTGGCTAATGCCATTACTCTGACTGCCTCACTGCCCTCCAGTTTCATGATAAGTGGCAGGGGCGATGCGGGTATTAGCCTACATCAAGTCTGCTGGGATACTCGGAGATGATCTCATCTGCCGGATCTTTCCACTCACCTGCCACATTAAACTTGTGACCCATGCGTATGTGTACGTCTCATGACGTGAATAGACTGTTAGGGGTTTATTGCAAATTGTGAATGCAGGTATTGTGTCTGTTCTAGAGTGATACCAGCGGTTTGCCCCGCTCCACCTTTCATAGAGTACTGCACATTTTTATCTTTAGCCTCTAATCCTGACCACTCCAAAAAGGAGTGGTCAGGTGCGTGCACGCACGCACGCACGCACGCACGCACGCACGCACGCACGCACGCACGCACGCTTCCCTCCATTATTTCTAGGTTTCTCCTCTATACTGATTCTTCTTGTCTTATCTTTAGCCTATAATCCTGACCACTCCAAAAAGGAGTCGAACAGGGTATGCACGCACGCACGCACGCACGCACGCACGCACGCACGCACGCACGCTCATCCCTACATCATTTCTTGTTTCTCCTCTATTCTGGTTCTTCTTGTGTCTCTTTATATTTCATGTATTGCTAGTTTTTATCATCATCATGCATACTGTATAGTGAAATTGCAAATGTTCATTAATCAGTGAGAGTGTAGACATGGACATCAATATTTAAATATGTTTTGTACAGCAGCAATACATAATGTTCAGGGAATGATTTGTTTGTACTCTGAGTTAAAATAAAATGGCTGATTGTCCTGTGTACAGCAAATAAGGATATATCTTTTAATCTGATCTGAAGAAAAGTGCAAGTGACCTTTTATTTCGTTTTTATTACATAATGCATTGCACGGATTGCGACTGCATTTTGTTACATCGCAGGGTGATTCTTCATGTGCAGTGGTGTGTGAAAACTCTAATACATGAATTTAAAAGTTGTGATGCCAATATTCACCACCCACAAGCAAAGTAAATGCAAAGAAGACTATATACAACTATATCTAAATTAAATCGCAAGGCAATGCAATTAAACACAATTAAATCAAAAGGCAATGCAATGTAATCTGGATTTAATAAAAAGGCCATGCAATTAAATCCAAATTAAATCAACATGCAATGCAATTAAATAAAAGGATAAAGGATATGTCCAATCTCCATTTTAATCAAGAGCTCTCCCCTAGGTCTATAGTTTTCAGTAGGTGTGAAGTAGGTCATGACTTTTGGTATAGGTCATGACTTATTTACGGGGTGTGTGGGTGTGTCTCAATTAGAGGACAGTCTGTGACTCAAAGGAACATGCATAGCTGAATTTCAGATTTCTTTATTTTTTATATGGCAAAAATAACAGATCTACAAGCTCTCAATGCATCATAATGCCTGAGCTTTTGGCTTGTGTGAGCTTGTAGATCAGTATTTTTTTGCCGCACGTGACAGGATTGTACGATGGGGTATAAACTATAGGGCTTCAGGGGTTAATGGCATGTGTGATGAAAACCAAGCATCACTGTTCAATTCAAAACCACCATGCATGATGTATTATTTGCTATAGTTTATCAGCACAAATTTATTGTACACTTTAAAAAAAATTGAAAATGCAGATCTACAACCACTCACCGCTCAAAGTGATGCAGTGTGACCTTGTAGATCTGCTATTTTCTCCCCTTTTTAAAATGGCATTGGGTAAAATTATAATTTCATGAGATTTTTACCCACATTGCCCAGACGTTAACAACAAGTAAGAGCGCATATAGATTAGCACAATCGTATGTAGACATCAGTGTAGGGCAGGCTATCAGCACTGAGTTAAAATGAGTGAAATTATGATATTGCATAACGCCACGCTCTGATGGTGATGGCATAGATTAGCATGCATGTCTCTTTATTGCAGTGAATAACTGATGACTCACCCTCGCACATGATCTTACATCAATAATGGACTAATTTCATGCATTATGATCCATGACGGGGAAGATGTCGAAATATAAAGATGCACGGCATGAATTGAAATTTCATTAATTAAACACAGTAAAGTAGGCTACACTTTTTGTGTGTAATGTGTCCAATAGCTTAATTTCACTCGGACTGGAGGTGGACATAATGACATAGTTTTCACATCACAGTTTTACAGAAAGAGAAAACGTAACAGAAAAACAGTTTGGATATCAACATGGCATGTGTGAAATATATACATTAGGTGCTTGGGTTAATAGCGGCGGGACCAGACTTAATGACATTATGAAACGGGGCAGTTTCATATTATGTCCTGTGTGGTAGCCTGTTAAGAAATCATATCGGTATGGTTTTTGATACTTGGATTGCACTTGTGGCATGGCTGTCACCACAGTAGCAGCGGGACTGTAACTGGGGTGGTGGGGGGTTTCCTTGCTGATTCGCTCACCCTTGACTACACAGTATACACACTTCTTCTAGTATGTTCCCTGGAGCGAGGCGAGCACCCTCTTTAGGTCAAGGTTTGGGCAGTTCCTAGGCGAGTATATATGCTCTTGACGGTTCTGTTGTAGAACTGAGGATGCAGGATGACTCACGCTGAATATCTTCTAGGCGACGGAGAGACGGCACTGTACTCAGCGACGTGTGCGCCAAGGAACTTGACCTCGATGACCCTCTCCACCACAATGCTGTTAGATGGAGATATAGCGCCGTGCTCTCTCCTCAACCTCCTGTTGCTCACGATCAAAGTCTTGTTCATGTTGATATTCAGAGCGAGGTGGTTCTTTTATCACCAACTTGTCAGTGATCTGACTTCATAATAGCAGTATAGCAGCAATCGACCATCCGGGTCGCATTTGTGTTATTATCAGCACACTTGATGATGACTTTGGAGCTGTACGTGCGTGGCTGTCCAGTCATTTGTGTGTATTTGTGCCCCGCTTAGCACACAGCCCTGAGGGGCTCCTGTGCTGAGGGTCAGGGTCACTCAACATCGCATCACATCAAACTGCGATGTTGCCCATTCTCCTCGCTTGGCAGCGGTTTGCAGTAAGTCCGCTATCCAGTTGCACATGGTCGGGTGTAGGCATGGGTCTCTGAACTTTGTGTCGAGCATGGCAGGAACTATTGTGTTGATTCTTGAGTTGTCGTCCACAAACCGCATACGTACACATTGCAAAGAAGTAGCAGGGAGCCAGTTTCCAGAAGCTGATACACGACTGCAGAGCATGGTGAATTCCGGTTTGTACATTTTTGTACGACATTATCACATGTCGATAATAGAGCGTCGCAGTCCCGCCCCCTACCATGGACCAGGAAATGAATCCCAATGGATTTTTCCCATAGACATTTCTTAAAGTATTTATTTAAAGACGGTTACGCTGCGGACAAAGCCAACTCGAGTCGTGACAACTCATGACAACACAAACAATATTTTGGACCAAACAAATAATTACAAAGAAGAAAAACAACAAAAAAAGTGTTGTAACCTGCCGTTTTTTTCTTCTTTCTAATTATTTGTTCGGCCCAAAAAAATGTTTGTTGTCATGATTTGTCACGACTCAAGTTGGCTTTGTCCGCGGCGTAAACGTCTTTAAATAAATACTTTCTGAAATGTCTATGAGGAAAATGAACGGAGAATCATTTCCTGGTCCAGGGTAGGGGGCAGGACTGCGACGCTCTATAGCCAAGTCCATCAGTTGTACTGCCATCGAATGGCTGAGCATAAATTAGGCATGAGTCTCCAGTGTCTGGTGCCTGTCGGCTGCCGCAGGACCAAAAATCTCTGAGCTGAGATAAATTCAAGAGGAAAATGTCAGGTCGAATGAGAGGTGCAGTCTTCATACTCTAGCTCTAGTGTGATAGATCAAATGGGACGCATGGAGGGAACCAAAGCACGCATACCTATGGGCTGTCCTCTGAAAGGCGACCAGTCGGCGAGTCAGTCGAGACCCCCTCAGTCCACACGAATTATTTGATTCGACCCGTCAGTGTTTATACATTTTTGGGTCAGTTAATTTTATAGCATCAAATTGTCAATTACTAGTGAGCTCTGGTGTGTCATATATTTTAGTCCGTCTACATCACGTGGATTACTAGCTTACACGCAAGATTTTGGCTAAAGAGATAATAATAATGTTATAATAATATATCCTTTCAGCCACATGCAAACGGCGTTTTCGGCCACTCAAACGGAGGTTTTTGGAAACGGATAAATAAGTGAAGATTTTCCAAAATATCCGGATATCCAAAATAATATCCGAAAATACACAGATCCACTGATCCGGAGTATAGTCATGCGGAGCTTTTGAGAAACGATGACGTCACATATCATTTTTACTATAATATAGGTGAGAAATGCAGCTTGCGCCTGGAAACTACACAGATCTATCCGATTGTTTATGTTTTTGAGGTCGAAAATATCCGTTTTGCAAAAGATCCATATAGGTGTAGCCCAGGCCTTAAACAATGTACATCTCCGCAGCATTAGGTGAGAGGCGTCACTTCACTCTGTATAATGTGCTCTAAATCAGAACTGAAATACTTCTGAAATACTTGCAATTGTAGCCTCCAATAAGGTCACAAAGACCTATTTTCTATATGAAAATTACTCGTCTATGAGTCGCATTAAACTCCCGACTCTGATTCGACTAGATACATTGGGGAGTCGGCGACAGCTCTGCACGCACGCACGCAAACATGCACACAGGCACGCACACAGGCACGCACACAGGCACGCATGCACACATGCGGGCAGTGAAATGCTTGTACTGCTTCCTCAACAGTGAGGGTAGCATTCACATGAAATGTGATTCCAAAGTGTATACTGAAAATAAAAGCAATAAAGTGCAGTAAAAAAATAAATTTATATCACTTCAAAACACTGGCACTCACACGATGTGTGCTGTATACATTGTTATTTTTCATGTACCCAGATGAGCATACATGCAGTTTTTAAGCAACGCCCTGCTTCAGAATCACGCACGTGCACATGCACATGCACACATTAGAACCCGGGGACCTATAGCAGACAGCAGTTAGGGATCAGTGCCTTATTGCTCAGGGGCACTTCGACGGTGTTAAGGGAGGGGTGAAGAATGTTGCTTATTTGCTTCCCCACAGAGATATATATTTTTCTGCTGGTCTGGGGAATTGAACTGCGGGAACCTTTCATCCACAAGCATGCTTGTCTAATCTTTAGGCCTCTGCTGCCCCACATACCCATACTGTACATTAATACACACTTATTACACACCATGTATGTTCTAAAGTGAGACTATGTTGGTTTTGTATACTGTAGTCTTTGTCTATTGTTTGCCGCACGCACGCACACACACACACACACACACACACACACACACACACACACACACACACACACACACACACACACACACACACACACACACACACACACACACACACACACCTCCCCTAGACAATCCGATATTTCAAGAGTCAGCCACACTGGAGTTGCATTTATTTACTAAAGCAGATTTGGTGGAACAAATCAAGTGTGTGCATTCTGACCGATGCCCACCCAGTAATCATAAATCTGAGTAGCCAGCCTCTGCCACACTTGCTTTGTATAATACACACACACACACACACACACACACACACACACACACACACACACACACACACACACACACACACACACACACACACACACACACACACACACACACACACACACACACACAGTCATGACAGTTGTATGTGGCACATTGATTGGTTTACTTGACCTAATAAGCGAGATGCCATGTGGCAGGCTGTACTAACATTGGTTTGGGGAACAGGACCCCAGATGTCTCTCATACTTTTGATTAGCTTGTAATGTCTCATTTGACTCCTGAGGACATTTTAATTACATCCATGATAGCCACCTCCACAAACCGCTGTGTTGTTATGGATGTAGCCATTAGCATTTCGCTCAGCGAGGTGCAGATGCTCCTGTTGGCTGAGATATGTGTTTGTTTCTGTCTGCTGGGAAGTTTAAATCACAAATTATACTTTACTAAAAAAACAACAACATGGTAGCGCCAAGGATATTTTAGAAAGTGACGATGTCATAAACTTCCAAAAACACATTAATGGGGAATTGTCATTGTGAAAAATGTATTATTATTATTATTTGTATTATTATTGAGACCCTATAGGTCGCAGATTACTATGAAAACCTCCAAAACCGTCAGTCACGCTAAAACCTGGCCACGTGGAGCGTGTCATGAGTCGTGACGGACTGAAAGATGAAGATCACGACACTGACCTCATCAAACCCTGGATAGCCATACATGGAGAAGACTGGATCAATCTGCATATATGGAGCCGGCCAGGAACTCATCTGACTCAAACCCTTAGATCTCCATATGGAGCTGACCTGTCCTGTTCTGACATTACATATGTTGATCCTACCCCACCCGTCCTTCCTCTTCTATGTCTCCCTTTTGACTGATACCTGTCCATTCAAACTCTAGACAAAGTCATTAGCACAGCCACGCCCGGCAGCCGGCGAAATCTAGAGTTCTCAAGAGGCCCAAAAATGAATGGCCGGCCCTACCTGGGCCCTAACTGGGCCCTAACTGGGCTGGCACGAGGCCCTGCCTTCTCTTAGTGTGCACGCATCCGCCTGGGTGACGCCAGAGATAGTGTCGAAGTGTCCTTGAGCAAGACACTGAACCCCTAATTGCTCCTGATGTGCAGGTTGGTGTGTAAATGGGTGAATGTAATGCACAATCTCTGTTAAGCGATTTGGATAAAAGCGCTATAAATGCACCCTTGACCATTTACACTCCCATCAAATGATTATAATTGCTTGCTGACGAGAACTAAAGCACGATGCGACATGACTTGGAAATCTGTACTTGTCAGCAAGCGAAACGGTCACCCGATGGAGAATAAATGAAGCTTCACCGCGTCTGTATGCATACCAGGGTCTGGTGTTAAGGACAGGTAAAAAAAGGCATTGTAATGGATTATAGAATTGGCACCTTCTCTGTCTCCAGGCAACCTTACCGGTTACATGCACGCTCACGGAACACGACAGCCAATAAATCACGGTGTCAGTGAGTCCGTAATATTCCCAGAGGCGACTGCTCTCTGCAGGGGAGATAGGAAGTACATTTTAGCTAAGCTCACAAATCATTTTTAATGAATCCCAGTGCACCCTTCCTTAAACCGACCAGACCTACAACCCGACCCCATGCCTCTCCACCCACCCCATAGAGAGAGAGAGAGAGAGACTCTTGCTGTTAACAAAACCTCTTTTTGGGTCGGCGTTTGGCCACCTCATTTGTGTCGACATTGTCAGACCTGCCTGGTGGCAAAGAGGGAATGAAAAAGATGGAGGAATGAAATGGAAGATGTCTTTGAATGACTTCAGGCAAACACAAAGAAAGAAGTGCAAACTCCGCCAGTAGAGCTTGCTTTCACGTTGAGAACGATCAGTGGGCACACTGTGAATCTCTCTCACTCAAACACACACACACGCGCACACACACACACGCACACACACTCACACTCACACTCACACTCACACACACACACAGAGATAATCTCTTTATTATAGAGATAGTTCACCCCCAAAATGACTTTTTTCTATTGATTACTCACCCTGTGGAAACTAGAATTCATGGGGGGAGTAATCGATAGAAAAAAAGATTATTATTATTATTATTTTGGCTGAACTATCACTTTAATACTGTTTAACGTGATAGTTAGGGTTTGTACAATCATGAGAACACTGGGATTGCTCTATATATACCTCAGAGATAAAAAACAGCACTATTAAACATGACCCCTATCTCCACCCTTTTTAACATGACCCCTATCTCCACCCTTTTAAACATGACCCCTATCTCCACCCTTTTAAACATGACCCCTATCTCCACCCTTTTAAACATGACCCCTATCTCCACCCTTTTTAACATGACCCCTATCTCCACCCTTTTTAACATGACCCCTATCTCCACCCTTTTTAACATGACCCCTATCTCCACCCTTTTAAACATGACCCCTGTCGCCACCCTTTTTAACATGACCCCTATCTCCACCCTTTTTAACATGACCCTTATCGCCACCCTTTTAAACATGACCCCTATCTCCACCCTTTTTAACATGACCCCTATCTCCACCCTTTTTAACATGACCCTTATCGCCACCCTTTTAAACATGACCCCTATCTCCACCCTTTTTAACATGACCCCTATCTCCACCCTTTTTAACATGACCCCTATCTCCACCCTTTTAAACATGACCCCTATCTCCACCCTTTTAAACATGACCCCTATCTCCACCCTTTTAAACATGACCCCTATCTCCACCCTTTTAAACATGACCCCTATCTCCACCCTTTTAAACATGACCCCTATCTCCACCCTTTTAAACATGACCCCTATCTCCACCCTTTTAAACATGACCCCTATCTCCACCCTTTTTAACATGACCCCTATCACTTTAATACTGTTTAACGTGATAGTTAGGGTTTGTACAATCATACGAGAACGCTGGGATTGCTCTATATATATACCTCAGAGATAAAAAACAGCACTATTAAACATGACCCCTATCTCCACCCTTTTTAACATGACCCCTATCTCCACCCTTTTAAACATGACCCCTATCGCCACCCTTTTTAACATGACCCCTATCTCCACCCTTTTAAACATGACCCCTATCGCCACCCTTTTAAACATGACTCCTATCTCCACCCTATCTATTCTCCACCCTTTTTAACATGATCCCTATCTCCACCCTTTTTAACATGACCCCTATCTCCACCCTTTTAAACATGACCCCTATCTCCACCCTTTTAAACATGACCCCTATCTCCACCCTTTTAAACATGACCCCTATCTCCACCCTTTTAAACATGACCCCTATCTCCACCATTTTGACTGGGAAAGCATTTGTCATTTTAGACTTTAGCTAAAATTACTCTTTAGCTAATTAGCTCTTACGTCTAAAATTTCAGGATTCAAATTCAAAAGCATCAAAAGTAGCAGATCTACAAGCTCAAAACGTGTGGATCTGCTATACTTTTGATGCTTTCGTGTGACGCAGTACTATATGGTCAAGTATAAGGCATTACATTTATGAAAAATACACAAGATGTTAAAGTATGGAGACAAGAGGTTTCTGCCCGACAGCAACAATTATTGAGTGGTGCAAACCACTCCAAAAAACAGCTTTGTCTGTATGTTTGTGTACCTGTGTACCTACCTGTCCGTGCAAAGGTGAGCATGGTTACTATGGTTAGTGTGTGACGTCACTGACATAGCTGATCAGACTATATAAGACCTGGCACCACTCAGTTCACACGGGTGTGATTTTATATTTATATATAGCAATATTGTTTTTTCAGAAACCTGTTAGGATTTAGAAGGCGTTTGTAGAACCGGCATCAGGTCTTAAAGGGTTAAAGTCTTTCATTAAGTGAATTTGCGGGCGATAATAACGGAAGCTCCAGACCTCAACGTCTCCTGCGTTTAGGTCTGACCTCGGAGTCGTCGGTACCCAGGCTTTTATTAGCGGGTTGTGGTCGGGGGGGCTGGCGGTAGATAAAACCAGCTGTATGGAGTAATTTATGCTGGACGTCTCTCTCCTGGAGAGTGGACAATGACCGGACCCCCCCCACCACCACTACCCCTCAATTCATCAGCCACAAGGGCTCTGACGCACAACAGCACGCACGCATGCACGCACGCATGCACGCAGTCACACAGTCATACACACACATTCACAGACACACAGTCAGTCACACACACACAGTCACAGACACACACAGTCAGTCACACACACACACAGTCACAGACACACACAGTCTCACACACAGTCACAGACACACACAGTCAGTCACACACACACACAGTCACAGACACACACAGTCAGTCACACACACACAGTCACAGACACACACAGTCTCACACACAGTCACAGACACACACAGTCGGTCACACACACACAGACACAGACACACACAGTCAGTCACACACACACACAGTCACAGACACACACAGTCTCACACACAGTCACAGACACACACAGTCTCACAGTCTCACACACTCACAGTCAGTCACAGTGCATGATGGCCCGCTGTTCGTTTCAATGGCAGGTGAAGGAGGAAGGCTTTATAGTTCATTTGACGTACAGGGTTGGTGAAAGGGCCTTTCCTTTCTGTGTGTAGTTTGCATGTTCCTGGTCTCTGTACTGCCTCCCCCTGGTCAGCCGGGGCGCCTGATGGAGGGAAAGGAACTTGTTGGAATAATATAGTGTTCCTTCCACATGCTATGTCCTACCGGGGGAAGAATATGTCAGAGGTCCACTCGGTAGCCTACTAGTGCAGGAAGCACAATGGTTAGTAGTCCTTAGGGTGGTTGTATATATCTCAACACATTTTGCTGTTGTGTTTTCACATTGTTGTTGTTATCCCAGTAGATGTGGGAGTTTTTTTTACATTGGTCATGTTTTCAAACTCACTTTGGGTGTGTGTAATCTGTGGGAAGTATGTGTCTCTGTCTGATGTCTTGGTATAGCTTACCACGGCTGCCGTATTAAGTGTTCAGATGGGTGGGCCTGCATGGGAACACTGGTCTTAGTGGGCCCAGGTAGGGAATCCCTGCTGTAGACTGAGGATTATATGTGAATTGCCCTTCTCTAGGTCGTCCTCAGACGAGCCCTCCATCGTCGCTTCCAGTCATCCCGGTTCTCCATAAAATCTGGCCAGTTCGCTGGTACTCTGTGCTCCTGCGTCGTTTGTGAGTACATCCCTTTATTCAGCCCTTAGAACTGGATGAAGGGCTTTACACACGAGGAACGACTCAACGCCCGTTTAACTGCGTCGTTCCGCATGATGAGCTGTGCTCATCACATGAATAGAATAGGTGCGCGTGTCTGTGCATCGTGTAGAAGTTTCATGGGATCAAACCGGCTTGTGGCTATGCCTGTCTGATTGCCAGCGCCTACCCACCTGCCCACTCGCCCCTCTCTTTGAAAATGGGTTGCCAGATGTGAAAGGCGGTTATGGGTACAGTACATAACCATACAGTACAACTCTCTCTCTCTAGGTCGTCCTCGAGACGAGCCTTCCATCGTTGCTTCCAGTCATCCCGGTTCTCCATTCATCTAGCCAGCTCGTTGTTGCTTTGCGTTCCTGCCTCTTTCTTGAGTACATCCACATACGTTAATGTGGGACATCCTTGTGACCGGTGCCTGTGTGTTGGTTCCCACTTCCCACTGCACTAACTTGCTGGCTGGAAGCTCTTGGTGTCTTTGGCAGTGTCCTGCTGGTCTCATTCTCCTGGCTGCTATTTTCTGGCTCACTCTTGGCATTCCATCATAGAGATTCGTGTTGGTAACATACTGTATGTGTACTCTTGCTGATGTTAAGTACTACACGCAACATTCTGGTGTAGCACCCATCTAGAGACTTCAGGGTTGGCTTCAGGGTCCAGCATTCACTGCCGTAGAGGAGAACGGACTCTACCGTTGCGTAGAAGAAGCTGAGTTTGATTTGACGGGGGAGATTGGAGTTCCATATACGCTGGCCATGCCATTCAGGGCCGTCCATGCAAGTGCTGATCTTATTCACTGCTGTTCTTCATGAGTTCAACTTTGTAGCTTTGATGCGTTTGACGCCTTGGTATGGGTTTGCTAGCCTGGAAAACAGACAAATCCCTGATCAGATTGGTCTGGTCACTCCTCAGTTTGAATTTAGCTCACTCCAGAGTTGTGGGTGACCAGCCCACTATTCAAAGTGAAACTTTGTATGCTATGACGTTGGGATCTGTTTGTAGAACCGCCCCTTGGAAACTAACCTTCCAAACTGAAGTTCCAGGCGAATATCTATGCAGTGATATTTGTCCCATTTCCTTCCATTCTATATGCGAGCTAAGGGGAGAAGGGCCGTAAGCGGCGTGCGTTGGTGCGCCACATCCGATGTATCGGTGTGTGTGTGTGTTGTTTGCTCCCCTTCAGTCGCGCAGGTGTGATTGAACCCTTTTACTCCAGCTATAAATTCAGCTATAAATTAAACATAACACTCATTGCAAACCAGGACAATCCGCAGGGTGCACCCTGTTTCCAAGCAGAGGTGCAAGATGATACTTTAGTACTCTTGACAAGTGGTATGTATCACACATAATAAGACGAGCTTGAATGTTTTGGTCGCTGCATCATGGCTCTGATGTCTGGTGGTGTTTGTTATCTTAACTGGCGTTCGTCTCTAATGAGGCTACAGTCTGCAAGGAGCAACTCTACATCCTGTACACCTCCGTGTTTCTCTCCTTTCATATTCAAATAAAATAAAAATAGGACAATGAGATGTTGTGATTATGTGTGAGTTCTCAAACCTTTTTGTGTAAAGGACGAGGCCAAATTGATGTTTTTCGTCGCGGAACCCCATCTAAAAATGTTTAGTGCCATGGACCACCAGAAGAGAAGATTTGTGTAAAAAAAAAAAAAAAAAAAGCATAGCACATCAAGTACCATAACTAATTTATAAAGGTGAATGATATAAATGTAGTTGTAGTGCATGGTGTGGAGTGTGGACGGCCCCTTAGTGTAGAGTTATTAGTTCTTCTGCTGAGTTAAAAACGTCCTGAATCCACAGGACAGAACATGGTTGTTACAATACTGTGAAAGAACGTCTCTTGGCTGGCCTCAGATTATCTTGGAACAGACTTCCACCACACCATTTAGGGCTATTCTTATCCATCACAGACAGACAACCCAATGAACCGGGCACCAGCAAATAAGTGAGAGGAATGGTACGTGGCCCGCTGGTCAGCTTAAGGTTTACATGCAGCCAACACTCCTTTTTATACACTGAATGGCCATCCATGATTCTGCCCTTCAGGCATCGCCTGGAATGTTCGTGTGGACACACAGGATTGTTTTTGGCAAAGCTCCATTTTAATTTCCTTGGGATCATGTCCCATTAGTTTACCTGATTCAGTCTAAGTGTCCTGTCTCTCTGTCTCTCTCTCTCTCTGTCTCTCTCTGTCTCTCTCTCTCTCTCTCTCCTTTTCTCTGTGTCTTATATCTCGGTACAGTTGACGGGTTAGAAAGTGCAGTGTAGGGGCGCCCGCTGGCCAAGTGGTCCAGGCGCATTTTTTGTCCTGACAGTGCGTTGCGTGTTCGAGTCCCGTTCATGACGACCTTTGCTGCGTGTCTCTCCCCTTCACACACACAGTATGTCTTCTCGTGGGAGCCAGGTCTGTGTGTGCTGTGCCTTTCTTTATCGTACGTTTGTTTAGCCTTTATTTCACCAGACAAGTTGAGTTAATTAAGTTAACATTTACAACCAGGCACGGCCATTTGTAAAATCGGCGATCTACAAGCTCACAATGCATCGCATCGCGACCTTGTAGATCTGATATTTTCAAAAATGTATAAATACTTTTGAAAACTTGTGAAATGAGACATTCTGCATAATGAGTACTTATATACTTTTGGTACATTAAGTACATTTTTATTAGGGATGTCCCGATCACTTTTTTGTCTTGTTCCCTATTCGATTCTGATCATTTGATTTTGAGTATCTGCCGATAACGATTTTTCCTGATCTGTTTTTATAGAACAATTATGCCATAACACAATAGTAGGCTACAATATAATAATAAAATAACAGACAATTGTCTAATACGGTATCATGATATGATATAGGGATGTCCCAATCAAGTTTTATTTGCTCCCGATCCGATTGCGATCATTTGAAAATGATCGTCTCAGATTACCGATCACGTGATCGGATCGGGAAAACCCTCAATTTGATGCCAATACTTTTGTACTATTACACATGTAAACGTTGAATTCCGGACTTTACTTAACAGAGTATTTCTACATTGCAGCATTGATACTTTTACTCAAGTCAAACACATCCAACAAACATTTTCGGTTGATGCTTAGTGTCTCAGATACCTTTTCTTTTTGTTTCCTTATTCTTTGGTTTAGTCCGGTGGGGTTTCTGTCTGGTGGCTCTGCTTGAATTATTTTGTCAACAGAGTCCCAAAACCAGCTGGCATGAAGAGGCATCTCCCTCTGTAGGTGACAGCTTTGTTATGGTCTGGGTCACTTGCTTTTGCTAATTAGCGGGCTATCATCCTAATTCTGCTCTGCGGGCATGATTTGTGTTTTTCTGTCTGATAGGGAGAATGTATTTGCATAACTGCATGCAGTTTCAATGTCGAACTATCAAAAGAAACTGGTTCTATAACGGAGTCCAATGTTTTGAGCCAGATTTGAATTGCCATGTCTATTTTGATAGCATAAACAGCTCTTCTTTTCACCTCGTCTCTCAGGTCGTTCACAGCATTGTGGAGGTTAACTTGGGCTTATAGCCTTGTGTAGCTATGCAGTCAATATCACACTGCGTGGGGAAAATGTGCATTGCAAAGGCAGATATCTAAGTCTGGCTACGTGATGCTAACCTGTGCTACTGATGTTGGATGGAGGGAGGGAGATACATAATTGAGGTGACCTACCAGGAATCCACTCTAAACCTATTGTGCAACCTCGAAACCAGCTGATGTGCACCACTTCTTGATTCAACCTGTATGTGCATTGAGTGTCAGGTTATCGTCCCGGTGTTGAAGTCCCCACAAACTACGACGTGGCAGGTCCACAAGCCTGGAGAACATGATTTTCCTCCTATGGAGTAGTGTTAATGTCAAAAATATATAGATTTGCTGGTAAATATCGATTCTGAAGCTACGACGTGGCAGGTCCACAAGCCTGGAGAACATGATTTTCCTCCTATGGAGTAGTGTTAATGTCAAAAATATATAGATTTGCTGGTAAATATCGATTCTGAAGCTACGACGTGGCAGGTCCACAAGCCTGGAGAACATGATTTTCCTCCTATGGAGTAGTGTTAATGTCAAACATATATAGATTTGCTGGTAAATATCGATTCTGAAAATTAAAAATGGTTCAATATGACTTCCATAGTATCGGTGTATCGGTTGGCCTGAGTCCTGACTATCTCACACTAATGATGTTTTTTCTCCTATCCGCTCCGCTTCGTTCTTTAACGTGGCTCGTATTTCTATTTATGTAAGCTAAAGGCTCGTCAAGATGGCATGTGCGGAACCTTTGCGTTCTGATAGATATACAAAAAAGCAGAAGTGCTGTTTGGAAATAGCGTGGTTTCCTCCTTGAACCCGCTCCTTCACTTTGAAACAAAACAAAACCAGGCTAGTTTGGAAATACTTTGGATTTGAATCCGATGAACACGGAAAGCAAAACGACAGTTGCCTGTTTGTCTCCGTTTGCATGTGTGTAGTCTCGTGTTGCCAGACTGTTGCCTCTTGCAATTTCCAAATGCTTCCATCATACAGTCTGGAACAACGGAATAGCTATGAGTAAAATATAAAGCAGAAGTGGAGCCTTCGCTCCACTCCCTTTTTGTCTTTACAGTCGTGCAAATCTTTCCTAATATAAATATATAGAAATCATCTAACCTTTAGCTTTTTACATAACAAAAGTAAAGATATTTTAAAATATATTTTCGTGAACGGAAATAGCAGCTTCCTTACTCGGATTTTGGGAGGTGTAGTTCCAGACTCTATATAGCTATCGGAGATTGTTGAATAGTTGTCTGGCTATACCCGAGTGTATGGAAATGACCGGATATACTGGTAGTTTGAGTAGGCTGGCCTTAGACCAGATGCATTGAATAATATCTGAATAGAAACCAATATGATGATGCGATACTGATGATTGGATTGGATTGGATTTATTTAGCGCCTTTCAAGGACCCAAGGTCCCTTTACAAAATGAACAGCCAACAAACAAGCAACCAAACAAACAAAAAACAAAAATAAATAACCAACTATATGCCATAAACCTGAGAGAATAGTTTCCTTTCAAGTCAGCCTTTAAAGAGTCCAGTGTTGTTTGATGGGGTTGACTATGGTCGGAAAGAACTTAAATTCTGTTGTGCTTCACAACTTTACTTTTATGTGTACTTTGGTTTATAATCCATACTATGTATAATAGACATAGTTGTTACTATGAACATGCATAATATTGCACAGCTCAGAGAAATTGTCGTGGTTGTGTGGTTGGTATCGAAATATCAATACTTTTCCAAATATTGTATAGAAGTTTGAAATCCAGACTATATCACTAGTATGGAGACGATGTTGTCCTAAATATCTGAATTTTATTGGAGGCATGTTGCATAGCACACAGCATTATATTGTTCTCAGCTGAGGCAATTTTGTTATTTCTAACCAGATGTAAAAAGCTCCTGTTTTGATTATTGTAATGGAGTGGGTTAGCTACGATTTGTACCATATTACCATACCTCTCTTCCCTGTTTTATCCACCCCTCTCTCTATCTCTGCATGTGTGTGTCTGTGTCTCTATGATTTGAAACACTTACTGTAGTGTTTTTATTTTTTATTTAATTTAAAATCCTTTGGTACGTTGTTTTCCTTTTCTTTTGTAAATTTGTTCTGGTTTCAAAAGCTCACAGAATACGGGAATATGGCATTTTTAACAAAGTGATTTAAAATTAAATTCTCTCTCTCTCGCACGCACGCACGCACCCGCACACGCACGCACGCGAGCGCGCACTCATCTGCCATTGCTAACATACCTTGTGGTTGCATTAGGCCCCGTCTCACTCTAATCTGTGCAGCAGGGCGAAATGGGATGTGAATGGCTTTTCCTGGTACCATTCTGCAAGGAGAGGGGCTTGTGTGTAAAGCGCTAATGGACTCCAGTGACAGCAGCTTCGACCCCCCGCTGACCCCCCCCCCCCCCCCCCCGACACACACACACACAGCTTTGACCCAATCGCCCCCGCCACCCGCCATCTCGCCAAACATGCTCAGACTCTGCCACTGTCTTTTTATAGACATCAGTCGGCAGACCACCCTCTGCTGAGGTGAAAAGAGCTTTGTGATTCGGGGGGCGGCGGTATGAGGGCATGGGGGGGCATGTATACTGCATGGGGTGTCGTCGGGCTGCGGCATTATAGTGGCAGCGTTACGCTTCTCTTGTCAGATACACAGTATATACTTGTTGTTACCTGTGTTGATAATCAGGGCAGGAAGGGCTGTCTCTCAATCAGGGTTTGGGGGGAAAAAAGGAGAAAATAAGTAAAAGAGTACTGGGGGGCATATTCTTAACCATTTATACCCCAACATCCGTATTGGGGGGGGGGGAGCTCTTTTGCAGAAAATGGCAGATCGACAAGCTCACAGGCTGTACATACAATTTACAGTTTAGTAATTTATCCAGAGCGAGTTACAGTAAGCAAGAACGAAAAACATGGTAATACATCAAATACATCATGAGTCATACGTAAGCTAAGAACCTAACAGTGGAATATCTATATGAAACTATGCATATACAGTATACACTATAGAGTGGTATGTCTACATAAAATGCTATCTAAGTTGAGCCTATATGCATACGCCTATAAGGTCGTCGAGGCTAGGACAAGCGCTATACGGCAAGTGCTTTGGGCTAAGATGGACTCTGAAGAGGTGGGTTTTCAGACTACACGGTGGAAGATTGGGAGTGAGTCTGCAGTTCTGATTGCAATGGGAAGTGCATTCCATAGTTTCAGAGCCAGAAGGAAGAAGAGTTTGTGACGTGTGGAGCATTGTCCCGGTGTCTTTAGTAAAGGTACTTTCAGCCTCCATGCGTAGTCTGATCTGAGCGTGTGGGAGGGTTTGTAGGGTCCGATCACACTTGCAAGATATGGGGGTGCCATACCTTTGGTTGCTTTGAAGGCTATAGCAGCAGAGTTTTGTACTCTGTGTGGGAAGCGACCGGGAGCGACAATAACAACGATGGCTTTCCCCACAATAACAGAAAACAGAAAAGACACTATAATGTCACCAGTATGTTACTTATCACTCAAATGCAATCGAGCCAGCAAGCTCGCCTGGAGCCTACTGCATGTATACTGGCTGTGAATAGAAATGTGAAATGACTGCCGTCGAAGCGAAAACATTGTGAAACTGACTTACGTGGCCGGTTAAGACTGATATGAGGTTAGACCCCTAGACTTACGTGGCCGGTTAAGACTGATATGAGGTAAGACCCCTAGACTTATGTGGCCGGTTAAGACTGAGGTTAGAGTTGGGGTTAGACTTAGGGTTATAGTCAGAACGCGACTATGGACGTCTCTCCGTTTCCTAATCGCAGCCAGTCGGCTCCAGGCGAGCCTACTGGCTCGATTGGATTTGAGTGATAAGTAACCTACTGGTGTTGGTGATTGTCGGTTGATATTCATACTAATCCGTTGGACTCCATTTAACCATATAAGGGGTTAAGTGGTTACCCACGTGACGTGGGCACTATATATACACTTCTTTGTACACGACAAACTATTACTTGTACAATCAATTAAAAACCATTAAAAACAGACAACATTGAACACTACATACAATACAAGAACACCCCATATCCCATTAAATCATCAGTTTTTACAATAAACAATCATACCAGTGCTTCCAAAAAGCAGACCAATATGCAGTTACACTGAGGCTGGGGTTAAACATAATAATATAGTTCTGAGACTCATTAAGACAATACATACATTTGTATACATCACACTTGTGAATAGGCAATTTTCACTATTTATCAATAAATAAAACTCAAATATTAGTTTTTTTAAATGTTTTATAAATCACAGAGGCATTGATGGGTGGGGCCCATGCCCCCCAAGCAAATCCAACCCTATGTCGACAATGAAAGAGGAGTCAGGCTGGAATCCATGCTCCACCAAATGCTCTTCGTAATCGTTTTCACACTTTATGATTCAGTATTGATCCACCTCAAACATTTAGGGTATTCAATATATTGTAGCTATATAGGCTCCTAGCTTATTTTCAATGGATAAAAGCAGTAATGGATGGTAACAAAACATACCTTTACCTGAGTACTAAATAAATTATTAAATACATATTGTGTGGCAGTGCAGCCAGTGCTACACTTTGTACTGGAGTACTGGAGTTGAGTACTTTGTCCACCATTCCAGTATAGCTACTGCATAGTGACTATAACTATCCAGCTT
Organism: Electrona antarctica; assembly: GCF_951216825.1. Taxonomy (NCBI): domain Eukaryota; kingdom Metazoa; phylum Chordata; class Actinopteri; order Myctophiformes; family Myctophidae; genus Electrona; species Electrona antarctica. The sequence continues at coordinate 33,345,490 of NC_136798.1, forward strand.
ATTGTCAATGCATAACAATGCTGAGTTAGTGCGCTTCCAGGGCTATAGAGACCATCATAATAGGAGCCACACATCAATATTCTTCATGCAAGAGCACTTCAATAAATCCATTAGAGGAAACCTTCCGAAATGCATAGCTTTATGCTATTGACATTACTTTGTCTTGATAGATGTTTGACAATTGGAGACTATGGACCATTGTTTGAGTAAAACGCTGAATAGCTGAACTGTAATTGTGACATGGTCAAAGGACTGTAAGTCAGCGACGTAGCAGCTCTTTGATCTCCAGCAGTGTTTCATCTTGGTGAATTGCTAACTCAAAGTACTATATACAAGGGTATAAGGCTACACCGGTGACCTTGGCCTTGCATAAAATGTTTAAGGTCATTTCTCATGATATACCGCATTCATAGAATCATACAGCATCGCAAGCTGTTACTACTGTTAGTTGGCTGAGGATTTTGATTCCCTGCACGCCGTGGGGCGCATGCGTGTTCTATCGTTCTGTTATTGTATTATTTGCCATGCGGAATGCATTGGGGGAGGGGGGGGGGGGATTTGTGTGTTCATTGTGATTGATGGAATCGAATCATGTCCATTTAATAATCATTACATGTTTGTTTATATGTATTAGAGAAAATAGGAGTAGTTGCAAGGATCACCCCCTCCCCTCTGTGATCAAACATTGAGTTGGTTTGAGGTTTGTTGTGCTGTTTTCCGCACATAAAAGTATTTCTTATCGTGAGAACAGTTTCCGCACTTGATTAAATCGACAGTTCAGTTAAAAAGGAGATTGCCAGAAGAAGTGGGACGGCAACCAATCTAGGAAATCACCGCTGCCCTCCAGCTTGGTCAGCAGCATCTCAGGGAAGAGACAGTGTGAGAACAAGTTCTAGTACTATACTTAAGTACAATTTTGAGGTATTTGTACATGAGTATTATTCTGTTTTCCAATAATTGTACTTCTACTCCACTACAGTGTGGGGCGGCGGTGGCTCAGGGGTAGAGTTTCTGGATGGAAACCGCAAGGTCGCCAGTTCGAACCCGGGCTCCCCCAGAGTTAGTGTCGAAGTGTCCTTGAGCAAGACACTGAACCCCTAATTGCTCCCGATGTGCTGGTTGGTACCTTGCATGGTTTCCGCCGGCATCGGTGTATGAATGTGTGAATGTAATGCACAATCTATGTAAAGCGCCTTGGATAAAGGCGCTATATAAATGCACCATTTACTACAAATCAAATCCAAATATTGTACTTTATTTATTTGAAAACTTTAGTTACTAGTTACTTTGTAGATTTTGATTATTATTACAAAACATACATTAACCACTTCGGCCATATACATTTCGGCCATTTGAAAATAGCCCATCTACAAGCTCATAATGCGTCGCAACTTGGGATGCGACAAATGATTGTGAGCTTGTAGATTTGCTTTGAAAACCTGGAATGGGACATTCTGCATAATGAGTACTTTCTACTTTTGGTACTTTACGTACATTTTGATATAAATATTTTTGTACTTAATAAACTGTAGTAAATTTTGAATCCCGAACTTCTACTTAACAGAGTATTTCTGCATTGCAGTATTGCTACTTTTACTTAAGCAAAGTGAGCACTTTTTCCACCATTGCTTGTAACATAACGGACAGTCGGGGTTCGGGATGTGCAGTCCTATTGTTCTATTGTGCTATTTGCCATGGGGAAGCATTGAGGGGGAGTTTGTGATCGATGTCATCTGGTCGTGTCGTGATTCATTGTGTCAAATTATTATATAAGTATATAGTATTTGGGGAGAAAACTAAAAGTTATGTAGTTGTTGCAGGGATCAGTGTCCCCCGTGACAATGCAGCTGCATGCACTTGAACTCATTCACTGCCAGATTAAATGATAAATGATCCACCCACTGCCTGTTTTTTTTTCTCTTTATGAATCTCAAATTTGTGCAAGCATGACTGCACAGTTTGCACTTTTTACCACTTTAAACCTATATACTTATTGACTGGAGTCCCCGGGCGGGGTCTATAGTAAGCTTTTTTCTCTCTCTACACCAAATGTATCTGCCGAGAATAGCCAATCTACAAATCTGATTACATTGTAACGCATTGTCAGCACGTAGTTCGGCAACTTTCGCTGAATGTTCGCCCCCAGAATAGGGTTGAGGTTTGTGCGGTTAAAACCGGAAGGTACAAAACGCAACACATGTCAGTCTGTCACACAACTGTCTTGTTAAAAAGGACAAATGTCCCGTCTGGGCGAGGACCAATTAAAGATCCCCCTGTAGGTCTATAAATGTACCATGCGAGTCAACTGCACCTATAACCTCAATTAAATTAAATAATGCTCACAAAGCTCTCTTTTACAGCATGTGCGCCTGTCCGTCGGCTGTAAACGGGAAGAGAAAAATGCAACAACAGTATCGAGCTGTCAAGATCTAACAAGACAGTTCTTGGGAAGTAAAAGCAACCTAAGCCATTTATCACCAAGTGGGAAAAACTCATCTCATTGTTGTGGTTGACATAGAATTAGAATAACAGTGATGTTATTTATTTATTTACGTACTTACGTACTTACGTACTTACTTACTTACTGAACAGGATAATAGGGGCAGTATCATAATGTACAGTATAATTATACAGGGGATCTGAGGGTGTGTCTGTGTTTTGTAAATATATCAAAGATGCCAGCCTATAGGTTCCCAGACGGCTACGCCAGCCGCCCATGTTTCAACCCTTAACCACAACACTGTCCAGTTGGTGGGTCAGCAGTGATTGGCCAAATCACTGCCCCTCTCATCCAGGCTTCTCTCATGCCAGAGCCATCAGGAGGCCCTCTGTTCTTGGGGAATTGCAGGCACTGAGAGAGGGCTCTAGGACTATGGTTTGCTTCCTGCCTAGCGTGGTGGTCCTACGTCTTACCAGACTGTACGTCTGTGCGGTGTGCATGTGTCTGTCTTTATCCACACTTGTCCTTACGCTAGTGTTTTTGAGTCGAGGTGGTTTGTTTGAGCCTTCTCTGCGTCTGTGTCAATGTCCTTGTCTCTCTTCCTCCACTCCTCTCACAAGACTCTGGGGGTATATTGCTCATTTGTACGTTCTGTAGCTTGCTTGGTAAGTAAGTAAGTAGCCTTGCCGAGCCATGAGGTCCATAGGGCAGGAGCCTATCTCCTGTTTCTGTAGCGTGAGGCAGCTTGATGTACAAGTACACCCCCTGGACATGACGCTAGTATGTCGCAGGGACTTACCCCTAATCCAACCCTTGATGCTGAGTGCCAAGCAGGGAGGCACTGGGTCCCATTTTTTAGAGTCTTTGGTATGACCCGACTGGGGATTGAACCCCAGCCTCCCAGTCCCAGGGCGGACACTCAACCACAAGGCCACTGATCCAGCTTGCTTGGTGCACTCTTGTAAGTGTTGCAACGGGGGTTGCTGACCCCTGTTACTCCGCCAGTCTTTCCTGGAGGTCAGCTGTCTCTGCAGCGTCACAACCTTCCTCGGTTGCCATCCAGACTTTCCGACCACGAATGCCTTCTAAATCAGCACATTTTTGAGAGCATGTTTATTTTAATGATCAACCAATTGATTGTGCCCCTCCTCGGATCAATGGAACTAACGTAGCACACTTTACATACTTAATTATTGATATCACGTTTTAATTTTAATGTTATCATTCACAGTCTTTATGTGGAAGGCCAGATGCAATACCCTCGCGGCCCACCGCCCACAGATTGACAATCACTGCTTTGTTTAGTTTAGTTTTCTTCTGTCTTCATTTGTTTGCTAATGCTGTGGCTTACAGTATGAGGGCTTTATTTAGTTTGGGTTTCTTTTGGTTTGTTCTGTTTTGCACTTGGTGTTTGTGTTCTGGATCAAAATAGTTAATTAGTAGTAGTAGTAGTTATTTTTATACATTTGAAAACTCTGCATAATGACTACTTTCAGTACTTTAAGTACATGATGTCAACACTACATTTTGAATTCCAGACTTTTACTTGTAACGGAGTATTTATACATTGCAGTATCGATACTTTTACTTCAGTAAAACAAAAGTGAGTAGGCCTACCTTTTTCCCACCACAGAGAATTGTGATGTTTGTGTCACCACAGCCGCCTGCAGACAATGCAGTTTTCCATTCCAGAAAGTGTCCACGCTACTTTAGCCACCTACCTACAGCATAGTACCTCCTCAAGTCATGTTTTCCACCAGAGAAATAAACGGTGCTGTAGCAGCCAGGGACAGCATGGCATTTTGAGTCGTGTAACAAGTACATAAGTGTATATACACATAAACCCTCAGAGATAAACTGAAATGACTCATCTTGTTTTTCCATTCCTGCACCCGGCTGAATGCTGAGCCAATAAGACTCGTGTTCCAGTGGGCGTATACGTGGCATCCAGCACCAGCAGAAAAATATAGGCCTATTTTTTGTATTTTGGCAGGGAATTTAGAATGTGAATTAAGAACAAAGGCCATGGCAGCACGTTGTGTGTAGATTCTAAAACTCTGTTATTTCAAGGACCCCCATTTGATTGGATTGTTATCTCTGGGGACCCCAATCTTCTGAGAGCGTACAAATGAACCACTAGTACACACTCTGAATTACTGACAGGTAAAGGCTCCATTTGGGTTCCTAACTATCAGTTATTTAGTTGGGGAACCCCCGGGAGACCGCTTCAAGGACCCCTGGGGGCCCCTGTGTTGAGATGTCAGGCGTAGTAAAGTCTGTGCCATGTCCATCTTGTTGTTCACCTCCCTCTGTGAAGAGACGCTGCAAAGATACTAGCGTAGGCCTACAATGACCACCATGCATTGTGGTCAAATGTACTCAAGTATACTTGTACTGTATAGTAGTCTACAATTTTGAGATACTTTTACTTTACTTTTGAGTAATGAGTATTGCCATTTTTCTATACTACTACATCTCATGGAGCAAATGTCCAGCACAATTATTTAAAAACTTTAGGTTTAGATTATTAAAACCATATAGAACCACTTAAACCCTATTTTATAATTTGGCTATTCGAACATGGATGATCTACAAGCTCACAACGTGTCACACCACAATGGGTTGTGAGCTTGTAGATCTGTTATTTTGGAAAAAAGTACTTTTTTGTATTATTTTTTTTACCTCTATTCAAGTATGCTTGAGTACTACTTCAGTAGAAAATGTGAGTATTTCTTCCATGACAGAGTGAGACAACAATATTGTACAGTAATCTATTTTTCTATTTTATAGTGATGTTACCTTGTCAAACTTGAAGGTGAAAGAGGGATGCTTTGAAATCCTTGTGATAGAATTGTGATAAATACACGACCACGAGTATTGCATTAGATGGAAATTTGAGTGTTTTTAGTAGGCCTACTGGTGAATGTCGGGCTTGAGCAATGTCACATAAAGAAGAAAGAGGATTGTGCCAATTTAATCATCTTAAATCATCTCTAAATACCTCGTAAAAAAGATACAGATAAAACCGAATGTAATAGAACGAGCTTCCTTTCAGCGTGAGCGAGAGATAAATTCACTGTGTGTGTGTGTGTGTGTGTGTGTGTGTGTGTGTGTGTGTGTGTGTGTGTGTGTGTGTGTGTGTGTGTGTGTGTGTGTGTGTGTGTGTGTGTGTGTGTGTGTGTGTGTGTGTGTGTGTGTGTGTGTGTGTGTGTGTGTGTGTGTGTGTGTGTGTGTGTGTGTGTGTGTGTGTGTGTGTGTGTGTGTGTGTGTGTGTGTGTGTGTGTGTGTGTGTGTGTGTGTGTGTGTGTGTGTGTGTGTGTGTGTGTGTGTGTGTGTGTGTGACACAGAAAGAGACATTAACAATCTCTGTATTTTGCCCGCAAGCCCTCATTTCATACTTAATTGCATGAATGCCGCCATGTGGCGTCTTGGTCCAGCAGTGACACAAGATGACACTGCGTTTTCACTTTGTCTGCTTTCTTCCTCGCTGACATTGACAATTTGACACCACCTTCTGCCTTCTCAAGCAGTGGGGTGGAAAGACACGCAGAGAGGAAGGACCCTTGAGAACCCCCCCCCCCCCCCCCCCCCCCGGGGGCTCAACACATCAACTGCTCAATGAATGAATGAGTGAATGAATGAATGAATGTAATTGGAGACTTTAGACAGCTGACTTCACTTCACTTCACCTTCCTTCCTCCCTCCCTCCATCTCTTCCTTATTTAAATGTTTCATTCGTACTTCTTGGGCTATATCTAACCCTAACCCTTACCCCTTATCCCTAAACTTATTTGTTTACTATTTTGAAAAATCTTTTTAAAATAGTTCACATAGCCGATCTACAAGCTCACAACGTGTCAATGTAGATCGGCTAGATGAACTATATTACAATGTTTTTCAAAATTCACTGCTCTCACAGCCGCTGGCCGTCGTGAACCATGCAGCGAGGGCTTTGAACGTTTGAAGTGACGTCGTCAGTGTTCTCTAAAGCAGGGGTTCTCAACCCGTGGGTCGCGACCCCTCGGGGGGTCGCCAAATTATTTTGGGGGGTCCCCAAATTATTTAAAAAAAAAACTTTTTGTAACTGAATGGCTGGAAAGTGGAAATGAAGAGTTTACATATAATACACATAGTACATGCATACACCTTCCCTAATGATTATATCTGGTTTCAGTATTTATTTATGGTGTATTGTCTCTATTATTAAGGTTATTGTAGCAGTCAATTTATATTGGGGGTCGGGAGGGGGCGGGGCGGGGGTCCCGAGACATTGCCAAAGCATTTCCGGGGGTCCCCGGCCAAAAAGGTTGAGAACCCCTGCTCTAAAGGATCCCGGCTTGGCTTATTACTGCCTGTAGACGCCAGGCCAAACTGGGTGCACTGCCACGGTGGATTGGAACCTCTAGACTCGGTGGTGGACATGCACTTTACTTTAGCACCCTCGAGTTAATTGTCTCCACCAGGCCGAAGGCATGGGGAGAGAGTATGTTTTGCACTCCGTTCGTGTGTCCGTCTGTGAACAGCTAATCTCCGGCACCGCTAACCCGGTCGATGCCAAATTTCCAGAACGGCCTGTTATAGCGCCACCAGGAGGCCGACTTTTAAAAAACACTTTTTTATATTACTCCTCCAGATTCTGTCCAAAAATCCCACAAATTGTTACACACTCTCTTTCACAGACTTTCCTACTAGGCTGAGGAATATATCCCACCCTTTTTACATTGGCCTGTTATAGCACCACCAACAGGTGGATTTTTGCAAAAACACATCTTTGGAACAAAATGCCTCGAATCATCCAATTGCCATCAATGGTGTAAGAACAAATGGCACCCTTTTCACATTGCCTATTATAGCGCCACCAGGAGGCCACAACCTGACCTGGCCTGGTGGAGACCTGTGCCCCGAGGGGCACTTTTTCTAGTTCTACTCTAGTTCTATAACAGTCATTATGTCGGTTGTATATTTCCGTGCCAATGACTCCAAACGTAATATCAATCTGAAAAGGATTTATGCCAGGGACCCCCCATGCAGGAAAGAAGTCTAAGAAGATTTGTATTAAGAGAAATTCTAAATTATTTATTTGCGAATGTACAAGCATGTTATCTGCATTTTTTTTACTAGCCAACATGGTTAAAATTATGTGATGCAATTTAGCTCTTGCATTATGAAACACAGACAGATTTCATACAGTGCATTGATGACGGCCAGTGGATGTGAAACCATTGAAGGACATGTATCTTTTTGTCTCTATTCATCAGTAATAATTCTATTTATCATTCGCCTGCCCCTTTCATTCCTCTAATTCACAGCATGTTTGTCATTTCTATGTTAGACTGACACTCAATGACGTGAAAATGAAAGGGTAGTTTTTCCTGTTGAATAACGTGTGCTGCTATCCTGTTGTGTTCCTGCACTGAACGTGCCGTGCCTGTTCATTCTCAAATGGGAACAATAGTATATACTCTATTTGCTAGATACAGTAGAGCCTGTTCTTGGATAAATTGTTCTCTTGCAGAGGAAGAGGAATCAACCAGAAAGAAAATGCATTCAATCCGTGACTTGGACACAACCTCACCCTTTACCATTCCCCCAAAACAGCAATTTTTACGCCTCTTGGTGGACCTGTGAGCTGAGACTGGCCGACGACCTGAATTTGTTGGGAGACAGGCAACAGCGCAGTGAGTTCAAACTCAGGACTCCAGTCCCAACTCCCCCGCTTAACATGGGGTATTGCCTATCCGACAAATGTTAGGTTAGTGTGAGGCTAGATGGTGGAACTGGCCCATGACTGGGATGCCTGGAGAGCCGTTGCTGATGGGCTGGTAGAGTTGGGCTTTGTTATAATTGGAACCGTCTGACCTATAGGGTGTACCAAAATCTCCTGGAGGGGGCGTCAACATATGTGTCACGTGGTAGCGGCCGCCATACTTGCTGGCTTGTCTGGTTTGTTTACATTGAGCGACTATCCGTGTGCTTGTATACGTTCTTTTTTTAAACTGACCTCACAATGGTGCAGACTTGCTCAGTAAATAAGTGCCACAGCAGGTCACGTCGAGGAAATGAGCCAGAAAACGGTATTAGATGTTCAGCTTTCCAGCATGGAGACAGCATCAAGGAACCCAGATTGACGAGTTTACAAAAAGACGTAGAATGACTTGGATCGGCGCACAGGCGCAGAGACATAACGTTCAACAAAGTATCTAAGCACAGCCGTGTTTGTTAATTGTTCACAACATTTTCCTTGTCCTTGTAATGTATTTGGGCCCGACGTTCTTTCTATCCATCCTGGTGTTTGTTCACTATGTTATCGCCAAGAACGAGCTCAATATTTACAAAAACATACCACCGTCACTCTATTCTGAGTGATGTGGGCTAGAATGTATTGCCCACGAGAGGGCCATCCCTAGCTTTTCAGACGCCGCCCTCCTCTTGGTGACGTACACGTTTTCACACGCTATAGACTGTTTCATGTAATACATTCTAATCATTCTTCCTCCACACTGGGAGAAAAACAGCATCTGAAAGTTTGATGTGGCATTTTTTACACGTGAGTGCAGTTAGAACTTTTCCATTGCATCTTATGAGAGGTGGTGTTCTTCTGCTGCCTTTATGCGCGCGCATGCTGTTTCTTATCAGTGTGACGTCGTCTGATAAGGCGTCTATTGTACTTTGGTACAATGCCCCCCCCCCCCCCCCCCCCACTGTTATGCAGTATGATGGGTCAGACGTGGCATGACACACTTCACATCCCTGGAAGTCCTACACAAACCCACCCATCAATTCCCTCCGACACAATCCCATGTTTACGCGTGACGGAAGAATGACGTAACTACATGCTTATCAAGCTTATTTAAGTTCCCTGCAGACTAATAGGTATAGTTGTCCAGACAAGACAGATTATACAGGTAGAGAGACATTAACATAATCTAATTGATATTAGCATTGTGAATGCAACTTTGGTTAAGCCGCCCAATGCGCTCAACAGAAGACTCCACATGTTTGACCTGGGCAGGCCTAAACACCCAGCTGGCACAAATGGACGCCCGACTCCGACATCAGCAAGAGATGTGCGTCCAACTTCAGACCACTGTTGAGAGAATGGACGCCCGACTCGAACAACAGCATCAACACTTCCAGGAGCTCATGCTCCGGTTAGACGACATCTTGTCTACATTGCGGAGGTTCGATCGCTTCCCGGGACCGGCTTCCCCGCATGTCTCATATTTCGTGCCGACCTACCACCATCCACCTTTCACTATGCCCAATCCACTTGCCCCACTAGGGCCAACGTCTTCCCTATCGGTTCCCCCAATGGGGCACCGATGGGGCCCCAATGGGGCTGCCCCTGGCCGCACCAAGGGATATTCCACACCCAAAAGAGAGCAACACAACCCCTATTATATGCATACACAGCCCTACTCCTTCTACACAGCCCCACCATACACACCCTCTGGAACCTACACAGCCCCACCCAACAAATCCCCCAGCCCCAGGATAACCCCACCCTTCACATCCACTACCTACACAGCACCACCCTTCAGACCCCGCACCTACCACTACAACCCGCAACCAATCACCCAATCCAGCTGCAACGCCCAACCCTTCGCAACGCCCACCTTCGACACCCAACATGTCATGTGTACCACTCCAACCACTCACTACGAACTTCCACAGAACACCACCTGCCACATCCCTGGGCAGGAGCCACTTCCCATAAGTCAGGGAGAACAGACCAATTCCTGTAAAAGTCTCTTGAAAAGAGAGAAATATTGATTTATATTGATTTATATATTGATTTATATTTATATTTATATTTGATTTATATTTTTTATTGTCATCTTTTAATTCTGAACTTTTGGAAGAGTCCCCATTGGCAAAAATAGATCCCAATGAAGTAAATGTCTTTTTTAGGCTCCTTTATCTTTTGATGCAGCAGCAGAACGCCAACATCCACGCCGCTGCCTTCCTCAGTGTATATGATGAACTAACCTCTTGCATCCTGGCATTTCAACACCTGCGTAGTGACGTTCCAGTTCCACATTCTGTTCTGGTCAGTCCAAAACCTCCAGTGTCACTGCCACCTGTCTGGCAGCACACCCGACCCCACTGCTTCAAGACGCGGGTGGTGGGCCCACGGGGCGGAGAAGATGTGCCCACGTTGCTTCTTCGGGCTGTGCCCGGCCGGGCTCCGTGGTAAGCCCGGCCACCAGGCACTCGCTGACAAGCCCTGGCTCCAGAGGGGGGCCCCGGGCTTCCTCCGGGCCGGGTCGCATCTCTTCTCACTTGTACTTCCATGGGTGCTTTTGGACCATACTTTGTCTGGCCCCTCCCCCGAGACCACTTTGCCATGGGAGACCCTACCAGAAGCACTAGGCTCCAGACAACACAGCTGTCGTGTTCATGGGAGCTCCACCATGATAAGGTGATGGTCCTTGGAGAGGAGAGGCATTACCCCAGGTGAAGGAGTTCAAGTATATCGGGGCCTTGTTCACGAGTGGGTGAGGGGAGGAATCTTTGTTCCTATACTCTCACCTATGGTCATGAAGTAGGTCATGACCGAAAGAATATGGTCGCGAATACAAGTGGCCAAAATTAGTTTTTTTCGGGTGGCTGGCATCACCCTTAGAGATATTCCCCACGTTTTCATTCCATTGAATAGGCTATTTATCAAGCTTGTCATCCCATATCTGGGAATCCAGAGATTCTGGAATTCACTATCAGCCATTCCTAAGGTTGATGCAATGTTAATGCATGTGCTGTCACGTGACCTGTCATGCATGTCACAGACGGCAGACTTCCATAACGTGCGCTAAGGGCTTGATTTAAATGCACCAGAGCACACGCCACCACCCACAAAAACCTGTCATATTTTGAGCATTTACATACTAATTTGGTATTTGATGAGAACGAGACATATGTTTAACTTTTCAAACTGATGACGTCACAGGACATTATTTCCGCATGCTTGTTGTGACTGACAGTAAAGTAAAAAATATTTTGTTTAATCTAGTTATTAGATTGAAATTCTTGTAGATATATATAATAGATTGCTTGTCCGTCAATCAATTATTCGGGCACTTAAATGTCTAATTGATGAACTTTTCTAGCAATAAATAGTTATTTGTAATTTCCTGATTCCTGGCACTCACTAGATCCCGCCTACTGGTTCCGGATTCTCACCACATACATGAAAACAAACATAACGTTTCCATATCCGCTCCAGCCCTGGCAAGTTGTATAGGCACATTTTTGGTATGGCTTATTTGTAAAGCTTAGCACAAATCTTTCTTTTCAAAATCTTTTTATTTTCGTTTTATAACAGTATGGGTGTCAAGTCACAGGTTCATAGAAAAAATAATAATAATCAGATTTTAGTATCAGTGACTGAGGTAAACAAACGTACTGTATGAATCACAGTGATCGTGGGCAGACATAATGAAAAGACTATGTTATTGTGCAAAACATGCCCCTTCAAGACAAAAGAAAAACATTTTCTCCCCTTCAAGTCCTTTAGCACCAATCTTTTGCAGTCACTTTGGAACAAATAGCAGCATTTATTTATTTCTCAAAACGATTTCATGTTTTTGAGTGGTGCAAACCACTCCAATAACCAGCTTTGTCTGTATCTATGTATGTACCTGTACGTGGGGCCACGTACAGATGAGCATGGTTGCTATGGTTAGTGTGTGACGTAGTGTGTGAACAGTTGCACCACTCAGTTCACACAGGTGTGAATTTTCCGTTACATTTAGGACTTCAACAATCACAATTGATTGTTGTGGTTGTCCTCCCACAACAATGCATTGCGATTTGTTTACATTCCAACCACTGCAGGATCCTATGGCTTCGCCCTCAACTCTTTACTGTAAGATGTTTTATTATTTACTATTGCATTTTTTTAAAAGAAACGTTCGTAAATCTGCTGCACCACCATGCAACTAAAGGATAGAACCACAAAACGGGGTTATTGTAAACATGTTAGGATGTGTACATAGGATGGACATATCCCTAAGCTAATTAAGTTAACAAGCCAAGCTACTGTAAACAACAACGTGAACTGGATATTTGTGTCCCCCTTCAAAAGTATATACCGCTCTGTTCTCATTTTCGGAGGGAAAGTGAGCCTACGACTAAAGGTGCTCACCCTGTCCTGCAAGTCTCCATGAAGTGGATGGGTTAGCCAGCATGGTAATCAGTTTGTCCCTAATTCTAATCTCCCCTCTGCGACTGACTGCATGCAGCCCCTCCATTCTGAGGCCCACGACAGAACTGACCTTCTTTGTGATCTGGTTGAGCCTGTTCAGGTCCTAAGGCCCCCGCCCCAGCATACCACTGCATAAGACAGAACTTTGGCTACCACGGACTGATAAAAGATTTTCAGTAGCCTGATACACACATTAAAGGACTTGAGCCTCCTCAGGAGGTACAGTCTGCTCTGTCCCTTTCTGTAGACAGCCTCCGTGCTGTCTCTCCAATCCAAATCTTTGTTCAGATGGACACAGAGGAACTTGTAGGAGTTCACACACAGTACAAAAATAGGGAAAAAAATCACACTCGTGGAGTGAGGTGCGCTCTTATCATCATACATAATCATACATCACACTCAGCAAATCAATCAATCAATCAGCTAAATCATCACAAATGTCGTACACACAGACACACAAAGTTGGGCATATATCACCCCTCAAAGAAATCCTTTGGATTTGCCCAATTCCCCATGTAGAGACTGGATGTTGACCCGTTCACTCTAGCCCTCCTTTTCCGGTGGTGTGCCTTTCTTTTCATTCCTAATAACTCCCCTAAAACTTTGTAACTGGAGTTGCCGGCAGATTCAGCTGCGAAACTCTGAATGTGTCGACGTGGCATGTACTGTATGGCACCTTTCACATCCCTGAGAGTTCTGCTCCAACCCCACCTTTCACATCCCTGAGAGTTCTGCTCCAACCCCACCTTTCACATCCCTGAGAGTTCTGCTCCAACCCCACCTTTCACATCCCTGAGAGTTCTGCTCCAACCCCACCCTTCACATCCCTGAGAGTTCTGCTCCAACCCCACCTTTCACATCCCTGAGAGTTCTGCTCCAACCCCACCTTTCACATCCCTGAGAGTTCTGCTCCAACCCCACCTTTCACATCCCTGAGAGTTCTGCTCCAACCCCACCCTTCACATCCCTGAGAGTTCTGCTCCAACCCCACCTTTCACATCCCTGAGAGTTCTGCTCCAACCCCACCTTTCACATCCCTGAGAGTTCTGCTCCAACCCCACCCTTCACATCCCTGAGAGTTCTGCTCCAACCCCACCTTTCACATCCCTGAGAGTTCTGCTCCAACCCCACCTTTCACATCCCTGAGAGTTCTGCTCCAACCCCACCTTTCACATCCCTGAGAGTTCTGCTCCAACCCCACCTTTCACATCCCTGAGAGTTCTGCTCCAACCCCACCTTTCACATCCCTGAGAGTTCTGCTCCAACCCCACCTTTCACATCCCTGAGAGTTCTGCTCCAACCCCACCCTTCACATCCCTGAGAGTTCTGCTCCAACCCCACCTTTCACATCCCTGAGAGTTCTGCTCCAACCCCACCTTTCACATCCCTGAGAGTTCTGCTCCAACCCCACCCTTCACATCCCTGAGAGTTCTGCTCCAACCCCACCTTTCACATCCCTGAGAGTTCTGCTCCAACCCCACCTTTCACATCCCTGAGAGTTCTGCTCCAACCCCACCTTTCACATCCCTGAGAGTTCTGCTCCAACCCCACCTTTCACATCCCTGAGAGTTCTGCTCCAACCCCACCTTTCACATCCCTGAGAGTTCTGCTCCAACCCCACCCTTCACATCCCTGAGAGTTCTGCTCCAACCCCACCTTTCACATCCCTGAGAGTTCTGCTCCAACCCCACCTTTCACATCCCTGAGAGTTCTGCTCCAACCCCACCTTTCACATCCCTGAGAGTTCTGCTCCAACCCCACCTTTCACATCCCTGAGAGTTCTGCTCCAACCCCACCCTTCACATCCCTGAGAGTTCTGCTCCAACCCCACCTTTCACATCCCTGAGAGTTCTGCTCCAACCCCACCTTTCACATCCCTGAGAGTTCTGCTCCAACCCCACCTTTCACATCCCTGAGAGTTCTGCTCCAACCCCACCCTTCACATCCCTGAGAGTTCTGCTCCAACCCCACCTTTCACATCCCTGAGAGTTCTGCTCCAACCCCACCTTTCACATCCCTGAGAGTTCTGCTCCAACCCCACCCTTCACATCCCTGAGAGTTCTGCTCCAACCCCACCTTTCACATCCCTGAGAGTTCTGCTCCAACCCCACCTTTCACATCCCTGAGAGTTCTGCTCCAACCCCACCTTTCACATCCCTGAGAGTTCTGCTCCAACCCCACCTTTCACATCCCTGAGAGTTCTGCTCCAACCCCACCTTTCACATCCCTGAGAGTTCTGCTCCAACCCCACCTTTCACATCCCTGAGAGTTCTGCTCCAACCCCACCCTTCACATCCCTGAGAGTTCTGCTCCAACCCCACCTTTCACATCCCTGAGAGTTCTGCTCCAACCCCACCTTTCACATCCCTGAGAGTTCTGCTCCAACCCCACCCTTCACATCCCTGAGAGTTCTGCTCCAACCCCACCTTTCACATCCCTGAGAGTTCTGCTCCAACCCCACCTTTCACATCCCTGAGAGTTCTGCTCCAACCCCACCTTTCACATCCCTGAGAGTTCTGCTCCAACCCCACCTTTCACATCCCTGAGAGTTCTGCTCCAACCCCACCTTTCACATCCCTGAGAGTTCTGCTCCAACCCCACCCTTCACATCCCTGAGAGTTCTGCTCCAACCCCATCCTTCACATCCCTGAGAGTTCTGCTCCAACCCCACCTTTCACATCCCTGAGAGTTCTGCTCCAACCCCACCTTTCACATCCCTGAGAGTTCTGCTCCAACCCCACCCTTCACATCCCTGAGAGTTCTGCTCCAACCCCACCTTTCACATCCCTGAGAGTTCTGCTCCAACCCCACCTTTCACATCCCTGAGAGTTCTGCTCCAACCCCACCTTTCACATCCCTGAGAGTTCTGCTCCAACCCCACCCTTCACATCCCTGAGAGTTCTGCTCCAACCCCACCTTTCACATCCCTGAGAGTTCTGCTCCAACCCCACCTTTCACATCCCTGAGAGTTCTGCTCCAACCCCACCTTTCACATCCCTGAGAGTTCTGCTCCAACCCCACCTTTCACATCCCTGAGAGTTCTGCTCCAACCCCACCCTTCACATCCCTGAGAGTTCTGCTCCAACCCCACCTTTCACATCCCTGAGAGTTCTGCTCCAACCCCACCTTTCACATCCCTGAGAGTTCTGCTCCAACCCCACCCTTCACATCCCTGAGAGTTCTGCTCCAACCCCACCTTTCACATCCCTGAGAGTTCTGCTCCAACCCCACCTTTCACATCCCTGAGAGTTCTGCTCCAACCCCACCTTTCACATCCCTGAGAGTTCTGCTCCAACCCCACCCTTCACATCCCTGAGAGTTCTGCTCCAACCCCACCTTTCACATCCCTGAGAGTTCTGCTCCAACCCCACCTTTCACATCCCTGAGAGTTCTGCTCCAACCCCACCTTTCACATCCCTGAGAGTTCTGCTCCAACCCCACCCTTCACATCCCTGAGAGTTCTGCTCCAACCCCACCTTTCACATCCCTGAGAGTTCTGCTCCAACCCCACCTTTCACATCCCTGAGAGTTCTGCTCCAACCCCACCCTTCACTTCCCTTCAATCCCACCCTGTCAAGGTTTACGCATGACGGAAGAGTGACGTAACGACACGCATATTTAAGTTCCCTGCAGACTGCTAGGTAGTTGGCCAGACAAGATGTGTATGAGCACGCTAACACGATGTGACCCGCGTTAGCATCGTGAATCAAAGACTTCTCAGTTTACATACAATGGACAACAATACTTATGGGACCACAAGCTTTCCCCAGCTGGGACAAAGACAAATGGACGCCCGACTCCGACATCAACAACAGATGTGCGTCCAACTTCAGACCACTGTTGAGAGAATGGACGCCCGACTCGAACAACAGCATCAACACTTCCAGGAGCTCGTGCTCCGGATAGACGACATCTCGTCTACCCTGCGGAGGTTGGATCGCTCCCCGGGAGGACCGACTGGCCCGCCTGTCCCAAACGACCCACTAGGACTGACTGGCGTATTTATTTATGCGTTTATTTATGCATTACTTTATTTATGCATTTATTCATATTATTTTTATATGAGAAATGAGAATATATATTTTTGACCTCAACCCGAGCATCAGTCATAGCTTCAGGGTAGTCTACTGATGATTCTCATCGCACGCACACGCACACGCACACACACACACACACACACACACACACACACACACACACACACACACACACACACACACACACACACACACACACACACACAGGTAGAATTAAAGGTATTGTACGTGATATTACTTTGTTAAAATAAGTGTTCAATCTGATAGAGTAGTCATTTCTATAGTGTTTCTTCAGTACCAGTGATCTCCCAGTCTCTCAAGCTCCTCAATAAATGCATTTCCAGGTCAAGATACCAATTTGATCCAATTGGGAGAGAACTCAACGCAGGACCGAGATTGAAGTAAAGTGAAATCATGACATGAATGTGCCAAAGTCCTGACGTTACTCTTTCATCCCCGGGTCATGGAGGTGATTTGTCTATGGATAATTGAACTTTGGATCATCTTATTTTAGAATCGTAGTCCGAAAAGACCCAGCGATATTGTCAGGGAGGTGGCTCTGTATCGTTTACGATAGTCAGACACTCATATTGAAACTGTTATTATTTGCCAGCGTTACAGTTGGTGCCATTCTGATTCTTCATATCCATATGAGTCAAGTTCGCCATGCTTATTTTAGGAACTCACATATGACACGATATTAGAATTCACGATGGGTGAACAAACAACTTTGACCCAGACGTCTGTGCTCCATTGGAACTGGAACACTAATGGGCCTGTGTTTATTTATAATGTTAAATGCACACCAAGTGATCCTATTGATATATTTTTTAATCAATTGTATTGTCCGTGCCTAGTGCAGTAGTTCTCAAACCTTTTCATGTCAAGGACCCCCAGATTGATATATTTGGCCACGGACTCCCATTCTGCAAAGGTTCATTACAATTTAGGCATTTAGCAGACGCTCTTAACCCAGAACGACAGTAAGCTAGAACAACACATGGTAATACATCAAATACATAGAAATAGTCATAAGCAAGCTATAATAACCTAATATTTGTCTAACAGTAGAATCTATTATATTTATATATATATATATATATATATATATATATATATATATATATAAAGGAAGGTGTACAAGACGGTGGTGAGACCAGCTATGTTGTATGGTTTAGAGACGGTCCCACTGAGGAAAAGACAGGAAGCAGAGCTGGAGGTAGCAGGGAATAAAATGTCGAGCTTCTCTCTGAGAGTAACAAGGATGGATAGGATCAGGAACGAGTACATCAGAGGGACAGTGCATGTCAGATATGTTGGAGATAAAGCCAGAGAGGCCAGACTGAGATGGTTTGGACACGTACAGAGGAGGGATAGTGAGTATATCGGTAGAAGGATGTTGAGGTTTGAACTGGCAGGCCTAAAGACCAAAGAGAAGATTTATGGATGTAGTGAAAGAGGACATGAAGTTAGTTGGTGTGAGAGAAGAGGAGGCAGAGGACAGGGTGAGATGGAGGCAGATGATTCGCTGTGGCGACCCCTGAAGGGAAAAGCCGAAAGGAAAAGAAGAAGAGTGCTATGTCTACATATAATGCTATCTAAATGACATGAATTGATTACACAATAAAATGCCACAGACGAAAAACAGTCTTAAGTCCACACTATTGATCCATAATGTATAAATGCTATAGATAAGGGTTCAGGACAACGAGGCCTTTTCGTGGAGGGGTCAGAATGAAATGTGGACTTAGACTGTTTTTCGTCTGTGGTACTGACACCCATGAGAGAAGAGAAAGATCTGTAGGGAAATAAAAATCTTAAATTATTCAAAAGTTGATATGTTTCAAATATTTAAAAAAAATAGCAGATCTACATGCTCGTAGATGCACAAGCATGTAGATCTGCTCCTATACACAGCTTTGTGTGTCTGCATGAGCACGGAATGTGCTCAGCTGATTGGCTGAGCACGGAATGTGCTCAGCTGATTGGCTGAGCACGGAATGTGATGTATGATGATAAGAGAGCCGCTCACTTCACACTGATGTGATTTTTGAATAGCAAACGTATAGATTGTGATCGTTAACCACTTTTTGCTGCATGGGGACCCCCTGGAATCCCCTCGAGGACGCCTTCCGGTCCCCAGACCCCACTTTGAGAACCAATGGCCCTAGTGCATATCAAATTGGGGGTCCTTGAATTCAACCACTTAAACCCCAGAATCGGTATTGCGGAGAAAATAACAGATCGACAAGCTCACACGTTGCCTCACATTGCGAGGCGTTATGAGCTGTCGATCGGCTATTTTCAGCAAAGGATTTTCCCATAATGGCAGAACTAAAACAAACACTAGTATAGAGCCCTGAGGGACTCCGGTGAACTGCATATAGGAGGGTTTAAGAAGTGGTTAAAAGACCACTGCTTTTATCATAAAAAAAAAGAAGCCTTCCTCTCACTTTTAGACATCTTCCTCTCAGTTTCCATCAAGCAGTGTTTAAGTGTTATTGAGTGAGAACAGAATCTCTGCTCTTCTCTGCACTCTGTGTCACTGTGTCAGACTGCTTTACAGTATGGATTCACCTCGGGGGACGGGCAGGCAGCCAGGCAGGCAGAGGTGTGAACTGAGCCTTTTACTTCATAGAGCAGAGGTCTTCAACAGGCCAGAGACCCCGTATTAGCTGGAAGAGAGATGAAGCAGGGACACTCACACTACACATTGTATACAATTGTGTTGCAGATTCAACTTTTTCATAGATTTCATATAGCTTCATTGACTGTCATCAGTGTAAATTAATATTAGTTTGGTGATGTTGTTTATTTCAGACATTTAACCACTTAAACCCTCGAAACTTAGTAAACGTGGCGGTTGGCTCTGTACTTGGTTTGGTCCTTTATCCTTCTACACCAAAACCTCTTTGAGAAAAATAGCCAATCTACAAGCTCACAACGAGTCGCAGCACGAGACGTTGTGAGGCGTGGTAGATCTGCTATTTTTGGCTAATGTTCCCCTCAGAAAAAGGATTGGTGGTTAATGTAAAAAAAAAAATCCTATCACACAATGATTTGCTGGCCCCTGACAGAGTCGCTGATATATTTATTCCTGTAAGGCAGTTTGCTCTATTGTTTACCATGGAGTCCTCTACAAAGAGCCGGCTATGGCAGCCAGCTGGACCCAATTACAGCCATAATTTAGTTGAGTTGTCTGCAGGTTCCATACGGTACGCCCATGCTGTTTTATTATTATTTTAGATTAGACTTTATGAGACTTTATTATCGCAGAGGGATATTTGGTTTTAACAGCCTGTTCAAATTGCAAACGGTAGCATTTTAGTTGTCTTTTACTGTGGAAATTGTCTGTGATGGGAGAATTACTGAGTTGATTGACTCCGGGGACCACCAGGGGTCCAATTGGACCCTTAGGTCTGAAACTGACACAAAGAATGATACTGAGGATTCTATGGCAAGGAAAAAAACGTACCAAACTGCAGTCCTTTCCTATAAATCAGCAGGCAATGTCAGAGTATCTTTTATCTTTTGTATTGACTGTGTGAAGGGAGAACACACACTGGTCGCTATGTTGTGCATGTGGAATACGATCAATCCGTGTCTATTTATGACACGAAATTGATCCATGCTGAATCGTTATTCTCATTGTCTTTTTGCACATTGTTAGTACATTGTGCCTCGTTAACCATAGTTCATTGACTGCTAATAGATTGTACATAGAGCTGATTCACTTTGCTGATCATCATCTATCTTTTCCTACCTCATGCACTTATATTACTGGGAATAGGTTGTACATACAGTACATAACTACAGAAATGTTCGATCGATCAAAAACAAAATAATAAAAAATCATCTACGTGTTTGCACATACCGTATTCCCGTCCGGTGCGGTAAGTAAGTTCCAGGAGGTCCCCAGCTAAAATTGATAGGAGCCAAATGGACCCTCAGAGTCTCAGAGTTAGGAATTGCTGTGTAGATTGGGGTCCCAGAGATTATTAAAAATGTATCGAATGGGAGACGCGTCCTAATGCATATCAAACGGGTCGTTCAAACTTTCAAATAATGTGAACCATTCCACTCCACAGCTATTTTCACCTATTATAACATGCCCAGAATATATAAGGACACTGGGGTTCACATTATACAATAGATGAACATATTGCATACAAAAGGATATGAAGCTGTCATGAAGTCTGAATAGCATTCATAGCCTATCCTCCCACAAGGGAGGATTAAATTAATGACAAACTGTTGCCATATTTTGAAAGACGAGGGATATTTTAAGTTGATACGATAACAGAACGTCGAAAAGATTTCCGCCGGGAATCGGTTGTTTTCATGTTCTCCAGACATGTCTTGTCAAATGCACAGTCAACATATCAAAGTAACGTCTTCCGCTTCTCAGTCGATGGGATGACAGTCATGCAGAGCTCTCATCACGGGAATAATGTCAGCATTTCAAATGAATGCTGCTGTGCCGTTGGCATATTAATTCAGAATACCTTCTGTCAAAGTAAACCATGTTTTTTATTGCGTATAATAAGCAGTGATTTAATGACAGGTTGGAGCAGTACATTTATGTTGTGTGTGGTTATGTCTCTGTTCCTGGCATGTCCCTTCCCTTCTATGAACATAACAATATGTGGAACACCAAAGGCATGAGACCAGTTAGGCCTGTTAGTGTTGCCATTAGGGACTTGTTTGTTCTGTAGTGCTTGTAAATATTGGTAGTTATGGGTTGTGTTTTCTAAAGTGCAGTTGCTTATTTGAGCTTGTTTCATGGCAAGGATGCCCAAATGACTACTGTTTTACATACTAATACCTACTATACATAAATACTGTATTAGTATTTGCCCTCAAACCCCCCCCATCTGGAAATATTTTGTGCCAGCGAGGACAAGACCTTTGTTGTTGGGCATAGCATTTTGTGGTTCCACTCAAAAAAGGCCGTTATTTATTTTTCCCCATAAAAACATTCCAAAATATATCAATAATTCTAAACATAGAATCAAGCCATCCAGTCTCCTGGTGAATCATGACCATAAAAACCTTTAAATCTGTGAAGAAAAAAAATGAAATAAAGCCATGTATTTTATTACATCATAATTAAATATTAACATCATTGATATAAATATTTTTGGAAATCTGAGAACAATGAAAGGCCTTTTTTGAGTGGAACTACAAAATGGCCGCCACTGCTATGCCCTAGGGTAAAACTTCATAGACCCGTTTGCTTGTTTCTCTCGCAAAATCCGGCAACCCTGATCAGTATGCAAACACCCCCACATGGGGTGCTACGGAACAGAGCAGCAGAGACATGGTAAGAGCATAAAAGGATGATGGGTTTGTTCCCTCTTGTACGTACTACCTGCTTGTCGATTCATAATCGACAAGCGGGTCAGAGGCATGTAAGAAGACATGGGTTTTACTTTTCCCACTTTGAAGGCTCTAATCCTGCAACGCACATATGTTCCTCTGCAGCTCGGCATTCTAAAGCTTGCTGCCAGAATTGAATTGAATTTAAATGAAATGCCCCCTGGCTGCATGTCCACTTCCTCTCTTCGGCTGTGATCCTGGGCCATGTGTTTTAGCATGCAAACGGGATGCTTTGTTCAGTGTCGGCTGCAGGCAAATACCATGTGTTTCTTCAACCCGTCGCCAACGGGTAGAAACCGCATGTGCAAACATACTTTCTCAGGATTAAAATTCAAAAGCTTCAAAAGTAGCAGATCTAGTAGCTTTTTTTGTGACGCTGTAGTATGATCAAGTAGTAGGGCAATTATGTACGAAAACACATAAAAGATTGAACTGTTATTTTCAAGTGATCTCCGGTGAGCGTTGTGTGGTCGCATGACAGTGTTTTGTTTTGTTTCTCTGACAAGCGGGTTGTTTTTGTTCAGTACGTTTTCTTTCATCCTTCTATGCTCGCTCTGATGTCACTCATCCTCTTAACAAACTCCCACTGGGACCGACATACAACATACAATATAACATGTGCTATATACAGAATGTGCACACACACACAAACAAACGCACGCACACATGCATGCTCACACACACATATACATCTACACAGAGATCTGTTGAAGGATAAGCCTATCGTAATATCTTTTTTCTCCTTATTGTAAACGTACAAACCTACAAAATAGCACTGGCACTTTGGCATGGGGGGTCATGGAATGAATTCTGTACTGGCCTCGTGTTCTTCTCTGAATGGAAGGGGTGTGTACAGGATGTCAGTCATGTGTTCTAGTGCAGTGGTTTTCAACCCGTTTCATATCAAGGACCACTGGTTGAAAATCAGTGTTCTAGTGCAGGGGTTCTCAACCTGGGGGTCGTGGCCCCTCGGGGGTCGCCAAATATTTTTTTTGGGGGGGGGTTATTATTATTGTTATTATTATTTATTTATTTATTGCAACTGAACGGCTGGAAAATGGAAATTAAGAGTTTACATACACCACAAAGTACAAAACTTCCCTTCATGATTACACCTGGTTTCAGTATAGGCTATTCATTTATGATGTATTGTCTGTTATTAAGGTTATTGTAATTTGTAATTTGAATTGGGGGTGGGGAGGGGGAGTGGGGCGGGGGTCGCGAGACATGGCCAAAGCATTTCCGAGGGTCCCCAGCCAAAAACGTTGAGAACCCAGTCTGTCTGCTAGTGGACTAAAGAGCCGACATCAAACAACAACACAGGAGGAGAACTTCAAGGTTCCCTCGGCATGGCAGACAGACCCCCCTCTGGGCTGGAGTCAAAACACCACGAGATAACGGAGGCATCATATCACATTGTGCATGCATGTGCGTGCATGCTTGTAGATGTATACATGCATTTTTTATTATGTGTGCAAACTTTGTGTACACATCACGTGTGCGTGTGCGCGCGCGTGTGTACTCTTGGTACTTTGACCATAGAGCGAAACAGTGATGTTGGATCAAGTCAGATAAAAAACATATTTGGAAATCGTCTGTCATAGTCAAACAAATGCACAGTGCTTGCTATGCATCACCACTGAGGCCATTTGTGTTTTTTGCTCCCTGGCTTTGCCTGCCTATTTGTCGTCCCTTGTGCATGATGTTAACAACATTATAAAATAGTGAGTTATTGCCTCAAGCCGAGGTCTGCAGTGATGCAGACGTATAGAAAGACAGCCCTCATACCGTGTCTGTCGGGTGGAAACCTCACAATGTCCACAACGTTTCAGGATTCAAATTCATAGCAGATCGGCATGATCGATCCCTCTACAGCTACTGTAGTATGATCAAGCAGGGCCTTGATATTCAGTGATGATATTGATGATCGTCGACGGAGAGTAGTAGTTGAAGTTTCTTACCGTTCGTGTTCGTGCTCCGGTGTGTTTGTGATTTAGTGATCATTTCTCTTTTTGTAAAACAAAAAAACAAAACAAAAAAACATTACCCTTTGTTCCTGTGTCCTATTGTTCCTGTGTTGTATCTTATTTATGTATTTAGTTATTTGTTATCCACTCGCCGTTGTGGCTTCTGGCAGTGCTACTGTACTGCAGGGGTTCTCAACGTTTTTGGCCGGGGACCCCCGGAAATGCTTTGGCAATATCTCGGGACCCCCGCCCCGCCCCCTCCCGACCCCCAATATAAATTGACTGCTACAATAACCTTAACGCATTTTGGGCGGGAACCCCTTTTGGTGTTTTAAGCATTATGTTATAATTTAGCTATTGAAAAATAGCAGATCTACAAGCTCATAGCGCGCCACCGAGTGTCGCGCTACGAGCTTGTAGGTCTGCTATTTTTGAAAAATCGTGAAAATAAATCTTTTTTTTTTTTTTTTTTTTTTTTAATTTGGGGACCCCCTAAAATAATTTGGCGACCCCCCGAGGGGTCGCGACCCACGGGTTGAGAACCCCTGTACTACTCTATCACCATAAACGTTGTTCTTGGCCCTCTTTGTGTCGGCACTTCAAATTTCACTTGTTTATCCTGCATGAGTTCTCTCCCCTGATTGAATGCAGGCCACGTACTTTAACAGAGCGTGTCTACATTGTGGTATTGCTACTTTTACCTCCAGAGTTTTAAAATCCAAGGACTTCTTCCACCTCTGGCCACAGTCTAACGAGCAGGTGGGTGGTAGTAATGGCCACCTGTCGTGAGTTGTCTAAATTGGCACTCAGACATGCACCTGCAAAGTACTGTCAGAGAGAGAGAGAGAGAGAGAGAGCGAGAGCAACAATACAAAATAAGTTACAAACAGAGCAGCCAAAACAATACATAGAAATAAACAACATTACAAACCAAAATGTTTACGACACAAATGGGTTCATAGCAGCTTTTTAAAGGCATCGACGGACCCTGCATGTCTACAGTGGTGAGCCGTACGGTTACGTGGAACCTACTGTGCAGTCTCACACACCTTACAGACACTTTCCCAAGTCAGACATTGGCACAGTCTTCAGGATGTCGGCTGCTGAATGTGCCCAATTTGCATATTGTTGCAGTCGAGCGGAAACAAACTCCTGATTAAGCCTCAAAGTCGATTGGTGGACAAAGGACCTCTTTAGTCTGACCGTATTGTATACGGTATTGTACACATGTATCTCTTCCTGAAGGTAGCAACCTATATTCTCCATGCATGCAACACATGGCTAGTATTAGAGGTGATAGTCCTTGCCTACCTTAAAATGCTGCCATCATTATGTGGATGTATAATAGCCTCTGAAGTGGTTGTCCAACAATCTTTGAACAAATGTTCAGTTGTTGCAGCAGTGACTTTAGGGCTGCAGCCAAACCTACCAGGTGGTAGGTACTACAGTACTGAAGAACACATCATTTCAGAAGTGAGAACAACGGAATAATCTGTCTACTAGCACCGAAGGATCTTAGACAGCGAAGGAAATAGATTCTTTGCTTTGTTTTCTTACACACTGATTCAATCTGATCTTTCCACTACAAAAGATTACTGCTCCGTATACACGAACATACCTGGTTGAACTGTTCACCATGAATAGTAATGTGCACAAACTGTTACATTCCAGGATTCAAATTCAGACGATCTGCTACTTTTGCTGCTTTCGGTGACATTGTAGGACAATCAAGTACAGTTGGAGGCCATCGATATTGTCCTTTTCTTTTTGCTGAGGTTTGCGTGATCTGCGCAAAAGGACAGTTAACCCATTTTGGGCGGGAACCCCTTTTGGTGTTTTAAACATTGTTATAATTTAGCTATTGAAAAATAGCAGATCTACAAGCTCATAGCGCGCCACCGAGTGGCGCGCTACGAGCTTGTAGGTCTGCTATTTTTGAAAAATCGTGAAAATATTTATTTCAGAAAACTGGAGGATTTAGAAGGATTTTTTAAAATGTTGAGGTCAGGCCTAAATGGGTCAAATGATAAGGGACAATATCGGTGGCACCCAACTGTATAGGCATTTATTTACAAGAAAACCTAAAGGGTTAAAATATGGAGATAAGAGGTTTCTGCCCGACAGCAACGATATGCATCTGGTTGCCCGGGAGAAACTGACAGGTTCATTCTCTGCTGCATGGCTGTTACTGTATTCCCCCCCACTAGACCTGTGTGGCTCTGCAATAACAGCCACATTAGCCAGGCGTTATCTGTCCCCTTTGTCGGAAGAATGGGCGGCTTATGACGTCAATGTGAGAACGCGTGCGTTGTCCCATCGATCGTTGATGGGGCTGCTTCGTGACCGCTGTCTGAGATCCTGCCACTCCACGTCCAGCCACCTAATGGCAGGGTGGGTGTCTGGAGTAATGGAAATCCATATGGCATTGTCCTAGTCCCAGGGCCCTTCACTGTCATCACCATTAAGAGCAGCTGATTGCATGCAAGACCAGAGACAAAGAGATGACAAAGAGGGAAATGGTGATTTTCTGTACTTGCGTAAAAGTTCCAATACCACAATGTAGAAATACTCTGTTAGACGTAAAAAGTAATGTATTCAAATCTTTAATTGAGTAACATTACAAAGTATTGGCATCAAAATACATTGAATGGTGATATTTTTATAAGATAGATAGATAGATAGATAGATAGATAGATAGATAGATAGATAGATAGATAGATAGATAATGTAGGCCTACTGGGTTTGGTGATGTACCATGTACGGTATATATTAGAATCAGCTTTGTTTGTTTTTGTGCTGAACGAGCGACTTTGAGAGCTACTGAACTGTACATTCTAAGACAACGATTTTTTGAAAATGAGTTTTCTAATCAACAATGCAATGGAGCAAGAAATCTGGCCAATTGTGCAATAAATCTGGCCAATTGTGCAATAAATCTGGCCAATTGTGCAAGAAATCTGGCCAATTGTGTATTTACAAACCTCTACCAAAGTGTCCCTGTGCTTTAATGGAGGTCCTATTCCTGCTGTCAGTGTGAACAAGCAATATGACGCTGATTGACCTATTATGCACGATCACAGACAGACAGACAGACAGACAGACATAAATTGATTGATTGACTGAATATTATATTAGTCAGAAATGTAAACAGCATGAGGTACAGTCAGACATTAAGGCAACAATATTAACACTAATACAGTGTTAAAATAAACCATAAAATTACATATACCGTGGTCTCCTGATAGATGTTTTTTTCCGGCAATGTTTTGAAAGAAACAAGAGTTACGCATCGATCCTTTCATCGATGGTGATGTTGTAGTACAATTTACTCATGTTTGTTCTAAGTTTAGGTGGCAGCAGATTTCTTCCGGTAGTGTTGTGACTGTGGGTGTCAGCGATACAAATGGACTGAAGACCATGCTGTTGATAGAGGTGCTAAACGTATCATTGCGGTTGTCTTGTTGCTGGTGCATACGTTTGTTGTCGGGTGGAAACCTTGCATGTCCTAAAACGTTATTTTTCAGGAACCTGAGGGGAAAAAGAACCTGTGTTTACTTGTAATGGATCCAATGTAGTATACCGGTAGTTATTTAGTCACAAGCTCTTGTTAATACTTTTCATTGGTTCAGTATTTATAAAACCTAGAGACGAGCTCAATTTGGATGTGTCATCATAGCTGGAAATGTTTTGAACATGTGTAAAAGATTGCAAATATATTTTGCTCTATTGTGCGAATGTTTCTTTCCGACAGCGATGGCATGAATACCTTGAAACATTCTCAAGTCACTGCAGAAAACTTCATTGTCAGATCTGACACATTTCTCTGGCTGGGAAAACCTTTCTGTGTGCCCACATTTTAATTTCCTGTACAAGACGGAACAGAGTGTGTGTGTACGGACTACGGAAGCAGCCTCTATACCAATAATGATTATACTGTAATCTTTCTCTAATCTTCAGAACACTGTAGCTGCAGTGGAATGAATTTGCACAGCCCGATTATTTCTAAGAGGCTCCATATGACGTATTACGTCTCTCAAAATCACTGTCAAATGTCTACTATATCTGACCAATGCTCTCTCTCTCTCTCTCTCTCTTGGCATTTGTTTT